>NC_072440.2:91251562-91562656 GCF_028878055.3 Symphalangus syndactylus
GGTCTCACAATCATGGCAGAAGGTGAGAGACAGCAAGTCACATCTTATGCAGTTGGCGACTGGCAAAGAGAGCTTGTGCAGAGAAACTCCTGTTTTTAGAACCATCAGATCTTCCGAGACCCATTTGCAATCACGAGAACAGCACGGGAAAGACCTGCCCCCATGATTCAATCACCTCCCACTGGGTCCCTCTCACAACACGTGGGAATTATGAGAGCTACGAGACGAGATTTGGGTGGAGACCCGGAGCCAAACCATATCACCATTCTTGCCCATTTTTCAGTTTTGCTAAACATTAGATTCAGATGCCAGTCCTTTCTCGCCAAAATAGGCTGTGAGGCTTCTTTCTTTCCTATGCTTTATTTTCTCCAAGACTTAACTGTATATGAAGGAGAGGGTTATGGTGGCAGGAGGAAAGAATGGTGTTTTTTTGGTCCTTGGTCTTCTCCAAATACAGAAGAGACTCTTGTTCTTGAAAAGGAGGGCTTTCCAGGTTTGCATCTTCATGACTTTAACTGTCTTTTTTAAAAATGGGCATACAATAATTATACATATTTATTGAGAATATAGTGATGTTTTGATACATGTAACGTATGGTGATCAGATCAGAGTAACTAGCATACCCATCATCTCAAACATTTATCATTTCTTTGTGTTGGGAACTTTCTGAGAGGGTGTAGGCTGCGGGAGATAAGTCCATTACCTTTTCCTCCTGATGTAACCAGAGTGGCTGCAGCCAGGTCCTCAGAAACTCAGAGAGTACCCAATGGGAAATCCCTAAGACCAAAGTCAGCATGGGCTTCAGCCATGGCCTGACACCATACGAAAGAATGACTGTCCAACAAGTGTATGAAAAGAAGCTCCAATTCACTGGTAGTCAAGAAATGCAAATTGGGCCGGGCGCTGTGGCTCACGCTTGTAATCCCAGCACTTTGGGAGGCCAAGGCGGGCAGATCACGAGGTCAGGAGATCGAGACCACGGTGAAACCCCGTCTCTACTAAAAATACAAAAAAATTAGCCGGGCGTGGTGGCGGGCGCCTGTAGTCAGTCCCAGCTACTCAGAGAGGCTGAGGCAGGAGAATGGCGTGAACCCGGGAGGCAGAGCTTGCAGTGAGCTGAGATTGCACCACTGCACTCCAGCCTGGGCGACAGAGCGAGACTCCATCTCAAAAAAAAAAAAAAAAAGAAATGCAAATTAATGTAACAACAAGATATTTATCCGCTTATACCCATCATATTGCAAAACTGGAAAACAGTGATAGAACCTGTTGCTGGCAGGCCAGTGAGGAAGTGTGCTGTCCTGAGCTGCTGGTGGAAATGAGAGCCATCAGGCAATATCTACTCTAATTTAAAATACTTAATACCCTTTGACACAGACATTTTAGTCTCTGGGACTCTAGCCCATGAAAATAAAAGCAGTAATGTGTGAAGATAGGCATATAAGGATGTTTGTTTTGGTATTGTTTGTGTGGTTTAAAAAAAATCCAGAAAGAGAGAAGGCAAATGCCATCAAATGGGGCAATGTGTGAATAAATTATATTTAGCCATGGAATGGAATGTTCTGCATGCAGCTTTTAAAAAATCTGTTAGAGCTATACCAAGTGACTCAGAAGGATTTTTGTGAAGTATAATTAAGTGAGAAAAACAAGATAAAAGTATGCATAATACAATGCCACTTGTATAAAACAAACAATGACAAAATCTTTGTATGACTCTGTTTGCACTGACCCATGTTTACAGAGGACTGTATGAGTGTGCAGAAGCAAATGGAACAACCACTCGGGTGGCCGTATGGGGAGGATGGGCAAAGAGCCTGATATGGGTGGAGAACAGAGCAGGGCTGGATGAGTCAAGCAAAAAAATTTAAAACACGGCTGGACCTGGTGGCTCATGCCTGTAGTCCCAGCACTTTGGGAGGCCGAGGAGGGAGGATCACCTGAGGTCAGGAGTTTGAGACCAGCCTGGCCAACATGGTGAAAACTGTCTCTACTAAAAATACAAAAATTAGCTGGGTGTGATGGCACATGCCTGTAATCCTAGCTACTCCGGAGGCTGAGGCAGGAAAATCAACTGATCCCAGGAGGTGGAGGTTGCAGTGAGCTGAGGCTTCACCATTGCACTCCAGCCCGGGCGACCGAGCAAGACTCCATTTCAAAAAAAGAAAAAGAAAAAAAAAAGAATAACCAAAACATATGTATATGTGCATACTTTTTTGAAAATGTATGTCTATGTGTAGCTATATTCTATATTTACAAAGAAATGATGTCAGAAGAACAATTGGTTAAAAAAACATGAGAAAAGAAACTTCAGTGCCACCCAGCCTACTTCCAGCAAGCTGTAATGGAGAAGGACATTTCCGTGACCATCCTCTCTCTGGGACAGGTATGAGCTCAAGCTGGCCATTCCAGAAGGGAAGCAAGTTTTCCTTTACCCGGAGAAAGATGAACCTACTTACATCCTGAACATCAAGAGGGGCATCATTTCTGCCCTCCTGGTTCCCCCAGAGACAGAAGAAGCCAAGCAAGTGTTGTTTCTGGTGAGGATTTAGAAAGCTGATAGCAGTGGCCCTTGAAACTCATCTTCATGTGTTAGAGACCAGTCCTACCATATACAAAGCAGATCATTGAGTCAGCTCCATGACTAGTTACATAGGAAGCCCTGGATTGGCGTGACATACTGGTGCCCGAGGTTCCTCCTGTCCCTTGGGCTCACTGACGGATCATCCCAAGCAGGCTTATCAGGTGGGGTCTAATATTAAAAAAGTTATTGAGGAGTCCTGGCCACCCCACCCCTGCTTTTGTTTGATGCTCTTTACCTCTGTTTGCTGGGTTATGGTGTAACACAGTAAATCCTGTGTGTATTTTAAACACCAAAAATAATGGAATCTGTTGCTGGTCTCTTTTACGAATTTCAGGTTTCACTGTGAGACAGAATTCATTTCACCTCAGTCCCATGAGCACTTTTGTGCCCTTATCTTATTCTAATTTCTCTACGACACCATACTGGGAGAAGACAGCGATGCAAGCTGTGGAGGCCTTTCTGCAGACCCACCCTTAACTGGTTTTCTCTCTCCCAACTTGGGCTGGCCAGGCACTAGCAAGACCACACTCTGCATAGTAGGAAAAAGAAAGTCCCTCCCAAAGCTAGATTCCTTCTGCCTTTTCTTTCACGATCCCCACCGCATCCCTCCCAAGTACCCAAGGATGTTGCCCGTGTTTAATACATGCGGTTGCATCTTCTGCCCCCATAGGATACCGTGTATGGAAACTGCTCCACTCACTTTACCGTCAAGACAAGGAAGGGCAATGTGGCAACAGAAATATCCACTGAAAGAGACCTGGGGCAGTGTGATCGCTTCAAGCCCATCCGCACAGGCATCAGCCCACTTGCTCTCATCAAAGGCATGGTAAGTCCCATGTCAGCATTGTCATGCACACCAAGGAGCACCCTCTTATTAATAAAATTCCAGAATTTTCGAGCTAGTGGGCACCTTTGAGGACAGCCTGCTCAGCCTGTTTTTTATACAGACTAGAGATAGGACCCTGAGCAGGCATGGGAAGGTCTGCCCAGGCTTCGTGGCCTGGGATCAGTTGAGCCAAGACTTGAGTCAGGCTCCTCCCTCCCAGCCCAGAGCTCTGTCTTTCCTCCTGTCCTTCCTCCTGTCCTTCTGTCACTGGCACCAAACTGCCTCTAATCTCATCACTTGAGAGTAATGACTGCTCATCCCTGAGAAGGTTCCGGGGATGGATGTAGGGCAGCAAAACCACCTGCTGTTCTTTCCCGCACAAGGACTCCTTGTGCCAGCTCCAAGCCTCTGGCCTTTGAAGAAGTCCCAAGACCTGTGTTCTCCCCCTCTCCCTCATACCATGAAGTGGAGTGACTTACAGTGCTCCAGCTTCTTGTCCTTCCACCCCCAGTACCACCCTGACCAAACATGGCCCCACTGCCACCGGCCCAGAACACCCTCTCCTGTCTGTTAACTGGGGCCATGGAGCACCATATTACCTGAGCCTGACTGACCCCTGCAACATCTTCCCTGATATGAGCCCCAGGCTGTCTGAGTGAACGTGAATAACTTGAGCAATCACTGTCATGCTGGGCACTGTTCGTGGTCATTGTCCTTAGGGTTGAAAACAGGGAGTCTGATGACCATGAGTGCCACAGTCAGAAGAGGATAATGCACCAGCTTAGGGGTCTTTTCTGAGCATCTGCTGTTTGCTCAACCCCACTCTGGGCAGCACCAAGGAAGGGACAGTGGCAGATGAACCATGGACCTTCCCCTCCGGATGCTTCCAGTCTAATGCAGGAGCCAGGTCAATAAAGTATACATGATATACTCAATAAGGTGATAAGCCGAACAGTGCAGACAAGAAGTCCTGGGCCTGACCAGGAAGGAGAAAGTATTATTTATGTAGCTCAGTGGGCAATGTTTCATGGAAGATGTGGAGCAGGAACCCAATAAATGCAAAGAATATGTAAATGAAAGAGATGGGTAAGAATGGGCTTTTGGGCAAAGAAAACTTACTGAGCAGGTGTGTGAGGGGCTGTGTGGTGGGATGGGCATGTGGAGGATACAAAGTTTAGACTTTGTCCAGTGAGGGTGGAAAAAGAGGAGTCTACAGCTTGACTCAGCTTTGGGGATGCCGACTTGTTGCACCCTCTGGTCTAAATGTCAAGTACCCAGTTATCTTCTTTCTCTGAGTTTATCTAGTGGTACAGGACTCCTGCTCCCTTCTACCTTGAAGGTAAATGCTTTTAACAGAAGACAACAGGGACTGATCAAAATGCTTGTCTCCAATCTCGTTCATAGACCCGCCCCTTGTCAACTCTGATCAGCAGCAGCCAGTCCTGTCAGTACACCCTGGACGCCAAGAGGAAGCATGTGGCAGAGGCCATCTGCAAGGAGCAACACCTCTTCCTGCCTTTCTCCTACAAGTAGGTCATGTGATGCACCCCTGACTTGTCATTTAATGGGTCAGTGTGAACTGAACACTTCTCAAGTGCTCTGTTCCAGGCAAACCTGTGCCGGGGAGGGAGGAATGGAGAGGGATAAAATGCCGCCCCTCCCTGTCCCCCTTTTTAAGCTAACAGGCCATCTGGCAGAAAAGTCCTAGGCATGCAAAACAATCCAAGATCAACAAAAGATATCTAAGATCCATTCTTTAAGGGCTGTAGATCCAGAAAACCTGGAGATCACTGCAGGGTACCCTGGTTAGAAAAGGTTTCATGGAAGATTTGGGATATTGACTGGAAACTTGTGTATCCAAATCCACTTTGAAAACTGATAATCAATGAATATTTATTGAGTAACTGCCATATTCTTGGCTCTATGTTGTGGAAGATATGAAAGAATTTTGAGACATTGCACTAGTTCCTACCTCTGGCCACTCGAGACTAGTGGAGAGTATAAGGCGTGCATGTCTTTTTGATGGGAGGATAACTAGCGTGACCAGGAAGAGGTGGATGTTATTCATTCAGGGCCAACAACGGCTGGATTTACCCATGCTTTGAAAGATGGGCAGGACTTGGGTAGATCCAGAGACAGGGAAAAACCTTCAACATGGAAAGATTAGTATGTTCTGGCCATCCGTGACGTGATGTGCTTCCTTGGTTACCAGGAATAAGTATGGGATGGCGGCACAAGTGACACAGACTTTGAAACTTGAAGACACACCAAAGATCAACAGCCGCTTCTTTGGTGAAGGTAAGACTTTCTGTCCACATAGTTGCTGGAAAATCTACTCAAGATGTGCCTGTCATGGCTTAGCCACTTGCTGAGCCCTGTTAAATGTCTGCCGACTAACAAGTGATACAGACACTGGTGTTCTGGCTACCTCTAGTGAGAAAGCAAACTCATTTCAGGACGTCAAGTTGCAATAACATAAAGGAAAAGAAGTTCCCAAAGCTACCTAGGCATTTGTAAATAGAAAACTGGAATCCTAAGTTTAACATGACATATTTGGTAGAACCGACATCACCCATCCTGTGATAAGACCCAGAGCTGTCCCAGACGAGGTGGACCAAATGGGAGAGAACCTTGAGAGTCCGGCCAGATAGTAACCTCCGGAGTCAGTCTTTAGTGGTAGAAGGAACTCTGGCAATCTCAAGTCCAACCCTTACCCAGTATTGTATTGTATTTGTATCTGTCCAAATTCCTTCTTGTACACTACCTCATTGTCCTTTTTGCTCATAGCAGCCTGTGATGTCAGTGGTAGAGATGTGATTTTATACCTATTCTACAGAGGAGACAGTGACACAGAGAGGCTTCGAGTTTGATGTAGTCAAGGCCGCAGAATATTAGAGGGGGGCAAATAAGTGCCAGGTTGTAATCTAAGCCAGGAATATTTTCATTACACCATATTTCCATGATGACTTTTACCTCTCTTCCTGGCATAGGTCACAGTAGGTGGTGGAGAGGATACAAAAGTGTCTCCCCTCCCCACAAGCTGCTGGTAGACCCAATTAGAAGAAATGGTGATAAGCACCCATGTGCCTGGTCCCAGTTGTAACCATGTCAACAGTAGCACCTCCTCACCAATTATTTCAAGCTAAAGGTAACCTGATGATAGACTCAGACAAGTCTGGATTCCACTTCAGCTCTACCTCTTAGATCCTGAGAGCTCTTGGGAAACCTAAGTTGCTCATCTCTGGGTCGCAGTTCCTCATCTCTGGGTCTCATCTCTTTGTCTCAGCTCTGGGACTCAGAGCTGAGATCCAGGGATGAGCAATTTACATTGCCCAAAAACTCTGTGGGTCTCAGAAGCAGGGCTGAATTTATCGTTAAATTGAACAATAATGCCACCCCACAGGGATAGGATGATGAGTCAGTGAAAAAAAGTCAGTCACCTATGGCAGAGCCAGATCTAGCAGGCACTGAATACAGGATAGTTTTCTTCCCTTTTCCCCTGTGCTGATACTCCACAATTTCCAGCTTCCAGTAGACAAAGATATGGTTGAGTTGAAGAAAGCTAGAGTTCCTTTGACACGTTCCATCTTCCAGGTACTAAGAAGATGGGTCTCGCATTTGAGAGCACCAAATCCACATCACCTCCAAAGCAGGCCGAAGCTGTTTTGAAGACTCTCCAGGAACTGAAAAAACTAACCATCTCTGAGCAAAATATCCAGAGAGCTAATCTCTTCAATAAGCTGGTTACTGAGCTGAGAGGCCTCAGTGATGAGGCAGTCACATCTCTCTTGCCACAGCTGATCGAGGTGTCCAGGTATCTAATGGTTACAGCTCAACTTTTTATAAAACTGATGGTAACTGACTGAACTTTCAAACCTTGGCCAAATGGAGAGTCTCAGGGACCATTTGGATATCAATCCAGTTAATCAATTAGTCAATCAGTTCATGATTGCTGGATAGCTGATGTGCTAAGAGTTCCATGAAACACACACATGCATACTCTGTTCAAGGCAGCTACGTATTTGTGTGTTAAAATAGAAGGAGAATAGTTCCCACATTTTGATGGGTATCTTTTAATTCCTAGGTCTATTGCATGTGCTTTCCAGAAGCTTATAGGCTGGTGGAGAGAGAACTCAGACAAAAAATATAATATGATTTCTCTACCCTTCAAGGCACTGGCTTTAAGTGCTATGAAGGTGAGAGAAGGGACTGAGGCCAGGAATGAGACCCAGCTAATGTTGGCCAGGCATATTCTGTGTGCTGGCCAAAGGACTGTGATAACAGTTTTCTTGTCGCTACAGATCCGCAGTCCCCTCTTGGGACTTTCCTCGATTGGGCTTCTTCTGTGGGTAATATTCCTAAGGAAAGCGTCATGGTTCTGAGCTCCAAGTTGGGTTTTGAAAGATGGTTAGATTTGAATAGTGAATGAGGTGGCTAAGGGCTCTCCTGGCAGAGGACACATCATGAGCAATATTTTATGTGCCCTGAAGGTGGTCTGTATAACTTTATCCATGTCTTTCTTCTCAGCCCCATCACTTTACAAGCCTTGGTTCAGTGTGGACAGCCCCAGTGCTCCACTCACATTCTCCAGTGGCTGAAACGTGTGCATGCCAACCCCCTTCTGATAGATGTGGTCACCTACCTGGTGGCCCTGATCCCCGAGCCCTCAGCACAGCAGCTGCGAGAGATCTTCAACATGGCAAGGGATCAGCGCAGCCGAGCCACCTTGTATGCACTGAGCCACGCGGTCAACAAGTGAGTTTCCACACTGTACTTCTCCTCCTAGGAGCAGAGGAACATCTTGCACCTCTGTGCGTCTCTGTATTAAAACTGAACCCCTCCTTCCACTTTCAAACTCTGCTCCTTACTCTTGTGTTTTTTCTTGATCATTTTTGGGGTAATGACTTGAAATAAGAAATCAGCAAACACAAATTGAATTTTTAAAAATATTTTCTCTATATTATATTATAAAAGTTTTTGAACATAGCAAAGTTGACAGAATTTCACAGGGAAAACCCCTAGAAAACCAGCTATCTCCTACCATTTAAGTGTTATTATATTTGCTTTATCACATATACATCCATCCATTAATTCATCTTATTTTCTGAAGCATTTCAAAGTAAATTGCAAACATCAACACACTTTCCCCTAAGTATTACAGCATGCATATTATTAACTTCAGTTCAATATTAGTTAGCAGTTTTTTCCTTTTAATTTTTTTTTTTTTTTTTGAGATGGTCTCACTGTGTCACCCAGGCTGGAGTGCAGTGGTGCAGTCACGGCTCACTGCAGCCTCAAATTCCTGGGCTGAAGTGATCCTCCTACCTCAGCCTCCTGAGTAGCTGGGACCACAGGTGCATGCCACCACGCCCTGGCTAATTTTCGTATTTTTGGTAGATACAGGGTTTCACCATGTTGCTCAGGCTAGCAGTTTTTTCTTCTGATGAAATTTTTTTGCTTTTCTACATTTTTATATAAATTTATGTGGAACAATTGTAATTTTGTTACATGAATAGATTGTGCAGTAGTTAAGTCAGGGCTTTGAGGGTATCCATCACCCAGACAACATAGAGTGTACCCACTAAGTAATTTCTCACTATCCATCTCCCTCCACTTCCACACCTTCCGAGTCTCAATTTTGTCTATGATTCCACACGCTATGTCCTTGTGTGCACATTATTTCGCTCCCATTTATAAATGACAACATGCAATATTTGTCTTTCTGTGACTGTCCTGTTTCACTTAAGACAATGACCTTCAGTTCCATCCATGTTGCTGCAAATGACATGATTTTATTCTTTTTATGGCCGAATAGTATTTTATTGCCTATACATTTCACATTTTTAATCCAATCGTCCATTGATGGACACTTAGGTTGATTCCATGTCTTTGCTATTGTGAATAGTGCTGCGATAAACATATGGGTGCAGGTTTCCTTTGGATATAATGATTTCTTTTCCTTTAGGTATACACCCAGTAATGGGATTGTTGGATTCATTGGTAGCTCTATTTTTAGTTCTTTGAGAAATCTCTGTATTGTTTTCCACAGAGGTTGTACTTATTTACAATCCCATCAACAGTGGTTAACTGTTTCCTTTTCTCTGTATCCTCACCAACATCTGTTATTTTTTGTCTTTTGAATAATGGCCCTCCTGATTCTTGTAAGATGTTATCTCCTTGTGGTTTTAATTTACATTTCTCTAATGATTAGTAATGTTATGCATTTTTTCATATGACTATTGCCATTTGTATGTCTTCTTTTGAAAAAATGTCTATTCATGTCCTTTGCCTACTTTTTAATGGGAGATTTTTTGTTGAGTTGTTTGAATTCCTTGTACATTCTGGATATTAGTACCCCGCTGGATGAATAGTTTGCAAATAGTTTCTCCCATTCCGCAGGTTGTCCATCCTGTTGATTATTTGTTTTACTGTGCAGAAGCTTTTTACTTTAATTAAGTTCTATTTGTCTATTTTTTGTTTTTGTTGTCTTTGCCTTTGAGGTCTTATTCATGAATTCTTTGTCTAGGCCAATGTCCAGAGAAGTTTTCCCTAGGTTTTCTTTTTGCATTTTTATAGTCTCAGGTCTTACATTTAAGTCTTTGATCCGTCTTGATTTTTTTATATGGTGACAGATAGGAGTCCAGTTTTATTCTTCTGCATATGGCAATCCATCTTTCCCAGCACCACTTATTGAAAAGGGTGCCCTTTCCCTAGTGTAAGTTTTTGTCAATTTTGTCAAAGATCTGTTGACTGCAAGTATGTGACTTTATTTCTGGGTTCACTATTCTGTTCCATTGATCTATGTGTCTATTTTTATGCCAATACCATGCTATTTAGATTACTATAGCCTTGTTGCATAGTTTGAAGTCAGGTAATGTGATGCCTCCAGCTTTGTTCTTTTTGCTTAAAATTGCTTCAGCTATTCAGGCTCTTTTTGGATTCCATATGAATTTTATAATTATTTTTTCTAATTCACAAGTTTGGGTTTTAAGACAAACCTAACTGGGGTTACCAAGTCCTGACTCTCTTCTCTTATTCTGTAGCTATCATAAGACAAACCCTACAGGGACCCAGGAGCTGCTGAACATTGCTAATTACCTGATGGAACAGATTCAAGACGACTGCACTGGGGATGAAGATTACACCTATTTGATTCTGCGGGTAATCTCAGTCTTTTATATGACATACATCATTTCAGAAGCACTTTTCCTGGACACCTTTTACTTCCCTGTCCTGCACCCTGATGGGTTATGTTTCTTTTCTTCAATGCAGGTCATTGGAAATATGGGCCAAACCATGGAGCAGTTAACTCCAGAACTCAAGTCTTCAATCCTGAAATGTGTCCAAAGTACAAAGCCATCACTGATGATCCAGAAAGCTGCCATCCAGGCTCTGCGGAAAATGGAGCCTAACGACAAGGTAAAGTCCACAAGAAGAGGTCTGAAAGTGAAAGTTTATTAACAAGGATTTGGAAGGTACTGAGGGAATGAGACCCTAGATTTCATCTACTGACTTTATTCTGCTGTTTCTTTCCTTCCTTCCTTCCTTCCTTCCTCCCACCCTCCCTCCCTTCCTTCTTTCCTTCCTTCCTTCCTTCCTTCCTTCTTTCAAGATGGAGTCTCACTCTATTGCCCAGGCTGGAGTGCAGTGGCATGATCTCGGCTCACTGCAACTTCTGCCTCCGGGGTTCAAGCAATTTTCCCTGCCTCAGCCTCCCGAGTAACTGGGATTACAGGCATGTGCCACCACACCCAGCTAATTTTTGTATTTTTTAGTAGAGACGGAGTTTTGCCATGTTGGCCAGGCTGGTCTTGAGCTCCTGACCGCAGGTGATCCACCTGCCTCAGCCTCGCAAAGTGCTGGGATTACAGGTGTGAGCCACTGTACCTGGCCTCTACTGTAGTCTAATTGCAAATTTCAACAAGCCTACTGACTTGACTGCCTAGCAGTAGGTGACATGAGAGAAATACTTGACCTTGCTGCTATGTCAACATGCAGAATGTGAGATGTTTTTGCTACCTAGCATCCACCCACCAGATTGATCATCCCTCTCATCATGGAAAAATATGCTTAATTTTCTACCAAAAACCTTAGGCTAGGATAGCCAACTTGGCCTCCTCTTAGGTGCAATGACTCCAGAACTTTGGAAACTACCCTATTTATTAGCCCCAAACTCTTACTAACCCTTCTCATCTTTACCCTCACATTAAAATAACTTACGTTAAAACAACTTGATTTTCACTTAGTGGTGGATCTCCAAACAAATCATAACTTGGCCATAATTTATGTGCTTTAATGGAATTGAATTCAACAGGCATTCCACAGGCTTCTTCTGGGAACCCTTACTTGATAGTGCTCTAGGAAACACGGGCAAGAAGATTCAATACCAGCATTTGAAGAGTGATTACAGAGAAATTAGACCTGTGCTTAAGAAAGAGCTAGCAGACAATGCCAGTGTTTGCCAGCCATGTTCTGTGTTCTGACCACAGGACAGTGATAACCATCTCCTCTTTTGACTGCAGGACCAGGAGGTTCTTCTTCAGATTTTCCTTGATGGTGCTTCTCCGGGAGATAAGCGACTGGCTGCCTATCTCATGCTGATGAGGAGTCCTTCACAGGCAGATATTAACAAAATTGTCCAACTTCTACCACGGGAACAGAATGAGCAAGTGAAGAACTTTGTGGCTTCCCATATTGCCAATATCTTGAACTCAGAAGAATTGGATATCCAAGAGTAAGTAAAAGCTATTCCACCCATATACCACTGAGGGCCCTGAGCTGGAATTCCAACTCCAGGTTTCGGCATAGCCACTGTCTGCCCTTGCTTCTGAAACAAACACTTGTGCAAACGTGTAGCATACCTAGACTCAAAGCCTTAGGGTCAATGAAATCCGGACATTTTAGTAGTGATTGGAAATCCATATTTACTTGGGGTACAAGAGTCAAAGGATAATAACATAGTGTGTCAGCTCAAAATTTACTTCTTCTTATCTAGTCTGAAAAAGTTAGTGAAAGAAGCTCTAAAAGAATCTCAACTTCCAACTCTCATGGACTTCAGAAAATTCTCTCAGAACTATCAACTCTACAAATCTGTTTCTCTTCCATCACTTGACCCAGCCTCAGCCAAAATCGAAGGGAATCTTATATTTGATCCAAATAACTACCTTCCTAAAGAAAGCATGCTGAAAACTACCCTCACTGCCTTTGGATTTGCTTCAGCTGACCTCTTCGAGGTAAGTGTGAAGAGTTCGAGGTTCTCTAGCCCATTTTGTACAGCATCATAAACAGAGAGTCCCTGGGAGCCAGGAGCTAGCCAGAGGAAAACTAGAACCACCAGGCACTTCCTACCATGATTCTGAGGCTTTCTTCTTTCCCTCCTTCCCCGCCTTCCTCTCTCCCCGCTAGGGGTCACCTGAAGCATGACTTCTTAACATTAATAGAAATGCAGGCCGGGCGAGGTGGCTCACTCCTGTAATCCCAGCACTTCGGGAGGCCGAGGCGGGTGGATCACGAGGTCAGGATATCGACACCGTCCTGGCTAACACGGTGAAACCCCGTCTCTATTAAAAATACAAAAAATTAGCCGGAAGTGATGGTGGGTGCCTGTAGTCCCAGCTACTCGGGAGGCTGAGGCAGGAGAATGGCGTGAACCCGGGAGGCTGAGCTTGCAGTGAGCCGAGAGATTGCGCCACTGCGCTCCAGCATGGGCGACAGAGAAAGACTCCGTCTCAAAAAAAAAAAAAAAAAAAAAAAAATTGAAAATGCAGATGTCTCGTCTTTAAGTCCCAAAGCCAAAGAAGCATATGTGCTGCCTAGTCAGATCTGCTTCAAATCTCAAATCACTCCCAACTCTGAAATCTTGGTTGAATTATTTGTCCTCTCTGAACCATAGCTGCCTCTTCTAGATAAAAGCAAGCAATAAGGTCAAGATTCTAGTGAGATTTTAATAAAGCAGCTCCTGTGAAGTGCTAACTAAGGTCAGCTCCTGGCCTGTGGTATTCAAATACTTGTTTAGATAACTGGACATCAAGAAGGGGGACTACTAGGCTGGCATACAACAAAGAAGCCTGATGCCATTTTCTTGTCTGATTTTCTTTCTCAGATTGGCTTGGAAGGAAAAGGCTTTGAGCCAACATTGGAAGCTCTTTTTGGGAAGCAAGGATTTTTCCCAGACAGTGTCAACAAAGCTTTGTACTGGGTTAAAGGTCAAGTTCCTGATGGTGTCTCTAAGGTCTTAGTGGACCACTTTGGCTATACCAAAGATGATAAACGGGAGCAGGTGTGTATTTGTTAAGTATCTTCTTAAGGAAAGCTTTGGATCTCAATGCAAAAACAATTATTTTCTAAGCATGAAAGTCATCAAAATACTATCTAACTGAAGTGATAACTATGCTTTATCAACCAGACCTGCTGGGGTAAGGGCCAGTATCCTCTGCAGTTAAAGGTCTCCTGAATTCAGTGTGCCCAGAAACCAGACTCACGATAAGTACTCTAGGATAACAATTAAGAGTATGAACTCTGGGCTGGGTGTGGTGGCTCATGCCTGTAATCCCAGCACTTTGGGAGGCCAGGGTGGGCAGATCACAAGGTCAGGAATTTGAGACTAGCCTGGCCAACATAGTGAAACCCCGTCTCTACTAAAAATACAAAAAACTAGCTGGGCGTGGTAGTGGGTGCCTGTAATCCTAGCTACTCGGGAGGCTGAGGCAGGAGAATTGCTTGAACCTGGGAGGTGGAGGTTACAGTGAGATGAGATCACACCGTTACACTGCAGCCCGGGTGACAGTGTGAGACTCTATCTTAAAAAAAAAAAAGTATGAACTCTGGGCATAGATTTAATTCTAACTTCCCTGTCTTGAAGCTGTGTGCACTTGGGGAAGTTGGTTGATATTATGTGTATCTGTTTCTGTCTCTATCCCAGACTACTAATAACAGTCCAAACCTCACAAGGTTATTTAAAGACAATGAAATAAGTCATCTAAAATGCTAAGCACAGTGCCTGATGCTGGCATTGATTGTTCAATAAGCAGACACTATTACGGGTTTTAAATTAATATTTTCATTATTATTAACTGCTTTCTTTGGCTCTCACTCCTATCAGTGCACTAGCAAATGAGACCAAACTTCCACTTTGAAGCTAGCAATGAGCCCCCATTTAAGGAGCAAAATAGGTTGTATGATCTGGAGCTTATTCTTGAATTTTTTGCTACCCAAAGTATAGTCTGGTCAGAAATACAGCTTCTCAGGCTTCACCCACAATCTACTGAATCAGAAGCTGCATTTTAGCAAGACCTCATGTGACTTGTATGCACATTCAACTTTGCAGAGCAAGGCAGTAATTTACCCCTCCAAGCTCACTGTTGAGCACCAGCTCCATCTTCTAATTTCCTGACCCCCACTTGAGGCCGAGAATCTTTGGATCTGCTTTGAGTCTGTCAGTTTCACATTTTTTTTCCCCAATGCCTGGGCATCCATCCCTGAGATTCTTCTTCTCTCTAAGAAGAACTTGTCTAGGATCAAGCGTTTTTCAAACTTCTGGTGAATTTATATAACAGCAACATTTTCTTAAGAAACACCTTGTAATCTTCACTGGTCAAAGAAGAGAAAGCTAAGCAGGGAACAGGTGGGAGAGAGAGGATCTTCTAATCTTGAGGATCCTGGCATACTGGAGAACAGGGACCCCTCCCCTCACCCCACCACATCTTACTATGTCTACCGATTTTTAAATTAAGAATAGCTTTAGGAGTGCCACTATCCCTGACAAGACCTTAGTTTTTTAATCTCTGTTTAGAGGAATTAGCCTGGACTTCAGTGTCTCCCTGTTCCTCACCTGGAGCATTTTTTAGGCCCATCCTGGCTGCACTAGACAGGTCCCACATTGGGAACTGAAAGGTGTTTGACATTGCTGACATCTCACTGGCCATTTTATTACTAAACTCTCAGGATATGGTAAATGGAATGATGCTCAGTGTTGACAAGCTGATTAAAGATTTGAAATCCAAAGAAGTCCCGGAAGCCAGAGCCTACCTCCGCATCTTGGGAGAGGAGCTTGGCTTTGCCAGGCTCCATGACCTCCAGCTCCTGGGAAAGCTGCTTCTGATGGGTGCCCGCACTCTGCAGGGGATCCCCCAGATGGTAAGTCAGCAGGCCCCATTGGGGGCCCATGAGACCAGACGTTGGTTTTTTTTTTTTAGATCATGCAGACTCCCTTACGATCCCAGCTGCACAAGCCAGAAAAGATGCTTGTACTTTCTTCAAAGATGGAGGTTTGCCTTGAATTTCACTGAAGATGACTCTTGGATCACAAGGAACTGTTAACATTTAGAAATTAAGCTATTCATAATGTTAGCTGTATTTTTAAGAGCATTAATTTATTCATCTGGAAAACAATGTTCGGTATACCTTCCTCTACTTTTGCTGAAGGTCCTTTTATTTTTATTTTTATTTTTTTAGTTTTTTGAGATGGAGTCTTGTTCCCAGGCTGGAGTGCAGTGATACAATCTCGGCTCACTGCAACTCTGCCTTCCGGGTTCAAGCAATTCTCCTGCCTCAGCCTCCCAAGTAGCTGGGACTATGGACGTGCACCAGCATGCCCGGCTAATTTGTGTATTTTTAGTAGAGACAAGCCTGTTAACAACCATGTTGGCCAGGCTGGTTTCGAACTCCTGACCTCAAGTGATCCTCCAGCCTGGGCCTCCCACAGTGCTGGAATAACAGGTGTGAGCCACTGCACCTGACTTGAAGGTCCTTTTAATATTGAAATGATACAATGATTACAAAAGAAAGTATTTGGCAAACTATAATTCACTATCTAAATATGCTATAATTTTTATTATTAATTTATTAATAAAAGGAAATATATAAATGTACTCCTATGGCTTGATTAAAAAAAAAAACAATGTTGACTTTAAGAAAACAGGTCTCAAGCTATTTTATGGAAATATTATTTAAAAAATAAAACCCAATGCAAATTGATATGTACATCATCTCAATAGGCATTTGGTTTCAAAAAATTGATTTTATCATAATATAATATATTTCAAGTACACCTTCACTTACAGTCAGACTCCAGAACACCAGAATTAAGCCATGGCATATATGATACTTAAAGTCCATAAAGCTCTGAGGCCCAGCAATATTCTTAAGGGCCTTCTGAATCCAGTTGAAAATGACATGATATCTATCTAGTGAAATTGCTTATGTCCTGATTCACTGAAAATGGTAAAAACATCAGTTTGATCTTTATTTATCAAACTATTCAGCTCATCAAAATATGTTAGTCCTTCCTTTCTAGATAAAGAGGAATTACTCTCCAATGTATGGGAGGTTGCAATTAACAAAACCGACTTTAAAAAGACTTACTTTTATTTGCTCTCCCCTATTGGGTCTATAGATTGGAGAGGTCATCAGGAAGGGCTCAAAGAATGACTTTTTTCTTCACTACATCTTCATGGAGAATGCCTTTGAACTCCCCACTGGAGCTGGATTACAGTTGCAAATATCTTCGTCTGGAGTCATTGCTCCCGGAACCAAGGCTGGAGTAAAACTGGAAGTAGCCAACGTAAGATGCTGTTTGCCTTTTGATTTCTTAGGTTATTACTTTCTTCCAGGGTGGATTTCTTGTTAAAACACATTTAAAAATGTGTTTCCAGTTCAAGACAAAATGCTTCATCATTGTAATCACCTCATTATTTTTTTTATGAAAACTTCAAGCTTCCACCAGAATACACTACCTCACTAGCTCCAGTAGTCGTATGGCCTTAAGACAAGAACTCAGTTCTCTCAGTAAATGAGTATTCCTATCATGTTTTTAATCTGGTTTTGCCTAACGTTAACTTAGGTACTTTCTAGTTCTGGGTAGTATACTCCAACTCTAGAGAACTGAGAACTTGCTTTCCTTCTTCCAAACAAATCCCAGTAATGTTTCCAAAGGTCTGAGTTATCCAGGAAATCTTTGCCCGGAGGTGAGAAAGGGTGGTTGATCTGACTAACAGGGGACTGAAGTATTTAATGAATCTGAATAGGTTGTTTTCTGACTTATAGATGCAGGCTGAACTGGTGGCAAAACCCTCCGTGTCTGTGGAGTTTGTGACAAATATGGGCATCATCATTCCGGACTTCGCTAGGAGTGGAGTCCAGATGAACACCAACTTCTTCCACGAGTCGGGTCTGGAGGCTCATGTTGCCCTAAAAGCTGGGCAGCTGAAGTTTATCATTCCTTCCCCAAAGAGACCAGTCAAGCTGCTCAGTGGAGGGTAATTCTTTCAGCCAAGTCTGCCTAGCCAGTTTGAAAGAGAGAACAGAGAATATACCTGCAGAATTTTGCCAGGCTAAACAGTTGATTGAGATCATTCAGTTCCTGAGGAAGCAGGAGAGGAGTAGAGAGGAAAGATTCCGGGTTACCTATTTTAATTCTAGCCTAGACTTACTACATAACTACATAATTACCTTTCTTCTACTTTTCACGTTTTACTAAACTGTCCTTTATCTTTCTGCTTTGAGACTTATCAAGACCTACTGCTTAATTAGTTTTTATTAAGTTGTGATTTTTTTGTTTATTTGTTTTGAAAATGAAGAAACAATAGCTCTGGAGAGATCATCTTTGGGAAATTAATATTTTCCCCCTAAAAAATACCTAAGAACATATTGATTTGAGGTAGCTAGGTAGGTAAAGCATGAAACTCCTAACCTCGTGATAATGGGATATAGCCTCTTATGGAGAGCTCCATTTTAAGTGGCACCCTCAACCATTGATTTACCTTAGTTTTCATATTTTAGACACATTCATGTGTTCATTCAAAAATAATATTTAATTGGCCAGCCACAGTGGTTCACGCCTGTAATCCCAGCACTTTGGGAGCCCCAGGTGGATGGATCACTTGAGCCCAGGTGTTTAGAGACCAGCCTGGGCAACATGGCAAAACCGCATAGCTACAAAAAAAATAAAATAAATAACAAAACTAGCCAGGCATGGTGGCACATGCCTGTAGCTCCAGCTACTCAGAAGGCTGAGATGGGAGGATCAATTGAGCCCAAGAGTTCAAGCCTTCAGTGAACCATGCTTGCACCACTGCACTCCAGCCTGGGTGACAGAGCAAGACCGTGTCTCACAAAAAACAAAAAATAGTATATTTAATTGCCTAATATATACCACATATGTTGAGTGAGACACACAAGGTCCCTGACCTTTGAACGCTTACATTTTATAAGGGAGACACACAATTAAGCAAGCAGTAATCATAGAGTAAGGGCTAAGTTATAGAAAGTATTAGAGTACCATGAAATTTTATATCACGTAGCCTGTGCTAGTCAGAGAATGCATTCTGAAGCAAGTGTACTTGACCTGATAACTGAGGACTGTGTCAGAGTCATTTAGGCAAAGGAGAAAGGAGTAAGTGTTCCAGGCAAAAGGAAAAGCATGTAATGGCCTGAAGGTAAAGGAATATGGTTCAAGGAACTGGAAGAAGTGCAGAATGGTAAGGTGCTCAGAGATGATGGGGAGAGGTAGGCAGGGGAGAGAGCTTGCCCAGCTGTGAAAGCCATCCTAAGGAGTTTGGACTCTTTTGAAGGCACAGGAGTTGAAAAGGGGAGCAGAAATAAGATAGGGGTGATGTTTTAGAAGAAATATTCTGACTCTAGTGTGGAAAATGGGTAAGAAGGAAGCACAGCTGGACACGAAGAGATCATTGGGCATCTCTTACGATCCTATGTGGCTAAGAGCTGATAATGGCCTGCAATGGAGGAAAGCCAGGTATAGAAAGGAGTGAGCAGATTCTACAACTTTCTAAGAGGCAGAATCATAAGTACTGGGTGATTAACTGGGTATGGGGACAAGGCAAAAGAAAGAAGAAAAGAGGAAGGAGGCGCCCTTCATTTTAATAAGAACTACAGTGGGAGAGCTTCTGGTTTCAAGGAAGGTGACAAATTCAGTTTTGGATGTGCTGTATTTGATGTCCTATGAAACAACCAGTTTAGAAATCTAGCTGGCAAATAGACCTATGGATCTGAGCCCAGTAAAGAGGCTTGGGCTCCACATATGGATTTGGGAATCATTAGTATACAAAGGTTGTTGTGGTTAAACAGCAACTGGTGTAGAGTGAGACATGACAGATGAGGACAGAAATATGGAGAAGACAAACATATAAAGGAAGAAGGGGAATAACCAGTAATGAGTTAGAAGAAGTGACCAGAGAAGCAGAAGGAGAACCAAAGCCATAAAAGGTCACAGAAGCCAAAGAGCAGCCACGGGGGAGATCACCCCATGGGTAGGCGAAAGCTGGCATTAGGACTCCAGCACATCAGCAAAGCTTGGTCTTGTGGCACCCCCAACTTGGAGAAACAATACTTAGAGGAAAATGTGCTATTTCAAAGAAAGCATCCTTAGAAAAAACCAGGCCAATGTTGAACTTTCTTACATGTACTAAGTTTTTAAGTACACACTTGGAAGGAAGGTGCCATCATCTCTTCAGATGTGAGAGGCTCCAGCATCTTAGTCTGGTCATGAGTGCGCAACTCTATGGAAGGCTTCTGGGAGGTCAAGGAAGATGAAACCTAAATATGCCCATTGGATGTAGGAGCAAGGAGGGCATTAGAGACATTGATGAAAGCATTTTCAGAAGATGGAGTGAGCAGTCAGAGCACATAGGGAGGAAGTAGAGACTGCAAAGGCAGACAACTCTCTCGATGGTGAAGAAGATGAGAAAGCAAGAAAAGAAAGAAAGGAGCATAGGGGAGGGGCACAGGGGAAGGGACTTGAGTGTGCTTAATGCGGGTGGAAGGAAGCAGGTAGAGAGTAGGAGATTTCATATGAAAGAGACAGTTTCTCTTGCCCTGCATCGTAGGAAGGAAGGGGCACACTGAAGTTCAGCCCCAGTGATCAGCTATTTAACATCTCTGAGCCTCTGCTTCTGTAAAATGAGAACCATAAGCCTACTGTTGTGGGGATTACAGGTAACAGATGGAAAGAACTCAGCCAGAAGCTTCAGAGTCACTCTCATGGCTTGTCATGTTGATGTTCTTTCTAATATTATTTGTTTCTCAGTAAATTAAATAGTTAGAGATAGGTGTAGACTGAGGGAAGACAGGAGGATAAGGGGGTATTTGCACCCTGAGAATTTGTGATGTTCATTTTGATTCATGACTTGGAAATAACTCAGATATTTTTGTTCTTCACCAGCAACACATTACATTTGGTCTCTACCACCAAAACGGAGGTGATTCCACCTCTCATTGAGAACAGGCAGTCCTGGTCAGTTTGCAAGCAATTCTTTACTGGCCTGAATTACTGCACCTCAGGCGCTTACTCCAACGCCAGCTCCACAGACTCCGCCTCCTACTATCCGCTGACCGGGGACACCAGGTTAGAAATGCTCAGTGCCTGGCCTGGCGTTTTCTCACCTTCCACATCATGGCCACCTAGCATGGCACAGGAAAAAATGCTCTGTGTTGTAAGCCCCCGTCACTAGCCTTCTGGGTTTGCATCATCTTTGGGTATTTAAAGCAGGGTCCTCTGGCCAACAGGTTGGGTGTCCCCTTTTGCTTCCTTGTGCATGGGATGGGATCACAGCACAGATCCCAATTTGCTCCTAATTCAGTGTCCATGTTTCTGAACCCCCAGACCCATTGCTATGAGCTTCCTGGAGCCCACCAATGTGCTTGAAGCCTTCACCATACTTAGGCGGCTCCCTGTCTTCAGCCCCCAAGTTCCAGTGCTTGTTCTCAGCTTTGCTGAAACAACCAGCCAACTCCTGTTCTGCTTGTCCAAAGTCTTGGGAGTCCTGGTGTCTGCCCTTGCCTTGGGTTCTTGTAGGACTGAGGGATCAAAAAGATCATCTTAGTTAAGGGCAAGAGACAATGTTAAAATAAGGACCATATTTTTGTTGCATTTGAGGCTGAATTGTTTTGGGAACATTATCACCATCCTTGAAATCTCTAACATTAGGCACTGTCTTCATTGTTAACATCTTTAGATTAGAGCTGGAACTAAGGCCTACAGGAGAGATTGAGCAGTATTCTGTCAGTGCAACCTATGAGCTCCAGAGAGAGGACAGAGCCTTGGTGGACACCCTGAAGTTTGTAACTCAAGCAGAAGGTGAGTATTCAAAACACAGCTGCCTCATCTCTGCTCGCCGTCTCAGGTTCAGAATTCATGAGGAGAACACATGTAATTTAACCTATTTAACAAATAGGTTAACTGAGTACCCAATAAGCGGCAGGCCTGTTCTAAGACCTGGGGCTAGAACAGTGAACAATGGAGTCTCTGCCTTCATGGAAGTTACAGTGAACAACCAAACAAGTTAACATTTGGAATATCAGATCAGTTCTGAGGAGGAAAACAGAGCAAAGACTGGTCTAGGGAGGGCTAGAAGTAGGAGGGAGGAAGAAGGGCAGGGAAAGCAGTGCATTTGGAATAAGAAAGGAAAGTCTCCCTGGTAAAATGAGCATAAGGAGACCTAACAGAAATAAGAGGAGAAGCCGTGTGTGGTAATACTGTTACAGGCAGAGGGACCAGCAGGTGCAAAGGCCCTTAGGCTGACACACTACTGCCATGTTTCAAGGAAAGGAAGGAAGCCAGTATGGCTGGAGCAGAAAGGCCAGGGAGAAAAGAGGTAGAAGATGAGAACAGAGAGGTATGGAGACGTGAAGGAGGGATGATCTCATGGGCCATGGTAAGGACTTTGGCTTTTTCTATGAATTAAACGAAAGCCATTGGGGAGTCCTCATGATTTGATTTATGTTTATATTGAGAAAAGACTATGGGGAGACAAGGGCAGAGAAACTAATATGTAGGTTATCACAATAATCCAGGCAGGAATCCGTGTTGTTTTGGATTAGGGCAATGGCAGAGGAGATATGAGAAGGGGATGGATTCTGGCCCTATTTTGAAGACTAGGCTGACAAGATTTGCTGATACAGTGGATGTTGAGTGTAAGAGGAAAAGGGGAATGAGGACAAACCTAAGGTTTTCGGCCTGGGCAACTGAAAAATGGAGCTTCCATTTATTGAGATGGAAAGGGCTACTGGAGGAGCAGGTTTTAGGGAATGGGACAAATTTAGGTGTTCACTTTGGAAAAAAATTTATATAGGGATAGTGAGGAGCAGGTTTTAGGGAATGGGGCAAATTTAGGTGTTCACTTTGGAAAAATTTTTATATAGGGATAGCATATCACAAAATTAAACTAGGAAGAAAATCTCATGATAGAAAGCACTGGAGGAGCAGGGCATGCTGGGGAAATAGTGTTTGGTAAACATTGTTTCACGAAGGATATAAAATGGACCAGCATATGGATCGAAGGACGCCTGGGAATCTTGTTACAAAGAAAGGGGGAGTTGGGAGGATGGAGCCCAGGGCAAGGGCAGCAAGGAACCAGGACAGGCATCTTGGATAGAAAGTAATATAGAGATGTCACGTCTTCCTGGCCCAGAAGGGCTGCGAGCCTTTGCTGTTCCACAAACAAGCTAAGTGCTCCCCATTTCAGGGCCTTTGCTTTCCTCACCCTCTGCCTGGAATGTGCTCCTCCCAGAACTCAGCATGGCTCCAACCTCTCTTCATTCTGGTCTCTGCCCACATGTGCCCTTATCAGAGAGAACTTCTCTGACCACCAAGTATGACATAACACTTCTTCTATCCCTTTCTTTTATCCTTGTATCCAGTTTCACTCTTCTTCATAACATTCATTACCATCTGACATGAGCAAGTTCCTTGTCTATTGCCTGTACAGCTCTCCCACTAGAAGGTAAGCCCCATGAAAGCAAGGACTCCCCAGTACCAAGAGCAATGCCCAGCACATAATAGGCTCATAATAGGTGATCCATAAAGACTTGCATACATCAACAGCATTGAGTTTAAAATTATCAGTAAATGAAACCCATTAAAAAAGTTTAATGAGAAAAAAAAATTCAATAAAATCCTGAACTGTGTTTTTGTTTAAGCACATTGATTTCTTGGAGTTTCTCTACTTTTTCCTCTCTTTCCTTCAAAACGTAGCTTATTTATTTATTTATGTATTTATTCTTTTTTTTTTTTTTTTTTTTTGAGACGGAGTCTCGCTCTTTCGCCCAGGCTGCAGTGCAGTGGTGCCATCTTGGCTCACTGCAAGCCCCGCCTCCTGTTTTCACACCATTCTCCTGCCTCAGCCTCCTGAGTAGCTGGGACTACAGGCACCCGCCAACATGCCCGGCTAATTTTTTGTATTTTTAGTAGAGACGGGGATTCACCATGTTAGCCAGAATGGTCTTGATCTCCTGACCTCGTGATCTGCCCATCTTGGCCTCCCAAAGTGCTGGGATTACAGGCGTGAGCCACCGCACCCAGCCCAAAACATAGCTTCTTACTACACATCTCTTGATTCTCTTATACACTCGTCCAGGTGCGAAGCAGACTGAGGCTACCATGACATTCAAATATAATCGGCAGAGTATGACTTTGTCCAGTGAAGTCCAAATTCCGGATTTTGACGTTGACCTCGGAACAATCCTCAGAGTTAATGATGAATCTACTGAGGGCAAAAAGTCTTACAGACTCACCCTGGACATTCAGAACAAGAAAATTACTGAGGTCGCCCTCATGGGCCACCTAAGGTAAGGAAGGCTGAGGGTTATCTGATCTGCTCTGCAGGCCTGGGGGGTTCTTTTCATTATTCCCCTTCCACTTTATACCTGACCAAGCCATGTTCGCCCCTCGTCTATAATCAGAGTGGCAGATAGAGCCCTCAACAATGTTTTTTTTTTTTTTTTTTGAGATGGAGTCTCACTCTGTCACCAGGCTGGAATGCAGTGGCACAATCTTGGCTCACTGCAACCTCCGCCTCCCGAGTTCAAGTGATTCTCCTGCTTAAGCCTCCCAAGGAGCTGGAACTATAGGTGTGTGTCACCACACCCAGCTAATTTTTGTATTTTTAGTAGAGACAGGGTTTCACCATATTGGCCAGGATGGTCTCGATCTCCTGACCTCGTGATCTACCACCTTGGCCTCCCAAAGTGCTGGTATTACAGGTGTGAGCCACTGTGCCCGGCCAAGCTCTCAACATTTTAACCCTCTGCACATGTCCAGTTGGATTTTCCTACCATTTATCAGGCACTTACTATTCATATATCAAGCATAGTGCTGGGTGCTTTAAAGAAATTATCTCGGTCCTCACAATAAACTGCGAGGTCACTGTGAGTTTTCCTGTTTCATGGATAAGAAAATGGTAGCTCAGAGGGGTTAAATCATTTGGTCAAAGTCATAGAGCTAGTAAATAGCAGAGCAGGATTCAAACAGTTTTCAAAAAACTTCTCTTTCTCCTAAACCTGCTTGCAAAGTCCTTAATTTGTGCTGAATGTTGGCTTTAGAAGTTGATGAGTTTGATCTGTGGCTGTTTCTCTGAACCATCCTTGTATCTGGTTTTGATCACCACAAATGGAACTTCTGTTTAATCCTGCATATCTCCTTTGAAAGGACAAAATCACTGGTGCCAACTGATTTTCTTTACCATAGTTGTGACACAAAGGAAGAAAGAAAAATCAAAGGTGTTATTTCCATACCCCGTTTGCAAGCAGAAGCCAGAAGTGAGATCCTCGCCCACTGGTCGCCTGCCAAACTGCTCCTCCAAATGGACTCATCTGCTACAGCTTATGGCTCCACAGTTTCCAAGAGGGTGGCGTGGCATTACGGTACATGTCTCTTCCCCTGTGTGAGCACTTCCAAAGTAATGCAGGTGTTGAGACCTGTGGTTACAGGCTGACCTAGTACCATTCACAACTATTTCCTATGTATTTTCAGATGAAGAGAAGATTGAATTTGAATGGAACACAGGCACCAATGTAGATACCAAAAAAATGACTTCCAATTTCCCTGTGGATCTCTCCGATTATCCTAAGAGCTTGCATATGTATGCTAATAGACTCCTGGATCACAGAGTCCCTCAAACAGACATGACTTTCCGGCACGTGGGTTCCAAATTAATAGTTGTAAGTATGAGTCTGCCAGTCAATAAATACATGGGTATAAGTGCTAATTACATCCTCAACTCTGAGCTAGGTGCAGGAAGGTTTCCAAAGATGTATAAGGCATGCTTCCTGCCCCCCAGGGAATTCTTGGGGAGGAAAAAAAACTTTCACACATGTGTAGTTACCCAGTTACACAAAGCTGAATGTGATACACATCAAAGAGATGCTACTAAGCAGAACAGTTCTTTGCCTAGTGGTATCAAAGGAAGCTTCAGGACACTAGCTAGGAGGCTGACTATGTTAGACATTCCCTTTATAAATATGGACAGTGATCAGTGAGTGGCAACGAAGATTCATAATTTTCTGTTATTTATTTTTAACTTTCAGTGCATTGTCCTGCTTAATAATTAGCTTGTCAAATCTGGATTTTTGCCTAATGTTCATTGCTCTTTGAGGCTCATCCAAGCCCATTACCTTAAAAATCTCCTGTCATTTTGTAGGCAATGAACTCATGGCTTCAGAAGGCATCTGGGAGTCTTCCTTATACCCAGACTTTGCAAGACCACCTCAATAGCCTGAAGGAGTTCAACCTCCAGAACATGGGATTGCCAGACTTCCACATCCCAGAAAACCTCTTCTTAAAAAGGTAAAAGAAGAAACTGGCAAAGCTTCTTGAACCACGCAAAGTAAATGAAAGATTTTACATAGCATGACTTAGACATTTTTTTAATTTAAATTTTTAAGGGAAATAATTTAAGCATTTTAAGGGGATTAATAACTTTAGCACAAACACTGTGGCATCTTTGCATTAGTAAACATGAGAACGGCAACCCTGTCAGGAAGAATCTAAGAAAGTCGTTAGAGGATTCTGGTACTTTCACCCACTGTATAACAGTACAACCTGTTATAAGCAAATTCTCCCTCTGACTGTGAAGAATTCAGAATGGCTAGAGGCGTTACTGACTACAGGCTTGCTGTTAAGTTACAGAGAGTCAGAACAGCCATTGAGCATGAAATGGAGGCAGCATTCTGAGAAAATACTTTAACCCAGGCTTACTGACTTCCATACCTATGTTCTTTCCACAAATCAAGTTGCCTCAATTCAGTTTAGCAAATTTGTATCAAGTATCCCCTATGTGCAAAATGCTAGACTAGGTACAGTGACAAGATAGAAACTGGGTAAGGTATAGTCCTTTCTTTCAAGAAGATACCATGGAGACATCAACAAATGAGAAATAATTAATTATATAAGCAAAATTATGACATGCTCTTTGAGAAAGGTGCAAGGGACTATGTAACTGTAAGAATGAGACAAATTGGCTATGACTTAGGTGGGATGGTAATGATAAGGAGTGGCTCTTAGAAGAGCTTTGTCAGGATTTGAGTGTTTGACAGGTGGAGGTAAAAGCGAAGGGGTCCAGGCATAGGAGTAGCACAAGGAAAAGTGCAGAGTGGCTTTGGGAATGGGGCAAGTACAATATTGCTGTGAAGGTCAGAAGCAGAGAACTTTGAATGACTGATGTCTGACTGTGGGGATGTTGTCTTTGTTGTTCATTTCAGCGATGGCCGGGTCAAATATACCTTGAACAAGAACAGTTTGAAAATTGAGATTCCTTTGCCTTTTGGTGGCAAATCTTCCAGAGATCTAAAGATGTTAGAGACTGTTAGGACACCAGCCCTCCACTTCAAGTCTGTGGGATTCCATCTGCCATCTCGAGAGTTCCAAGTCCCTACTTTTACCATTCCCGAGTTGTATCAACTACAAGTGCCTCTCCTGGGTGTTCTAGACCTCTCCACGAATGTCTACAGCAACTTGTACAACTGGTCTGCCTCCTACAGTGGTGGCAACACCAGCACAGACCATTTCAGCCTTCGGGCTCATTACCATATGAAGGCTGACTCTGTGGTTGACCTGCTTTCCTACAACGTGCAAGGTGAGCTATGCTCAGGTAAAGGGTGCACAGGGCTAGTTCACGGCAGGCTCTAAGAGGAGAGCCTCCTCCAGGGAGGAAAGGACTTTGGTTTTCTAGCAGATAATCTTCCTTGCTACTTGGAAGTTTTATTTTATTCAACAAATAGAAATATTTATTAAACATATCACATGTATTAAATATTCTAGTAGGCAGTAACAGAAAGTAGACAGATAAGCCAGCAATTATAATTCAGTGCGAGAGGTGCTATGATAAAGTGTAGTATATAAGTATAAGGTAGAGTGGAAGCACTCAGCAAGGGAACCTAAACAAAGCCTGTGGTGGTCAGGAAAGGCTTCCTGGAGGAATGCCTTTTGCTATCAGATTTTATCTTTGCATTACAGATGGAGGAGTCTATTGCACAATTGGCCCAGAAAAATGGGACTTTATTATTGAAAGACTTTCAACATAGAGATTGCTCTGGAAAGGTACTGCTTAATTTAACCAATGTCTTTTCATTTTTATTATAGGATCTGGAGAAACAACATATGACCACAAGAATACGTTCACACTATCATGTGATGGGTCTCTACGCCACAAATTTCTAGATTCGAATATCAAATTCAGTCATGTAGAAAAACTTGGAAACAACCCAGTCTCAAAAGGTTTACTAACATTCGATGCATCTAGTTCCTGGGGACCACAGATGTCTGCTTCAGTTCATTTGGACTCAAAAAAGAAACAGCATTTGTTTGTCAAAGAAGTCAAGATTGATGGGCAGTTCAGAGTCTCTTCATTCTATGCTAAAGGCACATATGGCCTGTCTTGTCAGAGGGATCCTGACACTGGCCGGCTCAACGGAGAGTCCAACCTGAGGTTTAATTCCTCCTACCTCCAAGGCACCAACCAGATAACAGGAAAATATGAAGATGGAACCCTCTCCCTCACCTCCACCTCTGATCTGCAAAGTGGCATCATTAAAAATACTGCTTCCCTGAAGTATGAGAACTACGAGCTGACTTTAAAATCTGACACCAATGGGAAGTATAAGAACTTTGCCACTTCTAACAAGATGGATATGACCTTCTCTAAGCAAAATGCACTGCTGCGTTCTGAGTATCAGGCTGATTACGAGTCATTGAGGTTCTTCAGCCTGCTTTCTGGATCACTAAATTCCCATGGTCTTGAGTTAAATGCTGACATCTTGGGCACGGACAAAATCAATAGTGGCGCTCACAAGGCGACACTAAGGATTGGCCAAGATGGAATATCTACCAGTGCAACGACCAACTTGAAGTATAGTCTCCTGGTGCTGGAGAATGAGCTGAATGCAGAGCTTGGCCTCTCTGGGGCATCTATGAAATTAACAACAAATGGCCGCTTCAGGGAACACAATGCAAAATTCAGTCTGGATGGGAAAGCCGCCCTTACAGAGCTATCACTGGGAAGTGCTTATCAGGCCATGATTCTGGGTGTCGACAGCAAAAACATTTTCAACTTCAAGATCAGTCAAGAAGGACTTAAGCTCTCAAACGACATGATGGGCTCATATGCCGAAATGAAATTTGACCACACAAACAGTCTGAACATTGCAGGCTTATCACTGGACTTCTCTTCAAAACTTGACAACATTTACAGCTCTGACAAGTTTTATAAGCAAACTTTTAATTTACAGCTACAGCCCTATTCTCTGGTAACTACTTTAAACAGTGACCTGAAATACAATGCTCTGGATCTCACCAACAATGGGAAACTACGGCTAGAACCCCTGAAGCTGCATGTGGCTGGTAACCTAAAAGGAGCCTACCAAAATAATGAAATAAAACACATCTATGCCATCTCTTCTGCTGCCTTATCAGCAAGCTATAAAGCAGACACTGTTGCTAAGGTTCAGGGTGTGGAGTTTAGCCATCGGCTCAACACAGACATTGCTGGGCTGGCTTCAGCCGTTGACATGAGCACAAACTATAATTCAGACTCACTGCATTTCAGCAATGTCTTCCGTTCTGTAATGGCCCCATTTACCATGACCATCGATGCACATACAAATGGCAACGGGAAACTCGCTCTCTGGGGAGAACATACTGGGCAGCTGTATAGCAAATTCCTGTTGAAAGCAGAACCTCTGGCATTTACTTTCTCTCATGATTACAAAGGCTCCACAAGTCATCATCTCATGTCTAGGAAAAGCATCAGTACAGCTCTTGAACACAAAGTCAGTGCCCTGCTTACTCCAGCTGAGCAGACAGGCACCTGGAAACTCAAGACCCAATTTAACAACAATGAATACAGCCAGGACTTGGATGCTTACAACACTAAAGACAAAATTGGTGTGGAGCTTAGTGGACGAGCCCTGGCCGACCTAACTCTACTAGACTCCCCAATTAAAGTGCCACTTTTACTCAGTGAGCCCGTCAATATCATTGATGCTTTAGAGATGAGAGATGCCGTTGAGAAGCCCCAAGAATTTACAATTGTTGCTTTTGTAAAGTATGATAAAAACCAAGATGTTCACGCCATTAACCTCCCGTTTTTTGAGACCTTGCAAGAATATTTTGAGAGGAATCAACGAACCTTTATAGTTGTACTGGAAAACATACAGAGAGACCTGAAGCACATCAATATTGATCAATTTGTAAGAAAATACAGAGCAGCCCTGGGAAAACTCCCACAGCAAGTTAATGATTATCTGAATTCATTCAACTGGGAGACACAAGTTTCACATGCCAAGGAGAAACTGACTGCTCTCACAGAAAAGTATAGAATTACAGAAAATGATATACAAATTGCATTAGATGATGCCAAAATCAACTTCAATGAAAAACTATCTCAACTGCAGACATATATGATACAATTTGATCAGTATATTAAAGATAATTATGATATAAATGATTTGAAAATAGCTATTGCTAATATTATTGATCAAATCATTGAAAAATTAAAAAGTCTTGATGAGCACTATCATATCCATGTAAATTTAGTAAAAACAATCCATGATCTACATTTGTTTATTGAAAATATTGATTTTAACAAAAATGGAAGTAGTACTGCATCCTGGATTCAAAATGTGGATACTAAGTACCAAATCAGAATCCAGATACAAGAAAAACTGCAGCAGCTTAAGAGACACATACAGAATATAGACATCCAGCACCTAGCTGGAAAGTTAAAACAACACGTTGAGGCTATTGATGTTAGAGTGCTTTTAGATCAGTTGAGAACTACAATTTCATTTGAAAGAATAAATGACATTCTTGAGCATGTCAAACACTTTGTTATAAATCTTATTGGGGATTTTGAAGTAACTGAGAAAATCAATGCCTTCAGAGCCAAAGTCCATGAGTTAATTGAGAGGTATGAAGTAGACCAACAAATCCAGGTTTTAATGGATAAATTAGTAGAGCTGGCCCACCAATACAAGTTGAAGGAGACTATTCAGAAGCTAAGCAATATCCTACAACAAGTTAAGATAAAAGATTACTTTGAGAAATTGGTTGGATTTGTTGATGATGCTGTCAAGCAGCTTGATGAATTATCTTTTAAAACAGTCATTGAAGATGTTAACAAATTCCTTGACATGTTGATAAAGAAATTAAAGTCATTTGATTACCACCAGTTTGTAGATGAAACCAATAACAAAATCCATGAGGTGACTCAGAGACTCAATGGTGAAATTCAGGCTCTGGAACTACCACAAAAAGCTGAAGCATTAAAACTGGTTTTAGAGGAAACCAAGGCCACAGTCACAGTGTATCTGGAAAGCCTACAGGACACCAAAATAACCTTAATCATCGATTGGTTACAGGATGCTTTAAGTTCAGCATCTTTGGCTCACGTGAAGGCCAAATTCCGAGAGACTCTAGAAGATACACGAGACCGAATGTATCAAATGGACATTCAGCAGGAACTTCAACGATACCTGTCTCTGGTAGGCCAAGTTTATAGCACACTTGTCACCTACATTTCTGATTGGTGGACTCTTGCTGCTAAGAACCTTACTGACTTTGCAGAGCAGTATTCTATCCAAGATTGGGCTAAACGTGTGAAAGCATTGGTAGAGCAAGGGTTCACTGTTCCTGAAATCAAGACCGTCCTTGGGACCATGCCTGCCTTTGAAGTCAGTCTTCAGGCTCTTCAGAAAGCTACCTTCCAGACACCTGATTTTATAGTCCCCCTAACAGATTTGAGGATTCCATCAGTTCAGATAAACTTCAAAGAGTTAAAAGATATAAAAATCCCATCCAGGTTTTCCACACCAGAATTTACCATCCTTAACACCTTCCACATTCCTTCCTTTACAATTGACTTTGTAGAAATAAAAGTAAAGATCATCAGAACCATTGACCAGATGCTGAACAGTGAGCTGCAGTGGCCCGTTCCAGAAGTATATCTCAGAGATCTGAAGGTGGAGGACATTCCTCTAGCGAGAATCACCCTGCCAGACTTCCATTTACCAGAAATCGCAATTCCAGAATTCATAATCCCAAATCTCAACCTTAAAGATTTTCAAGTTCCTGACCTTCACATACCAGAATTCCAGCTTCCCCACATCTCACACACAATTGAAGTACCTACTTTTGGCAAGCTGTACAGTATTTTGAAAATCCAATCTCCTCTTTTCACATTAGATGCAAATGCTGACATAGGGAATGGAACCACTTCAGCGAACGAAGCAGGTATCACAGCTTCCATCACTGCCAAAGGAGAGTCCAAATTAGAAGTTCTCAATTTTGATTTTCAAGCAAATGCACAACTCTCAAACCCTAAGATTAATCCGCTGGCTCTGAAGGAGTCCCTGAAGTTTTCCAGCAAGTACCTGAGAACAGAGCATGGGAGTGAAATGCTGTTTTTTGGAAATGCTATTGAAGGAAAATCAAACACAGTGGCAAGTTTACACACAGAAAAAAATACGCTGGAGCTTAGTAATGGAGTGATTGTCAAGATAAACAATCAGCTTACCCTGGATAGCAACACTAAGTACTTCCACAAATTGAACATCCCCAAACTGGACTTCTCTAGTCAGGCTGACCTGCGCAACGAGATCAAGACACTGTTGGAAGCTGGCCACATAGCATGGACTTCTTCTGGAAAAGGGTCATGGAAATGGGCCTGCCCCAGATTCTCAGATGAGGGAACACATGAATCACAAATTAGTTTCACCATAGAAGGACCCTTCACTTCCTTTGGACTGTCCAATAAGATCAATAGCAAACACCTAAGAGTAAACCAAAACTTGGTTTATGAATCTAGCTCCCTCAACTTTTCTAAATTTGAAATTCAATCACAAGTTGATTCCCAGCATGTGGGCCACAGTGTGCTAACTGCTAAAGGCACGGCGCTGTTTGGAGAAGGGAAGGCAGAGTTTACTGGGAGGCATGATGCTCATTTAAATGGAAAGGTTATTGGAACTTTGAAAAATTCTCTTTTCTTTTCAGCCCAGCCATTTGAGATCACGGCATCCACAAACAATGAAGGGAATTTGAAAGTTAGTTTTCCATTAAGATTAACAGGGAAGATAGACTTCCTGAATAACTATGCACTGTTTCTGAGTCCCAGTGCCCAGCAAGCAAGTTGGCAAGTAAGTGCTAGGTTCAATCAGTATAAGTACAACCAAAATTTCTCTGCTGGAAACAATGAGAACATTATGGAGGCCCACGTAGGAATAAGTGGAGAAGCAAATCTGGATTTCTTAAACATTCCCTTAACAATTCCTGAAATGCGTCTACCTTACACAATAATCACAACTCCTCCACTGAAAGATTTCTCTCTATGGGAAAGAACAGGCTTGAAGGAATTCTTGAAAACAACAAAGCAATCATTTGATTTAAGTGTAAAAGCTCAGTATATGAAAAACAAACACAGGCATTCCATCACAAATCCTTTGGCTGTGCTTTATGAGTTTATCAGTCAGAGCATCAAATCCTTTGACAGGCATTTTGAAAAAGCCAGAAACAATGCATTAGATTTTGTCACCAAATCCTATAATGAAGCAAAAATTAAGTTTGATAAGTACAAAGCTGAAAAATCTCACGATGAGCTCCCCAGGACCTTTCAAATTCCTGGATACACTGTTCCAGTTGTCAATGTTGAAGTGTCTCCATTCACCATAGAGATGTCGGCATTCGGCTATGTGTTCCCAAAAGCAGTCAGCATGCCTAGTTTCACCATCCTAGGTTCTGACATCCGTGTGCCTTCATACACATTAATCCTGCCATCCTTAGCACTGCCAGTCCTTCATGTCCCTAGAAATCTCAAGCTTTCTCTTCCAGATTTCAAGGAATTGTGTACCATAAGCCATATTTTTATTCCTGCCATGGGCAATATTACCTATGATTTCTCCTTTAAATCAAGTGTCATCACACTGAATACCAATGCTGAACTTTTTAACCAGTCAGATATTGTTGCTCATCTCCTTTCTTCATCTTCATCTGTCATTGACGCACTGCAGTACAAATTAGAGGGCACCACAAGATTGACAAGAAAAAGGGGATTGAAGTTAGCCACAGCTCTGTCTTTGAGCAACAAATTTGTGGAGGGTAGTCATAACAGTACTATGAGCTTAACCAAGAAAAATATGGAAGCATCAGTGGCAACAACCGCAAAAGCCCAAATTCCAATTTTGAGGATGAATTTCAAGCAAGAACTTAATGGAAATACCAAGTCAAAACCTACTGTCTCTTCCTCCATGGAATTTAAGTATGATTTCAATTCTTCAATGCTGTACTCTACCGCTAAAGGAGCAGTTAACCACAAGCTCAGCTTGGAAAGCCTCACCTCTTACTTTTCCATTGAGTCATCTACCAAAGGAGATGTCAAGGGTTCGGTTCTTTCTCGGGAATATTCAGGAACTATTGCTAGTGAGGTCAACACTTACTTGAATTCCAAGAGCACACGGTCTTCAGTGAAGCTGCAGGGCACTTCCACAATTGATGATATCTGGAACCTTGAAGTAAAAGAAAATTTTGCTGGAGAAGCCACATTCCAACGCATATATTCCCTCTGGGAGCACAGTACGAAAAACCACTTACAGCTAGAGGGCCTCTTTTTCACAAACGGAGAACTTACAAGCAAAGCCACCCTGGAACTCTCTCCATGGGAAATGTCAGCTCTTGTTCAGGTCCATGCAAGTCAGCCCAGTTCCTTCCTTGATTTCCCCCACTTTGGCCAAGAAGTGGCCCTGAATGCTAACACGAAGAACCAGAAGATCAGATGGAAAAATGAAGTCTGGGTTCATTCTGGGTCTTTCCAGAGCCATGTCGAGCTTTCCAATGACCAAGAAAAGGCACACCTTAACATTGCAGGATCCTTAGAAGGACACCTAAGGTTCCTCAAAAATATCATCCTACCAGTCTATGACAAGAGCCTATGGGACTTCCTAAAGCTGGATGTAACCACCAGCATTGGTAGGAGACAGCATCTTCGTGTTTCAACTGCCTTTGTGTACACCAAAAACCCCAATGGCTATTCATTCTCCATCCCTGTAAAAGTTTTGGCTGATAAATTCATTATTCCTGGGCTGAAACTAAATGATCTAAATTCAGTTCTTGTCATGCCTACGTTCCATGTCCCATTTACAGATCTTCAGGTCCCATCCTACAAACTTGACTTCAGAGAAATAAAAATCTATAAGAAGCTGAGAACTTCATCATTTGCCCTCAACCTACCAACACTCCCCGAGGTAAAATTCCCTGAAGTTGATGTGTTAACAAAATATTCTCAACCAGAAGACTCCTTGATTCCCTTTTTTGAGATAACCGTGCCTGAATCTCAGTTAACTGTGTCCCAGTTCACGCTTCCAAAAAGTGTTTCAGTTGGCATTGCTGCTTTGGATCTAAATGCGGTAGCCAACAAGATCGCAGACTTTGAGTTGCCCACCATCATCGTGCCTAAGCAGACCATTGAGATTCCCTCCATTAAGTTCTCTGTACCTGCTGGAATTTTCATTCCTTCCTTTCGAGCACTGACTGCACGCTTTGAGGTAGACTCTCCCCTTTCTAATGCCACTTGGAGTGCCAGTTTGAAAAACAAAGCAGATCATGTTGAAATAGATCTGGATTCCACATGCAGCTCAACTATACAGTTCCTGGAATATGAACTAAATGGTAAGAAATATCCTGCCTCCTCCCCTAGATACTGTATATTTTCAACAAGAGTTATGCATAAATAATTATGTATTTAGTTGTGAGTAGATGTACAATTACTCAATATCACAAAATTTTAAGAAAAGAGATACATGTATACCCTACACGTAAAAACCAAACTGTAGAAAATCTAGTGCCGTTCAAGACAAACAGCTTTAAAGAAAATGGATTTTTCTGTAATTATTTTGGGACTAACAATGTCTTTTAACTATTTATTTTAAAACAACTGTGAGCTGTACATTGCATGTTTTAAACATAAGTATCTGGTTAGGATAGAATTGTCCCAGTTTTCACAATGAAAACATCTACATCCTACTGTTATGAATCTAATAAAATACAAAATCTCTCCTATACAGTTGTGGGAACACACAAAATCGAAGATGGTATGTTAGCCTCTAAGACTAAAGGAACATTTGCACACCGTGACTTCAGCGCAGAATATGAAGAAGATGGCAAATATGAAGGACTTCAGTATGGAGCTTTTATTGCAACCTTATCCCTTTTGAAAATTCATTGTGATTTTCATCATCTCCATACCCCTTTCGTGATGGCTCATCTGTTTTTCTACTTTCAGGGAATGGGAAGGAAAAGCGCACCTCAATATCAAAAGCCCAGCGTTCACTGATCTCCATCTGCGCTACCAGAAAGACAAGAAAGGCATCTCCACCTCAGCAGCCTCCCCAGCCATAGGCACCGTGGGCATGGATATGGATGAAGATGATGACTTTTCTAAATGGAACTTCTACTACAGCCCTCAGGTAAATACCACCTAATGAGTGACACGCACCCAAGAGCGAGTGGAGAATTGGGGCAGATACATTTAATTCAGGACCAAATATTCATTCAGAGATTCCCCAGACTAGGTGAAAGACAGGCAGTAAGCAACTTCTTCTCTGAGGAAATATACTCTAGAAAGTATTACAATGAGTCCTTGATTGATTTTAAGTTTTAGATGTACACATGACACCCTATCAGCACTATTATTTATTAATTCTGGGCAAATCCAGGAAGATGAGGGTTATACCTCATCATCTAAATCATAGGCAAGCTCAACCATAGGCAGGGTATATTTTTCAGAGAGTGCTGGTTTCTGTAGTATTTAAAACTTTAAAATTCTTCCCCACAATAGAATTGCTAGATGAGATACATCGAATTCCTCTCATGTCATTTACAAGCTCTGCCAGGGCCAAATCAAGGGTGACGTTACCAGAGAAGAAGAGCAAACATGGTTCTATTACTGTTACTAAAAGTTTGTCATGGGCTTGGAGAATGCGTACTGATATTGGGATTCTGGGTCTCTGCAGGGTGGGCTCCAACTTGCCTTTTTTTGCTGTTTCTTCTTTCCCTATCTGTCATTTCCTGACTCTTCTTCTCTCTCCTCTTTTCTCTTCCCCCTCCTCCTCTTCCAGTTTTCAGTCCTAGGAAGGCTTTAATGTTAAGTGTCACAATGTGAATGCCAAACAGCAAGCATTTTTTTAAATCCTTTCTGGGGCATGTGATAAAGAGAAATTAACAACAGTAGACTTATTTAACCATAAAACAAACACATGAACTGACATATGAAAGATAAATCCCTTTCAGTATATGAAAGATTCTCTGATCTTTATTTTTAACTGCTAATGAAGTTTTAGTGTACTATATTATGTAATTGGAGTAATTGAAAACATGTTCTTTTTTTTTTTTTTTTTTTTTCTCTATGTAGTCTTCTCCAGATAAAAAACTCACCATATTCAAAACTGAGCTGAGGGTCCGGGAATCTGATGAGGAAACTCAGATCAAAGTTAATTGGGAAGAGGAGGCAGCTTCTGGCTTGCTAACCTCTCTGAAAGACAACATGCCCAAGGCCACAGGGGCCCTTTATGATTATGTCAACAAGTACCACTGGGAACACACAGGGCTCACCCTGAGAGAAGCGTCTTCAAAGCTGAGAAGAAATCTGCAGAACAATGCTGAATGGGTTTATCAAGGGGCCATTAGGCAAATTGATGATATCGACATGCGGTTCCAGAAAGCAGCCAGTGGCACCACTGGGACCTACCAAGAGTGGAAAGACAAGGCCCAGAATCTGTACCAGGAACTGTTGACTCAGGAAGGCCAAGCCAGTTTCCAGGGATTCAAGGATAAGGTGTTTGACAGCTTGGTACAAGTTACTCAAGAATTCCATATGAAAGTCAAGCATCTGATTGACTCACTCATTGATTTTCTGAACTTCCCCAGATTCCAGTTTCCGGGGAAACCTGGGACATACACTAGGGAGGAACTTTGCACTATGTTCATAAGGGAGGTAGGGACAGTACTGTCCCAGGTATATTCGAAAGTCCATAACGGTTCAGAAATACTGTTTTCCTATTTCCAAGACCTGGTGATTACACTTCCTTTCGAGTTAAGGAGACATAAACTAATAGATGTAATCTCGATGTATAGGGAACTGTTGAAAGATTTATCAAAAGAAGCCCAAGAGGTATTTAAAGCCATTCAGTCTCTCAAGACCACAGAGGTGCTACGTAATCTTCAGGACCTTTTACAATTTATTTTCCAACTAATAGAAGATAACATTAAAGAGCTGAAAGAGATGAAATTTACTAATCTTATTAATTATATCCAAGATGAGATCAACACAATCTTCAATGATTATATCCCGTTTGTTTTTAAATTGTTGAAAGAAAACCTATGCCTTAATCTTCATAAGTTCAATGAATTTATTCAAAATGAGCTTCAGGAAGCTTCTCAAGAGTTACAGCAGATCCATCAATACATTATGGCCCTTCGTGAAGAATATTTTGATCCAAGTATAGTTGGCTGGACAGTGAAATATTATGAACTTGAAGAAAAGATAGTCAGTCTGATCAAGAACCTGTTCGTTGCTTTTAAGGACTTCCATTCCGAATATATTGTCAGTGCCTCTGACTTTACTTCCCAACTCTCAAGTCAAGTTGAGCAATTTCTGCACGGAAATATTCAGGAATATCTTAGCATCCTTACCGATCCAGATGGAAAAGGGAAAGAGAAGATTGCAGAGCTTTCTACCACTGCTCAGGAAATAATTAAAAGCCAGGCCATTGCGATGAAGGAAATAATTTCTGATTACCACCAGCAGTTTAGATATAAACTGCAAGATTTTTCAGACCAACTCTCTGATTACTATGAAAAATTTATTGCTGAATCCAAAAGACTGATTGACCTGTCCATTCAAAACTACCACACATTTCTGATATACATCATGGAGTTACTGAAAAAGCTGCAATCAACCACAGTCATGAACCCCTACATGAAGCTTGCTCCAGGAGAACTTACTATCATCCTCTAACTGTTTAAAAGCAATCTTCATTTATTCTTCTTTTCCAATTGAACTTTCACATAGCACAGAAAACATTCAAACTGCCTATATTGATAAAACCATACAGTGAGCCAGCCCTGCAGTAGGCAGTAGACTATAAGCAGAAGCACATATGAACTGGACCTGCACCAAAGCTGGCACCAGGGCTCTGAAGGTCTCTGAATTCAGAAGGATGGCATTTTTTGCAAGTTAAAGAAAATCAGGATCTGAGCTATTTTGCTAAACTTGGGGGAGGAGGAACAAATAAATGGAGTCTTTATTGTGTATCATACCACTCAATGTGGCTCATTTGTATTGAAAGACAGTGAAACGAGGGCATTGATGCAAATGTTCTGGCACAGCAAAACCTCTAGAACATATAGTGTGATTTAAGTAACAGAATAAAAATGGAAATGGAGAAATTGTGGAGGGAAATATTTTGTAAAAATATTTAAAAAGATGAGGTAATTGTGTTTTTATAATTAAATATTTTATAATTAAAATATTTATAATTAAATATTTTATAAAGTATAATTACATATTTTATAATTAAAGTATTTATAATTACATATTTTATAATTCAGTATTTTATAAATAGTTACAAAATAGGAAAAAATTAAAAAGACGAGGTTATTGATCTCAGAAATTGTATTTGCCAAGTGAGAAGGAAAAAATATTCACAAAGGCTTGTACACACTTTGATCACAAAGGCTTGTACACACACACCTCTGGTGTCTTCATGTGCTACATAGTCTTCTTCACTGACAGTCTGCCTTTGCAAGTCAAGGCTCTCCGGTAGGCCTTGAGGTGAAACAACAGATCCTTTATTTCACTCAGCCTGCCAGGAGTGGAGAAGGAATGGCTAGGGAGTCCTAGCCCCAGGGGCTTCATGGCAATACGGGCCCCACATGTCTCCCTGGAGCTCTGCCAGGATCCATTCAAGGCAAAGAAAGTATGATTCGGAGAGAAGGGGTGGAGATGTAGATTCCTAACAATTCTGCCACCCAACATACATGTATGCTCTTTAGGCTCTTAAACATCCTTATTTTTCCAAATGTAATATCCAACAGTCCCAAGTGTAATAAAAACCCAAGGGTTTCTCCTGTCACATCCACTCACTTCATACTCTGATTTTAAACACTGGCAATGTCCAGTCAGAACCTCCAAGCTGAGCTCTAGAAAGAGAAAGCTGCAAAAAACCTGTGCAACAAAACTTGCACTCATATCACTGACAAGGGTAGATATAAAACAGCACATTCTTTTCCATGACACTGAAGAGCAAAGGAAGAGTGTAACTTGGGGGCAATAAGAAATTGGAGGTCACCATCTCCCAAATCCTACATGAGGTCTATTTGGAAAAGACCTCCCTTTTAAATTCAAAAATCCTTCAACCTCCACCATTCTTTCATAAAGCTTCACATTCTCTTGGTGAAGCCCACTGTTAAAATGCACAGGCATTACCTGGAAAAGGAAACACATAGCCTCAATAATATTCTTCTATACTGAACTGAAGAGTGAGAAAGAGTCTACAGAGCTATAATACGGTAGTGTATGAATCTGGTACTCAAGGAAAGTCTGTTGGATAATGGATGGATGGATGGATGGATGGATGGGTGGGTGGGTGAGCGAATAAATGAGTAGATAAATGAGGGGTCAGTTTTGAGAGTGAGAGAAACATGGAAATTAGACTCAAATCCCAAGGCACCACATGGAATAGTTCCAGGAATAGTTCTGCAAGAGTTTCCCTGATGATCTATAAGCAGCAAAAATCTAGTGAGTGTTCAAACTGAAAGGAAGCCTGGAATTGTGGCTTAATTTGGAGGAAAAGAGGGAGTCCAAGATTCCCAGTGCTTATTTGTTGATATCTATCTAGTGCTGAAAGGAAAAAAAAATAGCCACAAATCCAAAATGATTGTGCAGTCACATGGTACCCACTGCTCAGTTCCTTGACCAGTGTCCCTCATACAAAGGGCCCTTGATGAGCTCATAATGTCTTTGTTGTACTGAATGAGGTTTGAAGAACAAGGGATCCTTGTGGGTGCTTGGACTTTGCCTTCTCCCTTCTTAGGTCTTCTACTGCATATCTGGATACTTCTCTGGTTCAATTAATAGCTACATTTTTTATTTGCTTGTACTTAGGGCAACTTATTTCACCTCTGCAAGCCTCAGTTCTCTTACCTGTGAAATGGAGATAATATCTATCCTGCCTGCCTTGCAGGACTTTTCATGAAAATCAGTTGAAATAACATATATGAGAGTTCTGTAACCTTTAATGTCCTGTAGAAACAAAGTGCCATTATCATTAGATGATTATTAAAATGATATTATGGCAAGAAGAAAGAATGGAGGCAGGGCTACATGTCTGGTTCAGTGAGCATTGATAAAACACCTCTATGTGTAAGGCACTGTGCAGTGGCTCTATAGAGGAGACAAAGATCAATAAGATGCAGTTCCTGGAGGTCTGTCTGCCCATTTGTCTATCAAAGGTGAAATGTGTTGTCTCATGATGGATATAACCAAAGTACTATGAGGGATTTAAAAGAGGAAAGTTGTGAATCAGGGGATTTTTATAGAAAAGGTTGAAATGGATCTCAAATATACATTGACTTTAATAAACAGATAAGAGAGAGAGGGCGGTCTAGGGAGAAGATGAGTAAAGAATGATAGATAGGTGTGTTGTAAGGACACTGGATTATCTAGTTTAGCCAAAGCACAGGAAAGGTAAGAAGGAGAGAGGACTGGAAAGGCAGATCTATAGTACTGCAGAGGGCTTGAATGTCAGAGTAAAAAGATGACACTCTCTTTGCTGAAGGACATCAAGTGAAAGTTTTTGAGCAGAAGGGTGACATGCATTGTGATTTAGGAAAACCAACATGACAACATATAGATAATGAATTGTAATGGGGTGAATCTGGATATGAGTGTATTAGTCCGTTCTAGCATTGCTGTAAAGAAATACTGAGACTGGGTAATTTAAAAAGAAAAGAGGTTTAATCGGCTTATGGTTCCTCAGGCAGTACAGAAAGCATGACTGGGGAGGCCTCAGGAAACTTATAATCATGGCAGAAGGCAAAGGGGAAACAGGCACATCCTACATGGCTGGAACAGGAGGAAGTGCAGGGAGGTGCTACACACTTTTAAACAACCAGATCTCGTGATAACTCACTCACTATCATGAGAACAGCACCAAAGGGGAAATCCGCCCCCATGATCCAGTCACCTCCCACCAGGCCCCACCTCTGTCATTGTGGATTACAATTTGACAGGAGATTTGGGTGGGGACACAGACCCAAACCACATCTATGAGGTTGTGCCAGGGTCCAAGTAACAGATGAGGAGCACCTCAGTCAAGTCCTAGGGTTGGGAATGGTGAGGAGGGTAGGATAAAAGAAGATTGGGAAGGCATAATTGACAGAATCAGGTGGCTGATTGAGTAAAACACAAAGGATGGGTGCAAAAGCTCTTAGAAATGGAGTTGCCTTGGTAAGTCACTGAAGCCGGGAATTGGAGGGGTTGCAGGAGAGAGAGGAACAAGGAAGAATAGGTAAAGCAGACTTCAGAGTTAGGAAATTCCAAACCTGTGTAACTTGAAGGATTATGGAGCCTCAGTAGAAATGAGAGGAATGTGTTGAGTGGGAAATAATTAGCATAAGAGGTGGACTCATTGGCCATCACAGCTGGAATGAGAATACAGGATCACATAGTGAGTTTCCATTTGCAATGATGTGTCTAAGCAGAGACATGTAGCAGGCCAGTTGGAAATGTGGGCTAGAGAAACAATATCCAAAGGAGTAGGGACAAAGGAGGATTTTAACCAATAATTGCATTAATTTTATGTTTGTATAAGTATCTTTAGAAACTTAACAAGAAAACAAAGCGTTTTTCCTTTTGTACAGTTAATTGCCCTATTGTCCTGGGAGTAAGTCAACAGGTACATCTGCTAAGAACACACTGTGAGGTGACGTGGAAAGTCCTGCCATAAATACAGATATTCCTCCCATTAAACAAATATCTAAAGTTTTCAACCAAAGGAGAAATCAAATAATGGAGCCCAGCCCAAGTCCCTGAGGCTTCAGAAGCATGATCAAGTTGTGTGCTTTGGTTTGACTCCCAGGTCCCACCTAGAGTAGTGGTGCTGTCCTCAGGATAAACCTGATAAGAAATGGGTCCAATGGGACTTAGCACCACCAGATGTCTTCAGAGCTACCTCCATTTTCTTCTGTTTTTTACTTGAAGCCTGGTCAGTTGAACAGCTCAATTCCCCTTTTTTGGTGAGTTGAGCAAAGCCCCCTCTAACTCCCTATTCTAGGTCCCCTTCTGACTCTAATTTATGACTTAGTCCCAATTCAGTCAGAGAAGGGGCCAAGCTGGCCCTCAAATGGGGCCTGCAATATGGGAGCCAGAGTGGACAAACAGATGTTCCCTCTAAAAGTGTCTAATAACCAGAGATAAATGTGCAGAAACAGACCCTACCTCTTAGCTCATCTCCTTGTATGCTGTTTCACATTAAGAGGTCAGCTGTAACTCCCTTCAGAGTGCTCCATTTGTTGGTGGGATGGTTGGGTGGTCACCAACAAATAACATTCCAGGGCCTCATAAAAGCTGGTGGAGTAGGTGCACATGTTTCCACAAGGAGAGAGCCCTGCCTTTATCCTGCTACATAGACTGGCTCATGCCTTCCCCAGATCTGAGCAGTGCTTCAAGTCAACAATGCCAGGGCACTAAGTGCTAACACTGACACTTGTGTCCATTTTACTCCCTGGACTGACACCACCAAAGCCCATTCTTGGGGTGAGAGGGATGACTCAGGCCTTGAAGGTGACCCGTTCATGAACTGCAGACCTGTGTCCCCACCCTTGTTTTTAAACTGTGGCTTGGGCTGTCAGCTGTGCAGCATGAACACCAAACCACAGTGAGCAGAGGCATCCAGAGTTTAGATTCTAACCCAGAAACAGTGCCTAAGGAAACCACAGCTGGACCAACAGCCCAGCTCCACCAATTCCCTCTCCATTTCTCTGCTTTTCCATCAGGTAGGGCTCATCCAGGCTGGTGCCAAGGTCTTTCTAGAGTAATGGAGCTCAGTATAGCTCCAGGAGACCTAAAGCCTTTGAACTGGGGTTGGAGCTAGGGTCATTAGAACATTTCTATAATCACATGGGATGTTGGATGATCCTGGAAAGAACAATAGAGAGGGCCGACTGCTGCCCCGTAGTCTGTTGAGCTGAGGTTGGGAATCAAGGCAGTCAATACTTCCCTCCTCTCAAAAGAAGTCCCCACTCTCGAATTCAAGCTTCATCATTCATGAGTTATTTAACTTCAGAAAAGTCACTTGAGTTTCCTAACCTTCAGTTTCATCATTAAAATGGAGATCAATGAGAAAAATAGGTTGAGCGACTCTGAGCAGGAGGAGAAAGTGGCCCCCTCTTATGTTACAGAGTTGTTACAAAGATTAAATGAGGTAACATACATGGAGCCTGGCACACAGCGAATGAATGCATCGATGGTTTTCTATTGACAGAAGTCAAAATAAATGATGTACAATTACAATTATACTCAACTACATAGAGGAATCTGACCACAACATAATAGGGAATAAGAATGCAAGTCCTGAAAGATGAAATGCAGTGCCAGACTCTTTTGGGTTTTTTGGTTTTTGTTTGTTTTTATTTTTGTTTTAGTTTGTTTATTTGTTTGAGACAGAGTCTTGCTCTGTCACCAGGCTGGAGTGCAGTGGCACCATCTTGGCTCACTGCAACCTCCGCCTCCTGGGTTCAAGCAATTCCCCTGCCTCAGCCTCCCGAGAAGCTGGGATTACTGGCATGTGCCACCACGCCCGGCTAGTTTTTGTATTTTAGTAGAGGTAGGGTTTCACCATGTTGGCCAGGATGGTCTCGATCTCCTGACCTCATGGTCCATCCACCTCAGCCTCCCAAAGTGCTGGGATTACAGGCATGAGCCACTGAGCCCGGCCGCCATACTCTTTTAATATAGTTAAAATCAAGAACAAAATGCTTTGTTTTCTAGGATTATAGTTTTGAAGCCAGGGAATGCTAAACTCAACATTCTGGATAGGTTATGATCTGGTGGGGAGAGGCAGGAATGGGAGGGTGAGGAATCATGGGTCAATGTGGGTGACCCTCATGTCCTCATTCTCATGCTGGAAGGTGAGTTTGTAGGTGCTTATGGCACTACTAATTGACTTAGTTATATTATTTATTTAATGAATTAAAACAAAGGAGAAAAAAGTAAAGCCTTTAAGTGCATGGCTTTATGAAGCACTTAAATTATTTCATGCTTCCTTTTCCTCTTCACCTGAGATTTTTGGGCAGATCAACTCCTCCTTCTCAAGGCAAAATTATTGCTTCAGCAGCTATTTATTAAGCCCCTTCTCTAGGCCAGGCATTCTCCTAAGCATTCAGGGCAGAGAAATAAACAAGGCACTGATGTAGGAGGCTGGACATGGTGTTCAATCTGGGAGGGACCCAAATGAGGAGGACTTATAGGGATTCTGGGATCACGGAGACAGAAGAGGCAGGAGGTCACAGAGCACACTTGGAGAGAGATGTGGGTGTGAGTTCCAAGTGTGGCACTCACCAGCCATGGGGTCCTGGGACAGTCACATTGCCTCTCTGTTCATCAGTTACTTCATCTGTAAAGCGGGAACTCAGAGAACAATAACATGCTCCAGATGAACTGAATGAGCCCGGCTCCTCCTGTACGATCTAAGCTTTTCGCCTCTGTGACTGTTTCTTTTTATTCTCTATATAAAAATCCTCCAAGGCCCAGCAAAGAATGTCTCTTAGTCCTTGAAGACCCCCCGATCCCTGCTGAAGCACACCCAGGCCACGTGCTTGCCTTGATCTAGTTGTCCTCGCCTGTGTCACTCCCCAGGCCAAACTGAAATCAGCCAGGCCCTTCCAAGGGGCTTCCCCTGAGGTCTCATCAGTTTTCCTCCATATCTCACCCTGTGGCTGGGTAGTTGAAGGGCCTCCTCTTGGGGATTCCCTGAGTTTGCTGAAAACAATCATTCCCTTGCATGGATGCCTCTGAGACAACTCACTCAGCACTGGTGTGTGCTGCCGTCCTCTGACTGGCTAAGCACACACACTAAAGTGGCATTTCTAGGCTTGTTCTCTCAGAAAAAGGTTTGGATGGGAGATGGAAGGGGCTGGAGTTTCACGAGGCTGACTGAGGGTTGCTGTCATGCTCTATTGCATGGGTTGAGCCTCCACCTCTGCCTCCCCGTCCCGGGCACCCTGCCTCCCCACTCACAGGTCTAGCTGCCCGTGCAGGGCTGACTCTTTCCTGTGACACGTACAGAGATAAGCCAGGGATGCAGGGTCTCCCCCTCAGCTCTGTGAATGGGGCAAAGCCACGATGCTGGCATGCAGTGCACATACAACCTCAACTCCCCAATAATACCAGAGGCAGAGAGTCATCCAAACATAAGACTCGCCCACCCCCAGACTCCCCTTTCCTTCTCCAGACTCCCTGGGGCAATAGGGGGCTGAGTCCTTGGGGGAGTGTAGGGGATAGAATTTAAAGACAATTTCTCCGCTGCAAAAAAGAGGCACTTGTTGTAAGCTGATTTCTGAACCAAACACGGCCCTGTCTCACTTTACGCACTCACCATATCCTGTAAAGTTTGGGCATTTCCTTGAATAAATCAAAGAATATTTGAAATTTACAATATAAGAGAACCTGATGGAGGATATTCATGTAAAACAAAGTTTTCTCTTACCCTGTGAACGATTTTACCTAAAATGAGTCTTCTTTGCAGATGTCAGGTTTTTGATGGAATTTTCTTAAATCAGGTTGGTCCTGAGCCAAGTCCTACTGAGGCCACTGGAAGATGGTGTGGAACAAAGGCACCGGGTGACAGGAAGGATTTGACTCTGCTGTTCCCGAAATCCTTCTAGCCTGGGAAATAATCAATCAGGAGAAATCAAGCCAGTTCCTTGGCTTGTGCGTGTGATGCGTTTTTCTCACACTCACCCAAGATGGGCAAGGGAGCAAGAGATGTTTCTGTCACCTCATCCTTACTGACACATGCAGAGGGCAACATTTCCCTGGAGAGTCAGTCCCTGAGCCAGGCTCCACTCTCGCCTCCAATGCAGGCTCCTCCTGCCACTTAGCATCACTCCATGCTCTGCTGCCCACTGTCAGGCGTGGCTTACTCCCTTTCCCCTCCTATGTAGGGGCACATCCTCCCCTAACTCTCTACAGAAACATTCAAGGTCCTCTCAAGTGCCACCTCCTCCAGGAAGTCCACTAGGCAAGCTACACACTCTGATCTGCAGGCCCTTTCCTCAGTATGGGAATGGGTGTCTCTGTCCACTCTCAGTCCACTGTGAGGACAGGATTTGGTTGCACTGCCCCAGGAAGGTACAACGGCACACTCCGGCCCGAGAGATGGCCTTGCATGGGGCCAGCCACAACTTAGCAGCCTGCGAACGCAGTCGAGTTTCCTCTTCAGCACCTCTGCTAACTGAGCTGTGGTGTAAAGAGTAGGTCAGGTGGTAAAGAGCTTGAACTTGAAGATTCGCAGATCTGAGTTCCAGTCCCAGCTCTGCCTCAGTGGTACCCTGTTGCCTCACTTCCCTGAGCCCTCATTTCTTCATCTTGCAAAATAGCCCTCTCACAGGAGCACCTGGTGAACGCTGAAGGCATTGTATACCCAGAGCCCAGCACACTGCCCAGCACACGGTAGGTGCTCAGGAAAAGTTTGTGGAATGCATGAATTATGGTCTGGAGTTCACGCATTCCTGAGCCAAGTAGTCACAGCCCCAGGGCTGTGTCCCGACTTTGCCTGGCTTTGACTCCAGGAACCAGCTTGCTCAGCCACTGGTCCAGCACAGGCCAGCTCTCTGCACTATCTTGTTTCTTACAGAAACTTTCTCTTGCTGGACAGAACACACGCTTTCTGTCAGCTTTTATTTCTGTGATGGCTTGCTTATGAGCAGGGCATTCTGTTCTAGGAATTTCTTGTTAAAATATTTCATTTAATTAAGTTTTTACAACCAGCTCTGCTTTGTGTCTGTCAGAAGGTAGGGGCCAGTGCAGCCCTACCCTCAGCTCTCTGGGAGGCCAGGTCACAGAGACTCCGGGGAGAACAAACCCAGGCCTGAAGGCTGCATCCCTGGATCTCCAGGAATTCTCATCTACCCCAAAAGACATGGGTTTGTCAGAAGATGCATCCCCACAACAGGCCCACTGGAGACTGAGGTACCACGAAGAATGTTGCCTGTCCCCACTCCACTGGGGTCTCTCAGCCTAGGGACTGCTCTGTGTCTGAGCCCAAAACACAGTCCAGAGCAAGTGTGCTGTGCATGATTACAGCCTCTGCTTCGCATCCCCCGAAACTCCACCCAAGACCCACACCTTGGCCCGTTCCTTCCCAGAACCCCTCCTCACCCTGTTTCTATGGCCTGTTTATGCCCTGCTCAGGCCCTCCTTCCTGGGAGCCCTCCCCACCCCTCCATTACCTGCTCTCCTCCAGCCATGCTCCAAGCAGAGATTACACCTCCTTGCCCAACCCCATAGTCTTTCCACCTTCTCACCCCCAACCTTTGCACACTTCTGGGACACAGCTGGGACACCTGTCTCCTCCACAGGCCAGGCTCCAGGCTTGGTAAGGAGGCCTCAGGAGGTGCTGAGCTCAACTGAGCATGTTGGTCCTTTTCCCACAGAGCCCAGCTGCCACCTGTCAGGAATTTGTGGTAATGGATGTGACAGAAAGTGTCCTTCTTCCCCACTTGTACCTTAAAAGGGTACAGACTATGTGTGCCTAGCAGGCAGAATATCAGGCCACTTGGAACAAGGTAGCATGAGAGGGCCTGGGTGAGCAGGTGAGAAGTGGGCCCTGTGCAGGGATGTAGCCACACTCAGTGCCCAGCACGGAGCCTTGGGAAATTTTCTTTGCACAGCAAACAAACTGCTTCCCTGTGAGTCTCCCAGTCTGGTGGAAAGCCCGGGGACCACCCTAAGGGGGCATAGGAGGTGGGCTCTCATGGCGCATCCAAGGCTGTCCCCTGACCTGTCACAGGGCGGCACTGGAGGCTGAGCGCTGCCTTCATATTTTCCTTCCTCCCAGCAGGAGGTCTCCTGACCCCGCCCTGTACCTGGCCTAAGGGAACCACCATGGCCCCTGGATAACTCCAGGCTCCTGGTGGCGTTGCTAAGAGGCCGGCTGCCACCTGTCAGGAATTTTTGGTCAGGGATGTGGCAGAATGTGCTGTTTTCCCACACTCGTATTTTAAAAGGTTACAGACCATGTGTGCATAATAGGCAGAACATTAGGTCACTTGTCTCACTTAGAACAATAATCCGTTTTGCTAGGGGTCAGGTTGACACAAAGAATCTGTCCAGACCAGGTCTCTTGATGGGACTTAGCCCTCCCCTCAAACTAATGAAATTTTCAACTCGTGGGTACTTGAGTTAATAAAGTGTGCCACACATCTGCTGGCAGAAGAAAGCCCTGGGGTTCAATTTTGAGATCACTGACATAATGTTTGAGTGGCTTCCTGCTGGAGCCCTGCAGGACACCAAATTAAGGAAAGCTGCACAATGAATGTGTGAGAAAAAACATTAGTGTATAAACACAGAGGCCAAGGAACCCTGAGGGGAGCATGAGCGAGGGGAGGCCGTGGAATTACGGAGGGAGGGTCGGTGGGGGCTGCCGCTGGGATTTCATGCCAGTGGTCCACAGGTAGAGAATTATTTTAAAGGAAATTGGCACCAACATGATCTTAGGTCAAAACGATGAAAAAACTAAAACCAGCATATTTTCAGTGACTGTTGAATTAAGTGCTAAAGTATAATGTGAGTGGTTCAGAACAAAACAGAGAGTGGGAGGTGAGACTGTCAGACAGCCCCAAGAAAGGTTCAGTTCCAGGTCTGGAAACCCCTGCGAATCCAGCCCCTTGGGCCTCTCCTCTGCCACTGCTCAGGCTAGGGTGAGACCAGGCCTCTCAGGGACAGGAGGAAGGAGCCCATTGCCCACTGAGATGGAAACTCTCCACTGGCTTTTCCAGCTGTTCACACAGAGAAAACCAAACTTCCAGTCCTTCAGCGTGTGCAAAGCCTGATGAGCTCTCCTTTCTCGTCACTTACAGACTCTGAAGAGGAAGGGGAAAGAGGGTGGCCCTGATTATCTGTGTCTTCCCTCGGGGAGCAGGTGGAGGCCTTCTTCCTGCCATGGCCTGCCTCCCTGCATGGCCTGCCTCCCAGGAAACTCCACTGAGTTGCTTTGAGGATCAGACGCTGAGGTCAGTGTAAACCAAGGCTGGACCAGGAGTGCCCTTCCCCAAAAGCTGAAGAGTGAAGGGTGCTGGTCAGGGCTCAGGCTTCCTCCTGACACATTCCTGCAGCACCACCAGAATAGTCCTGTGTCCCCCAGACACAGATCTAGAGATCTGTGGGGGCTGGTAAAGGCCACACCTAACTCCTCCAGGCATGGCCAGCCCTCTGCCCCAGGCAAGCTCTGCTGGGACAGTAAGGTCAGAGTAGGGAGACCCCTGGTCATTTTTCCTTAGTTTTTCTTGTTCCCTTAATACATCACCTCTAGTCCCTATCACGAACCCTGGGGACACACAGAGGAGCTGGGGGAGGTGAGTACATGAGGATAAGCAAACGAGCTCAGCACCGCTCTCTGCTCAGTGCCGCACACAGGAAGGGGCTCTGTGGCCAGCCCCAGCTGGCAGGATCCCTGCCCCCTGAGCAGCAGCCAGACCTTCTGACATCTGGGGAAAAGGGCTCAGCAGATGTGCCTCCAGGTCTTTGGCAGAAGCCATACCCCTTCCCTTTCTTTTCTCAGTGAAATGCCACCCCTTCACTCACTTCCTTGCCCCAGAAAAGCTCCCAGAGGCCCCCTCCTCTGGGACCTCCAATCTCCCAACCTGCAGACCTCCCTCTTCTCTAAGCCAACTGCCCTCTTTCCTCCTGTTAGTTTGTCCTTTGCCCTCCCTTGGCTGGGCCTGGGTTTCACAGGTCTCATCCCTTCCACAGCCATGACTGGGGTCCCAAGCTCCTGGCAGGGGCTCAACATAACCCTGTTGATCAACTTCAGGGCAGAGTTGGTCCCAACCACACATCTTCATGGATGCCAGGAGCCTGTGCTTCAAGGGAAGGCTGTGCTCCCTTCCCGTCCCTTTCTCCGTGAGAACTCAGCAAGTGAGTGAGGAGAGGCAGGGTGAGGTGGGGCCAGTCCCCAGGAGGGGCCATGCTGTGATTGATGATGCCCTGGCGTTCTCCAGAGGCTCACCAGGCAACTGAGTGTGGCCGCTGGCTGAGGAATGCAGAGCGAGTGGCCCGGGCTGTCCTCGAAGCTCCAGGGCTGTTCTCTTTGCCTGGAGAAAATGTCCCTGCTCACAGTTCCCAGCATTCAGCCCAAATCTCGCCAAGGGAAAGAGGCTTTGTCCTTCTGTCCCAGCATCCAACTGAGGACATGGAAAGAACAGACTCCAGGCCCAACTGCCTGGGTTCTAATTCCAGCTCTCTTGTGCACTTAGGGGTAACCTTGGACAGGTTAGAGAGCTATTCTGTGCCTCCACTTCTGCATATATAAAATGGGAATAATCATTGCACTACCTCAGAGGGTTCTGGTGAAGATTTAGAAGTTCATTGTGTAAACTCCTCAGACTAGTGTCTAATGCAATGTAAATGCTGTCTAAGTGCTTTTATCTGATCATCCATGAGTACTAATCAAACACCTCTACCTCTCTCACCATCTCCTAAAGTCGCAATAGGTTTCTGTCGTGTTTGGTACCTGATGCTGTGAGGCCTATGTCTCTGGTGAGTTTCTGCCTCTGCCATACATATGTAAGGGCAGCATGTATGCAGGCCTCAAAATGTGAGGAGGAGGTTTCTCAAGGGACCAGGCCAGCAGAGCCTGCCAACCTAGACAAGCCATGTCACCGTTCCATCCACCAGGGAAGAGGTCTGGTGATGCCCTCTTTTCTCCTCTCCCACCCTGAAGCCACTAGAAGCCCAGGTCCCTGGAGGGTGTCTGCTACAGCACACGTGTGATGAACAGGAGCAAGTTATCAGTCGTCAACAACAACTTACACATCTATTGAAAGTAATGAAATGCACATCATCTGGCACTGATGTCTCTCCAAGTCCCAAAGTCGGCTGTGCAGCCCAGGGCTCAGCAACGTGGGGAGGCCATTCCCAGCTGGAGGCTGCTAATGCCTCAGTGGGCCCTCAGGTCGCAGCCCCAGGGAGGCCTGAGGTCAGGCCCCCACCACACCTCCACAGACCACATCAGTCTCATCTGTCCAAATAAACAATAGGACCAAGTGATCTCTAAAGGCCTTCAGGTTCTGGCAGACTTCCGAGGGGAGCCCCTATAGTATCACCATCACCATCACCATCATCATCAGGAGTAATTTAACAGAGCTCAGCTCTAGACCACTTCTTGCAAGGCCACGTTAACGGTGCTGCAACAAACGCATAGTAACATCCTGTGTCTTTATTTTACAGACGGGTAAACTGAGACTCAAAAAGGTTAAGTAGCTTCACTTTTAAAACTTACAAACAGCCAAGTAGGCATAAACTCCAGATCTGTGTGATCTCCAAAACCATACCTGCAAGCATTCACTGTGCCATTTTATAATAAAACGGATGACACCAATAATAGTAACAACTTCCACGTGCCAGGCACACCGTATGGGTGTAAGCTCATTTCACCCTTACACCAACCTTATACAAAGGTGGGTATGATCATCCCAATTTTTAAGGGGGATTAAATAACTTGTCTAGAGCCAACAGAGTACTCTAACTTGTCAAATTCAATTGTGTCACTCCTTTTGTTGAAAATCAAACATTAACCGGAACACATCTTCCTAATCACTTACCCAGGTTTATTTCTGAGGACAGAAGAACCGATATTCTTCCAATTAGCACAAGGAAGGCCATGCCAGCCATTAAAGTATTGAAATACTTTTGGACCAATTGGTATATAGGGGCTGCCCCCCAAGCTCCCCAAACTCTCACACATACCCCAGTCATTCCGGCTTCTCCCACGGGACCCTCTGGCCTCCCAGGACTCCAGCCAATGCTGAGTTACTGACAGTGTTTATTCTCATTGGTCAGTGACTGTGGTAGGCTAGGTACTAAACATCCTGAGTAGGGCCCTTGGTAATGGTAATCAAAGCATATAGACACAGGCATGTAGGTGTACACATTACATTGACTCCTGGCCCAACACATGCACACGGAGGACACAGAAATGCAGAAATGCCTACATACAGACACAGGCTTGTGCACACACACACAAACACATGCACGTGCAGATACACATATCTGCATAAATGTATGCACGTATGCACACATACATGAACAGATGCACCCCCACACGTGCATACCCCCAGTGTCCTCCAAATTTCAACAGTTCAGTCCTATGACAGGAAGAGCCACCCCATGGACCTGCTGAGGAGACAGAGGGCTCCAAAGAGCTCAGCACACAAAAAGCACTGCACTAGAAGTCTAGCAACCAGACTCTAGCTTGTTACATGACCTTGCACAAGTCAGAGCTATGGAACTGTAGGCTCAAAAAGATTTACAGCATGGCTTAACCTCTCCAGGGGTGAAACAGAATCATAGTCCGCATGTGCCAAGATCCTCGTGGTGTTTCTGTGAGATGCCAATGCTTTGTCATCCCCATGTTCTCCTCCCTGCCTTTCGTCCTCCCTGGGATAAAAGCAATAGAAAGGAGGGCTCCAGATGGATAGAGAAGGGCGAGCAGGGGAGCAGGGGACTCTTGCTCCACACTAGAGTGGGAAGCAGAAACTGAACCAGCACCTCCCTAATCCTCCACTTGGTCTCTTTTGCCCAAAGTGAGGTCCAGACCATGAGGATTCACGAATGTGCCTCACAGGCATCCCAGGATCCCAGCTCCTTATTAAATATTTCCATACTCATTTGGGCACAATCAGAATTTTTTAATCATCTCCTGAGCATCAATTTATGGGGATAGATCATTTCCAGATGTGATTCAACATACCAAGAAAAAAACTGCACTCATTGATTAACAAATTATTTCTAGATGGAGAATACATGTGACCAGCAATTTGCAGTGGAAATTCTTGCATCCAATTTTTTTTTTTTTTTGAGTGGTGGAGAAGCCAGGAATCTCCCTGGCCTAGCTTGTCTCTTTTATGCAGAGGTTTCTTCTGCAGGCTAAGTCCAAATGCATCTACTTTTGACCAGATCAAACAGGAGCTGAGAAAGAACATTGGCCTTTACCAGATCCTCCCTCTTTCTTCTACCCTCCTTTTGTTGGTGATTTCTCACAGCCCCCATGCTTTGAGCTAAAAGTTAGAGCGAATCATACAAAGGGAAAGAATTCTTAGCTGCCAATCCAAAGATGGCTGTCTAGTCTATACCTTCGACAAACTGCTCATGTGACCTGCAGCAATGTTGGCACTAAGAAAGCTTCACCTGTCTGTTTCTACTCATTATTCATTTATTTGATTTTTTGCTCTACAAACATTTCTAAATCACTTACCAGCCACTAGTTCCTGGCTAACCTATGCAGTGTGTGCCCCAATCCATGGAAGATATTGCTAATTGAGGAATGCACAACTTTCCCAGAGATCCTTCATTGGATGTGCTAGGCACCCACTAAAAATCTCCTGTCTCAAGGATTCAAGTCTGGGTGAGACTTGGTGTCCTTAGCCTGGGCTGACAATTCAGTGGAGGAGCTACTTCCAGGTGCACCTGCTACAGAAGACAGCATGAAAGCAAAGCCTTCCTGGGCAGAGTCGGGATTCCAGAAAGAGACGAATTAAGGTTGGCATTTGGGCTCTGATATAGCAACTTAGCTGTTCAAAGAGGGATGTGCGCATCCTAGAACAAAAGTAAGGAGAACTTGGGAGAATGATCCAGATTTTGTCAAAGCCACTAGAGTTTTAGTTCTGGCCACACTTCAGCAGCAGACTCCTGTCCACATAGGGATCATTTTGCTGCTTTTCTTGGCTTTTCCGAGCCCCTGCAGTTCCCCTAGATGCTCCACATTCCATTAGTTAATTGGTTTGTTCCTTCTACTCTGTGCATAGCAGAGATCACATGACATTCACATTGTTCTCAACCCTCTTTCAAAGGGTATCAGTTCCTTCAACGACCATAAGTGATTCTCAGGTCTTGGGTGTTTTACCAGGCCCCTGGAAGGGCGAAGGTGCCTATCAAACAGGAAAACATCTGTATCTTGGGATGCAACCAGCCACAACTTAATTTTCTCCTCTGGCTGTACTTTTTTTTTTTTTTTTTTTGAGACAGAGTCTTGCTCTGTCGCCCAGGCTAGAGCACAGTGGCCCGATCTCGGCTCACTGAAAGCTCCACCTCCTGGGTTCATGCCATTCTCCTGCCTCAGCCTCCCGAGTAGCTGGGACTACAGGTGCCTGCCACCACACCTGGCTAATTTTTTGTATTTTTAGCAGAGACGGGGTTTCTCTGTGTTAGCCAGGATGGTCTCGATCTCCTGACCTCGTGATCCTCCCACCTCGGCCTCCCAAAGTGCTGGGATTACAGGTGTGAGCCACCACACCCGGCCGTACCTCTTGAGAAGTAACAAAAATGGGGCTGGGGTGTCCTTGTCTCTGATAAACAGGTCACACTCTGTAGCTGGATAAACAAAGTGCTTGGCTGAAAATAAGATGATTTTTGGCTGGCGTCTCCAAAACGTGACAGATTCTTCTTGGATGTTATTTAAAGCATGCAGCTAGCTCTCCCTGCCTCCATGTGCTGCCTATACCAGACGTTGAGAATCAAGCAGAGTGCAAATGTAGCACCAGCAATGTTGACACTAAGAAAGTTAATGCTTTTTGAGTACATTCTAGGAGCAGTATTTTGTCTGCATTTTTCCCTTTAATCTTTAGTGCAATCGTCTGATGTTGGTGTTATTATTCCCGTTTGACAAATGAGAAAATCAAGGCTAATAAGGTTCAGCAAATTGCCCAAAGACACACAGCTAGTAAATGGTGAAGCAGGGATTTGAACGCAACTCTAACTCCAGAACCTGTGGTCTTAATTGCTCCAGGCTACGTCTATGGACTCCCCATCCATCCCCTGCCATCCACCTCATGCCCAGTCACTCCTGGCTTGAGCTCGTCACCATGACAATAAGCATTTATTTGGGCCACAACACTCCTAAGATGCTCAATCAATCAGAACTGCTTTTCGTTCTTCTCCCAAAAAGTTTTGGGGCTGAGTTCCACAGGTGGAGCTTCTGCCTGACCAGGGAAGCAGAGGTGCTCCAATCCAGGCCTCTGCCTCAACAGAACTGTCATGGTTCTGGCAGAGGGACAGGAATGTTTCTGATCAGCATGGAGCAGACTGAGAGGGGGTGCGTGGCTAGTTACTGCCTCACAGCGAGGCAGGAAATTCAATGTGAAGGTTGAAACACAGACAATTGACAGTCTGTCGCTTTCACAGCCAAAAGCTACTTTCTCAACCAGAGCAGGAATTCTATATTGAGCACACCCCTTTGTCACAGCCCAGGATGATGACTTTCAAACGCAAATATAATAACATGCAGAAATTTGTCATAAGTTCTCAGTTAATGATTCACATTGACCCTCTAGCCAGATCAATTACCACCAACAGGCATTGCTAGCTAGAGTTTCCTTACAGCTTCCCCTACATGTCCAGGGCCCTGGGGAGGCACTCGAGCCAGGAAAGAGTCGGGGCTGGTGTCTGTGCAGGTGCTTCTGGGCTGGATGCCCAAGAACTTCCAGACTGGAGGAAAACCTGCACCCATTCTGCCCTCCTCATTATCGTCACCTGAACTGGATGGATTTTTCCAGGAGACAAACAGCTGCTCAATGTGCCATTGGTTTTCTTCCTGATACCAGTTCATTCCCTAAAATATTTTCTGAGTTAAACTGGTCTCCTCTGGTATAGGACAGAGTTCCTCCTGGACAGTGTTTGGAAGGTCATAGGTTCAATCTTCCCTCTGAGTTACCTTGGTCTTCGACACCACTCCAGACCCTAGAGAACAATCCCAGTGACCTGTGACCCTGGGCTCCCATCCTGGAAAGTTACTGGATTCCAAGCCCCTAGGACTCTCGCCCCTCCTCCAGGGCCATGCAGCTCAGATGCTCTTCTTTACAGTCGTAGAACTTGCCCCGCTCGTGTTTCCTCGAATATCTCTCTCTGCTTCTTGGACTTCTTCCTTGTCGTTACCCTCTTACCTCTGAATTGGCTTTGAAACTAGGCTTTTCCCAACTGTTAGCTGGGCTTCCAGCCACACTTCAGATGACCCCAATGAGTGGAGGTCTTTTGGGGGCTCCCAAAACAAACACTCTTTCCATTTCAACGGTCTCCTCTCTTAAGGAACTCGGAACACGTTTCCTGGGACCAGACTAGAGGAAACCATGTGGCCTGATTCTTTCCCCACTCACAGCAAGTGACTGTGGTTTAGCCTTTTCAAATCTACATCTCTGCATCCCAGGGCACCCGTCCCAGGTGTCTGTCCTGGGAACCCTGCCCTTATCCCAGCACCCCCTAGAGGGGAGTGTGCATGCAGCTTCTGCATCCCTATAAACTTCACTCAATTAAATGAAGCGCCTATTTCAAGAACTTGACAAAGTCAGTGAGTCCCAAACCAACTTTCGCATCATCCCCCAAACACTAATCCCTGAACCTAGTGAACTTCCCATTCTCCATACTCCCCATCTCATGGGTTTCACACCTCGGAGTCCTACCCCCATGTCACCGGTCAGCCAAAACTCCTGGGAATTCCCCTCCATCATTCAACATGCATTTGCAGTGTCTCTTGCATCTGTCTTTGATGAAATATCCCCACTGCCTATGTCCCTTTCATGTGAGTTTCAACACAGCCCCAGTTGTGGGCCTGCATGACTGGCATTGGTAGTGGAAGGGGAGGGATAGCATATGATCAAGGTAAGTCAGTCTAATTGATCTCTTTCCTTTTTCCTACTCACTTCAGAATTTGAACTAAAAGATACAGAAACTACAGTGCAAAAAGCTTAAGGCACTGGCACAGAAAGGTCATGTAGAGTTAGGGTCACACTAGGTGCCAGAGCCAACCCAAATCCTGGAAGAGCTGAAATTCTGAAATTCTAAGGGCACAGAAGTGAAGTTCCTTGCAGAGGAAGCCCCAGAGAAGGGTCCTGAGCTGAAAGAAGCAGAGAAGGGTAGCAATGCCATCCCAGAGGGAGACAGAGGGAAAAAGATGGACAAGCACCACCTGATAGTTTGCCATATTCCAGGAGGCCTGGCAGCATTTTAGCAGCCCTCTGTTCTTACTCTTTATTCCTCTAATTTTTATTGCTTATCATCAAATAATCCTCAATGGAGCCAAAAGCTTAGTGTGGCTATTTAACTTTTTACATGCTCATGACCTGAGTCTGCAACTAGGATGTACCTCCCATGCCCCACTCATCCCAGCCTCCTCTAACCAGGCCCAGGTCCAGGAACCCACAGAGGCATTTGCCAGCAGCAGCATCATTCTCCAAGAAGATTTTTACTTCTTCAAATCTGTTCACTGTCCCAACAATCCTGGAATATTGGCCATGGCCCAGCTTCGTCCTTGGCTCTTTTCCTGACACTCTTTCTCTTCCCGTTTCAATCCTTCCTGTCACCCAGGGAAACCCCTGGGATGGGAGTTATCAGGAAAAGGAGATAAATATCATATACCCTGCAGGTGGCTAACAAGTGGCTTGCAGAGTTGTTCATTCTTTCATTACAAATCCATTCACCCATCCATCCATCCATCCACGCTTCCGCTGATCCACCCATGCATCATCCATCCATCTATCCAAACTTATATAGAGCACCATTCCTGGACTCAATGGGCTTGGAGATATAAAGTGAAATAACACCGAGTCCCTACCTTGTACTCAAAGATTTCACAATCTGAGCCCACATAACATTCCTCAGGGGCCAGTGTTCTCAAATCTCACCCAAGAGGTATAGCCAGAAACAGAGGAGGGATAAGCTACTGGGGTCTTTCCCAGGGGTCTTCATTCTGACATTGACTCTCCCTAGAGTAGGAGAGGGTTTTCAGGAGCAAAGAGGAGGGCAGGTGTGGGAGCAGGGTGCTCTGCATCTACTGACACCATATGACAAGGTGACTCCTTTCTTTGTCCAGGTATAAGGCGAAGCCCAGGAAAAGGGAAACAGCCCTTTGCAACACCCAGTCCTTCACTGGGTCTGTGTGGCTAAGAAGAAGGGCACAGCAGGGGCTGCATTATCTTGGTCAAGTCTAGGATATCTGCCATGGGGTATGTGTTCTGCCAGGCTCTGAGATCTGGGGCTACAGGGGGCAGAGCTGGTATTTATTCATGCATGCAGACCCAAATCCCCAAGTCTCCTCCCACACACCTCCTACTCTCAAAAATAGCCAGCTTCTGGGTGTGTAGTGCCAGAAGCCATCTCTTCCAGCCACTTGACTTTTTGATGAGAAGAAAGCTCTCCTTGAGGCTAAATCCCCAGGCATCAGTCAGAGTCCAGGCCCTCATTTGATAAAGACCTCACTGGTAGCTGATTACACTCATGCCCTCTTAGTGCCCCAGAGAGGCCAGACCCATGTCCCTTCCAGCTGCCTTTCAGGCACTTATAAAAACAGGGTTCTGTCATAACTTCATTATTTGCCTGGCTTCTTTCTATGTAAATTCCTTCCCATTTTCAAAGCTGGCTGTCAAATTATGTTGTTCCAGGGCCTTGGCTGTGGGGAAGCCAGTACTGCCTCAGTCTCCCTCCCCTGGTTTTACCTTTTGGGGCTGGATAGTTTCCTATTGTCATGTCCATTCTAGACTGTTTAGCAGCATCCCCAGCCTCTGAGGCTGGCAGCATCTCTTTGCCAATAGTGAAAACTAAAAATGTCTCTAGGCATTGCCAAATGTTTCGTGGGGAACAAAATCCTTTGATTGAGAACTACTGCTTCAGAGGTACACAATCTCACCATCTCCCTGGGCAGGCCTCTGTCTCTATGAGCTGAACAGCTTTTTATTAGTATTAGTATTATTATTATTATTATTATACTTTAAGTTCTAGGGTACATGTGCACAATGTGCAGGTTTGTTACATATGTATACATGTGCCATACTGGTGTGCTGCACCCATTAACTCATCATTTACATTAGGTGTATCTCCTAATGCTATCCCTCTCCCCTCCCCCTACCCAACAACAGGCCCCGGGGTGTGATGTTCCCCTTCCTGTGTCCAAGTGTTCTCATTGTTCAATTCCCACCTATGAGTGAGAACATGCGGTGTTTGGTTTTTTATCCTTGCGATAGTTTGCTGAGAATGATGGTTTCCAGCTTCATCCATGTCCCTACAAAGGACAAGAACTCATCCTTTTTTATGGCTGCATAGTATTCCATGGTATATATGTGCCACATTTTCTTAATCCAGTCTATCATTGTTGGACAAATATCATACTGAATGGGCAAAAACTGGAAGCATTCCCTTTGAAAACTGGCACAAGATAGGGATGCCCTCTCTCACCACTCCTATTTAACATAGTGCTAGAAGTTCTGGCCAGGACAATCAGGCAGGAGAAAGAAATAAAGGGTATTCAATTAGGAAAAGAGGAAGTCAAATTGTCCCTGTTTGCAGATGACATGATTGTATATCTAGAAAACCCCATCATCTCAGCCCAAAATCTCCTTAAGCTGATAAGGAACTTCAGCAAAGTCTCAGGATACAAAATCAATGTGCAAAAATTACAAGCATTCTTATACATCAATAACAGACAAACAGAGAGCCAAATCATGAGTGAACTCCCATTCACAATTGCTTCAAAGAGAATAAAATACCTAGGAATCCAACTTACAGGGGATGTGAAGGACCTCTTCAAGGAGAACTACAAACCACTGCTCAATGAAATAAAAGAGGATACAAACAAATGGAAGAACATTCCATGCTCATGGATAGGAAGAATCAATATCATGAAAATGGCCATACTGCCCAAGGTAATTTATAGATTCAATGCCATCCCCATCAAGCTACCAATGACTTTCTTCACAGAATTGGAAAAAACTACTTTAAAGTTCACATGGAACCAAAAAAGAGCCCACATTGCCAAGTCAATCCTAAGCCAAAAGAACAAAGCTGGAGAAATCACGCTACCTGACTTCAAACTATACTACAAGGCTACAGTAACAAAAACAGCATGGTACTGGTACCAAAACAGAGATACAGACCAATGGAACAGAACAAGGCCCTCAGAAATAATGCCACACATCTACAATCATCTGATCTCTGACAAACCTGACAAAAATAAGAAATGGGGAAAGGATTCCCTGTTTAATAAATGGTGCTGGGAAAACTGGCTAGCCATATGTAGAAAGCTGAAACTGGACCCCTTCCTTACACCTTATACAAAAATTAATTCAAGATGGATTAAAGACTTAAATGTTAGACCTAAAACCATAAAAACCCTAGAAGAAAACCTAGGCAATACCATTCAGGACATAGGCATGGGCAAGGACTTCATGTCTAAAACACCAAGAGCTGAACAGCTTTATTTCCAACAGGAAATAGGAAGTCAGCCAGGTGCCTTCTCTGAATAGTCTCTAGAGGGTCTGCCACCAGTAACTTACCCAGATCCAAAAGCTGAGAAGTCACATGTAGGCCTGCAACCACCATGGTCTTCTTGGGGGCAGAACTCACTCTACTTGGCCCTCTCCTCAATATCCTAACATCCTGGATTTTCCAAGAAAGCTGAAATTTAAACACCCTGTCCTATTGGCCCCATCAATGAACATGTGTCACTCCATTTTTGATCCAGGAAACGTGGATTCAGTACTCATGACTCCCAACCAACAAGAAGCTGCTGCATTCAAGGATTTATAGTGCTGGTCAGCCTCTATTTGCAAGGTGGGCCATGCAGCTTCTTAACCTGTATCCCCTTCCCAGGGGGACAGGATCTGGAAGCTCATTCTATATGGTACCCCAGGGAGTTTCTAGACCAACCTCTGCTGCTTCTGTTTCTGCTGGAGAATGAGGAGGAGAGGAAGGAGGCAGATCTGCAGATGGTGTGTCCTTCTTGTTAATTAGCCTTCCATGATGGGGCAGGTCACAGAGGGAGGACTACAGAGTCCACGGTGGTGATGATCCTGATGTGATGGTGGGAATGGTGCCACAGGCAGTGGTGGAAGTAGGAATAAAGGGTATACAGATGCTAGCAGGAGGTAAGAATTCTATAGATGACCCCCCCCTGACTTAAATGCACAAGGAAGAAGCCCTTTAGAGCAGAAATGCAGCAAAGAAGCCATTTAGAGCAGCTTTTTTAGCTTGCTGGTTGTTGCTGGCATTATCTGATTCCCAGGCACTTCCTGGATTAAATCAAGCTTGAAATGAGGAGTCTTCATTCAGAGCAGGCTCTCAGGAGGAAATGTGAGCTCTGAAATGTATTTTTGGAGGAAATGTTAAAGCCTCTTTTAATATCCCAGTTGAAAGAGAAAAATGAAAGTTACAGGCTGCTCCATATTTTATGATAAACTGATGCTAACATGAATTTGGCTGACAGAGGTGGCATTAGAAGTGGGACTCTCCGAGGGGGGCTGGAGGGGATTCATTTCTCAGGTCTTCATAACAGCCTCATACTTTGGAAGTGTGGTTGCTCACCTGGGGAGACACACTCTGCAGCCTCCAGAGCTTGTCCCACTGCTGCCCTAAACATCTGACAGCATGCTGGCCAAGTCACGTGGTTGGATGATGACAGTGTCCCAACATAGGAACATTTTTACCGTTTTTCATTTTTGTTTCCAAACATTTGTCTTTGCTTATAGAGCGAGGGATATCTGTGAGTGGTGGAGGTGAAGTGGCAAAGATGGAAACCATTTATGAAAGATTCCTGTTTCTACCTTGCTTTGATTCCAAAATCTTTTTGTTCAATATTGAGAACATTTGGCAGGAATGTTTTAAAGGGTGCTATTATATAAATTGGTGATGGTCTTTTGTCAGTTCAGATAAGAACAATGTTCAATTGTATGCCTTTGCTGAAAATATGGGAAATGAAATTACACCTGTTCCGATCTCTGTGATTCAGCAGTCACGAGCCAAGAGCAAGATTGGGAAGGTTCTCTGAGCAGCTCTGGATCACCTAGCTCTGCCGACCTGGCCTCAGCTTCTCAACACCTTCACTTGCCTTCATCTACGCCAGGGCAATACCCAACCTCCATACCCATCAGTTCTGAGAACTGCTGTTTCCCAGCTCCTTGTTTGTGATCTTACTGCTTCTGTTGAGCTCCTGGTGACCCATCAAACCCAGCTGTCTGACTCCTCCTTTCCTGTCTACGTGCTTTCTTCTCTTCATTAATCCATGACTCCCATATGCCACACTTTCACACTACACTGTAATTATCTGTTCATGTGTTGGCCTCCTGTACCAGACTTTATTTCAGGAGAGCAGAGGCCATGGCTTCAACGTCGCAGCTGCCAGAGCCTGGCACGCACAAATGTCAAATGAATATGTCTTAATTCGTTAAGTTAATGTGTTCCGATCAAGACTGCCAGGAAAACAACAACAACAACAACGCCACTCAAACTGACCCTAAGTCAAAAGGGAGATGATTTGGACAGTAACAAAGTATTTCATGGCATCAAAGAGCAGAAGCGTAGCTTGGCCGCGAAGACACACAGCTGAGAGGGGGAACGCCCATGGAAACAGAAACCTTAGCTCTTTCCTGCTCTCTTGCCGGCTACTTTCCTATCATCTCTTGCCTCTGCTTTGCCCTGCATATCTGAGGAGGCTGTGTCACAGGATGACTAGGCCCTAGGCACTCACTAGAATGCTCTGTCCTGTAGTTGCATGTTCCTAGTGCATTAAACCCCCTGTCAAATCCCCAAATGTGAAGCAGCAATGTGCCAGCCAAGGTTTTTCAAGGGATGTGACTCTCAGGGTCAATGTTTTTCCAACTGAGGAGGTGGCTATACCACTGCCAGTGGATTAGGGAGGGGCAGAGCAATAAGATCAAATAGAAAGATGAAGGAGAAAGAGACAACTAGTTTTTATTTTTGCCTGGCCTGGAAAACACATCTCTTTATTGCCACTCATTTCAGCCTTGATCTTCCTAAAAGGGCCTTTTCAATTCTCATTTCTTTGTGAGGAAACAGAAGCCCAGAGTTGGGGAGAGGATTTCCAGTCTTCCACCATTGTTCAGTGGCCAAGTAGAGCTGCTTCCACCTTCCTACTCTAGTGAGGGATTGCAGAGTAAACCACCAGTAGCGGCCACACACTGTGCCCTTGGACCCCCAGGAGAATTGCATCTTAACCCTGGAAATTGTAAACTTGAGATGTGACCTTTCCATAGTGGAATGTCAGACCTCACTGGTTGGTTTGATGGAAAGATGGTTTGGGAGTCAAGAGAGTGGATATAAAGGACCCAGGGCAGTTTCTAGTGCAGTCTCCACAAATGGAAAGTACATGTAAGTGTCCGTGGCCCAAGGGGACAAGGATGCATAAAATTCAATGATATTAGGTCAGTTCTTCATTTGGTTTAGAACAGTGGTTCCCACCCTATGAGCTCTGGATCTTATATCTCAGAGCTATTATTAATACAAAGGGCCCATGAGGCTATTTGCACATTAATCTATGCCTGTAGCCTTATATATCTTATTTCATATAAATGTTAACTACTACTTTTAATGCATACTGATGATGTTATGATTAAAAGATACAAATTTATTTCAAAACTTCCTCAAATGTATAGGAACTTTTAGTTTTTAAGTAATTTTTCAAACTCTAGGAGTATGGTTCTAGAGTTCAGGTAGAAATCCATGAACTATTCTAACGGTCTTGGAAATTTTTGACATTAGAAACGAATTCTTATAATCTCTCAAACACTGGAGTTCTTCTCAGATTTTCCTTTCATGAATGATTCGATGGACTTCAAAAGGCTGGAAGTAAATCCTTAAAGCTAACAAAAGCACAGAGGACACCTGTGATCGATTGCAAAAAAATTGCCACAATTCTTTGCAGCCCCTCCCATCAAGAAGTATTTCTTGACTTCGTGGTTTGATTTGGATAATAGAATGCAGAGAGTGTGACGTTATCCAAGTTCCAAGCCTGGGCTTCAAGAGTCTTTGCACGTTTCCACATGCTCTCTTGGGATTCTACCACCACTGTCATTTATAATAAAGTCTAGATTTGCCTGATGGAGGATGAGAGACCACATGGAACAGAGTCGAGCCATCCCACAGAGCCATTTTAGACAACCAGCTCAGGCTCTGATCATAGATGCATGGGAGCCCCCAACCAGAATCTACCAAGCAGAGCTCTGCCCAGATAATCCCAGCCCAAATTGCTGATCCACAGAATCATGAGGTAAACAAATAGTTGTTGTTCTGAGTCACATTTAAAATTTAAATGTTGAGAACCTCTGGCACAACTTAGCCTGTACTTCTCCCCCGGGCATTTGTGACCACTCCTCACTGTGTACATATCTTGCTGCCACCATGGGAAACTACTCAAGCAGGATCATTGTCAATCACAAAATGCCACAGATATCCAACCATACCAACAAGAGCCGGACAACACTCTGGAGAGCAGCTTGTAGGGCCCTGTCACAGCCAGGAACACTATATTCTTTTCTTTTCTTCTTCTTCTTTTTTTTTTTCTGAGACAGAGTCTCACTCTGTAGCCCTGGCTGGAGTGCAGTGGTGCCATTTCAGCTCACTCCAACCTCCACCTCCCAAGTTCCAGGGATTCTCGTGCCTCAGCCTCCCAAGTAACTGGGATTACTAGCACGCACCACCACACCTAGCTAATTTCTATATTTTTAGTGGAGATGTGGTTTTGCCATGTTGGCCAGGCTGGTCTTGAACTCCCGATCTTGGGTGATCCACCTGCCTCGGCCTCCATAATGCTGGAATTAAAGGCGTGAGCCACTGCGCCCAGCCAGAAACTGTGTTCTTAAGGTTGGTTCACACTGACCCCTTAGGACAGAGCCTCCACAATTGCCAAGAAAGGGCCCCCTGGATTTTAAAATGAAGTTATGTGATTCATTGCACTTAATGTTGGATGTCCCCTGCCTGTTCACTGTCTATGGAATCAAAGCTGCATTCAACTAGCCAGACCAGAGACTCTGCTTCAGAAAAGTCAGCATCGATCTCCTCCTCCCTCCGGTCCCATACATTTCACCTAGCCTTTCCTGTGAAGGTGAGATTTTTTTTTTTTAATTCTCTCACCCCTCTTTCTGGGATTTCCTTTGTGACCCATTTTGTCTAAGGTTGAGATTACACCCAGCCATTCCCAGGAACATACCTCAGATCTTCCCTCCATAGAAGACCTTAACTCCATAGAAGTTAAAGTCCCTAATGGAATTCTGAGCAAAGTAGCTGGGGTCACTAGACCATAGCAGGGGTGTTGGGTCCCCGGAGAGAGCTAAGTCAACACAATACACATAAATTCTCTAGATCAGTGTTAGTTAGAAATCTGTGTCCCCCCCAAGATTGTTCACAGGCCAGATCCTCTCTACAGTCAGCTGTTGTGGGGCTAAAAACCAGAACACAGCCTTCCTGGGGAAAGGCCACTGTAGTTCTCAGCCTCAGGCCTGGGTCTTACTCTAACGTCTTCTTGCCTAGATGCTCCAAATGCTTTCTTTTCTCCCACAAGGTCGCCAGCCACCCAGCAAATCCTTGAGTCAAAAATCCACAACATTTAGGAAAAGTCTGTTGAAGCAGAAAATAAGAATTTAGATTAAGCTTGCTTTAATTCAAGACCAAAAAAGTGTTCTGGGGGGCTCCAACCTCCCTCTGTGGGCCCCCTGCTTATTTCCTCCCACCCTGTCCACCCCCAGCAGGGCCCAGTCCCCTTCTGACACAGGAATGGAGCGCCTTTTTGTAATTTTTTAATTTTCCCCCACCAAGGAAACCTGGCAAGCTAGCTCTGACCACTGTTCTCAGGACACAGAGCCTGGCAGTAGGACATAACCATTCTTGCCCAGCCCTTTGACCGTCCTGGTCAACAACTTCCAAATATTTGGATTGAGAGATATTTTAGTTATTCTCACAATAACATAGGCAGCCTACTCCCAGGAAGGAATGAGAGTTCATAGCCAAATGGAAAGAGTCCCTTGTGTTGTTGGGAATTTTACCACATGAATCAGTTCAGCATTACATGGGCCTCCCAGTGGTCCTCCTAGGCTTTGCATATCTTTTCAGAACAGCTCTGTGCCCAGGCCTGTGCTAAATGCTGCCAGGCACAAGAGAAGAGAATTATCTTCATCTTCCTCATTACATTGCCATCATCACCCCTGCAAACCCTTACATAGCAATCACTACATGCCAGGCAGAATTAAATATTAACTCATTTAAGCTCATAGCATCTTTATGAGGCAGAGATAATCAATATTCCCATTTCAAAGATGAGTAAGTTGAGGCATGAAGAAGATTCAGTAACTGGCTCAGGGTGACCAGCTGCGGACTGGTGGAACTGGGGTTCAACTCTAGGCATTCATTTCTCTACATCTCAAGACAACCTTGAAAAGTTAGTCTTAGATTCATGAGCAGCTGTGAGCCAACAGGACCTGGGGTGGGAGATGCTGAGGGAAAATCTACACCAGAAAAAACAGTTACTAAATAAGTGGCAAACAGAAAATGTTAAATAAATAAAGAACAATGTGCACTCTTAAGACTCAAGTTGGTCTTTTGAGAAACAACACAAGGATTAGCATCCTAATTGTAGCATTGTACAATAAAAATTGTCATTTTATTTAGTGATTAATGTTTACCAGACCCTTAGCAAAAGATTTACACACAAAATAGCACTTAATCCATATATAACCCTCACGACAACAGCACAAATTGGTTCTAACTTGAATAAAGTCTGGTTTTCTGAGGTCTCTCGTAAAAAGCCTCAGAAAAGAAAGCTTGGTCTGGCTGCCAAAGTGATAGGAGAACAATATTAATCAGCACTGCAGTCCCTCGAGGAAATACCTAAGTGGTGTCACCATCCTAACACATAGAAAATCTTTTAGAAATCATCTTCTTCTACTTCCCTATATTACAGTGTCTCACATCTTGGCAGATGCCCCCAAATCCTCTCTCTTGCCTCATCCCTAGTGGCAACAAGAGTGACCCCAACTAAGCCTGCCTTGGCTCCTTCTCCCATTCACCTTCCCCCTCTGGCTTTGTCCACGTTCTTCAGCCGTTTGTAATAGAAATCCTCTGAGCCTCCAAGTTTTGCCCTCACCCACACGCCCCAATCTTGATAATAAAGACCCCAGAACTATCAGCAAAACACAGACGCTTCTCAGCCAGGAAGGGCAGAACATGGGGTGGCATCTGATGGTGGTATGCACTAAGATTTTGATAGTTCTGGGACCATTATAAATAAATTCTCAATGATAATTTTCAGATCAGGAGACTGAGGCTCAGAAAAACTCATTAGCTCTTCTAAAACAAACAAAAAAAATGGATTTGAACCTAGGTCGTTGGCAAATAAATTATAAAAAGCTGCAAATAACTGCGGCCTATCCCCATATTAGTTCATGTGACCAACACTAGATTTGTGAAATGAGCTCCTCCCACTGCCCTTCCCTGGATGATCCACAAAATGACCTTTCCCATTTTCAATCTTTGGCCTCTGGGGTATATTCGTAGACACATATATATGCCCGAGGTACACATACAGACCTGTACACACACACTCACTGTGATACACACTCATGCACAAAAAGCACACTCACCCAGCCTCACCTAGTTGCATGGGTGAAACCTCGGGATGCTTCTACACTGGCAAAGGAGAGCCTGTTCATTGAAATGGTTCCTGAGAATCCGGCACTTCTGCATTTAGTCTTCTCAGCTAACTTGCAAGAAAATAAATCCTGTTCACCAGTACAGAGATAACCTTAGGTAGTGTCTGCGCCACAGGGAAGCAGGCAGCTGACTATCTTTCAGTTACCAGGGCCAGTGCAAACAGGCCAAGCAGCTAAGGCAGGTCCTGTCACCCGCTGGGAGAAGAGAAGGGAGAGTGGGTTTGCCTCTTGGAGGAAGTGATGTTTTCTTTACATTTCATAATAAATGAACACTTTGTATGTTTCCACTTGTAACAGAGCACTATTTTGAAAAACAACAACTTAAAACTATTTTTATTCTTTTGCATTTTCCTTTACATGACCTATTTCTTAGCCAGCTAAGGCATGTATTTGTTGGGTGGGATGGGGTTGGGGTGCCTAGCATTGCTAGAAAAGGCATGCATAGAGGATTAATATTCAGCTGATATTACTGAAATAAGATTTCATAGTAAAATAATCAGCCTGAAAGCAAGGCATCGACAAGAGAGAAAGGATGTGCTAAATCACTTTAGCTTCTACTCAACATACTAACAACCAATCAGTCAAGCAGCCAGCAATATTTATTAAGCTCCTTCTCTGTACTATTCCAAAAGAAGAGTCTCATTCTCAAAAAACTTAAGGGAGAAAGACAAACCACAAACAATCAAAAGTAAGATCATCTTAGCTATTGACAAATGCTATGAGGAAGATAAAACTGGGTCATGTGGTAGGTGTGTATGTTTCAGAGAAACAGGCAGAAGGGTCTGATTAATATAGGAAGGTCAGAAAGACTCATTGAGAGGGTGATGTTTGACCTGGGACCAGAGTTATAAGACAGAAACCAGGCAAAGGCCTGGAGGACAGTGTTCCAGGCAGAAGTAGAAGCAAGTGCAAAGGCCTGGAGACAGGAAGAAGTTTGGGCAATTAGAGAGGAGAAGAAGGATCGGTGTTGCTGGAATATTGTAAATGAGCAGAATGGAGAAGTAGAAAATAGAAGTTGATGGGGGTGGGTCCTGTAAGGCCTTGTAACCAGCAAATAATTTCAACTGCATCAGCATTGCAATAGAAAGCTTTATTCCTTCAAGCATGGGAATGACACTATCTAATTTACACTTCAGAAGACCAGGAGTTTGAGACCAGCCTGGGCAACATAGTGAGACCCCATTTCAACAGAAACATTAAAATAAAAATTAGCTGGGCATGGTGGGGCATGCCTGTAGTCCCAGCTACTTGGGATGCTCAGGTGGGAAGATCACTTGAGCCCAGGAGTTCCAGGCTGCAGTGAGCTGTGATCACCCCACTGCACTCTAGCCTGGGTGACAGAGCGAGACCCGGTCGTAAAAAAAAAAAAAATTAGAAAGAAAAATCACCCTGGCTACTGTGTTGGGAAAGTAAGTTCCATGGTAGTTGCTTGGTACTATTGACGTTTTGGGCCAGTTAATTATTTGTTGTGATGGGCTGTCCCTGTCCTATCCATTGTAGAATTTTTAGCAGAATCCCTGGCTTCTATCCATCAGATGCCAATTGTCTTTCTCCCCCTTTTCTTCAGTAGTGACAGCCAAAAATGTTTTGAGACATTACCAAATCATTCCTGGGGGGCAAAATGGCTCCTGGATGAGAACCTCTGCTCTATGGGGACAAAGGAAGAAGTAGGAATCCCAATTAAAAGGCCATAGCTGTGGTCCAAGTGACAGAGGTGGTAGCTTGGAATAAGATGCTAACTGTGAGTATGGTGAGAAGTGTTCTGGATTCACGATATGTTTTGAAGTTAGAGCCAGTGGGATGTGCTGATGAACTGGATGTGAGATGTGAAAGAAAGAGAGGAGTTAAGGATGATTCTTCAATTTTTGGCCTGAGCAACTAAGTAGATGACAATGCCATTCACCAAGGTTGAAAAATGCCTGCAGCAGAGGTAGGCTATGGAGTTACAGGGACAGCAAAGCAAAGTAGTCTGATTTGGCAATGTTGAGGTTGAAATTCCTATTAGACATCAAGTGGAAAGGTTGAGAAGGCAATTACATGTTCAAATTTGGATTTCTGAGTAGAGATTTAGGCAGGGGATAAGTATAAATGTAAAAGAGTGATCCACACATCCATTGGAAAAACAGATCAGGCAACTTTTTTTGTAATATAAATAGGCTGTGAGACTTGCTGCCCAGTTCAGGGGGAGAATTTATGTGGAGAAAAATAAATGCCAGAAATCCATCCCTCTTTCCAGAAGGACTAGGGACAGAAGGAGGAGTATGCAGAAAAATCCGGGGCTGAGATGAGCGGGTTCTAATATGTTGGAAATTTGGAGAGAAAGGCCAAAAAGAAGAGGCTTTTGCCTTATTTCCCATTGCGAATTCTGGATTAAGTTCCTTGCAGTCTACTGGTGCACCAACATGGTGGCACCTGTACCAAAGTCAATCTAATTGTGCTGTGTGCTAGCGCTAAGGGAAGCCCAGAAATGTGGGTTACCTTCTCTGAGCCTCCATGTTTCCTTGTGGCATGTCTGGGATCAAGACTTTCCCGCAGGCCCTCCAAGAGGGAATGTATGGCAACCAAGTTGGGAGCCAGAGAGTCTGTGTGGGCCACATGGCAGGTGGCGCAGTGACCCTGCAGCAGTAACCACACAGGTGGACCTCTTAGGTTGGAGCTGGATGAGGAAGGCAGCAGACCCTGAGTCAGACAGGGAGGACAACCAGGAAAAGAGAGGTAAAAATTGCAAGCTTTGCCAACTGCTGGCCTCGGCCACCAAAGCAAGCAAGGCAAGCAGTGGCCAGGCTAAGGGACACTGTCTTGGAAACCGAAGCTCACCAATGCCTCATGTTCCTCCCTCCTCACACACCCAAATGCCATGTGGGGTAAGATAAAGGGCAAGGGAGGAGGGCTGAAGGACAGGGCATTTAGCTAAAGAAACTCTTCAAATAAAGGAATCGATTTGTAATTGTTGAACTGAACCAAACTTTAGTTTTGTTTTGCCCCATTACCAGTGAGTAGGAGCTCATGTGGAATATCAGATCAGTTTTAGGAAAATAAAGAACCATGCCTTTTGTCAGTGTGGTTAGCATGGATTAATTTATTGTTGTCTGACGTACTGTCAAATGTCCAATCCAGTGCTGTTTAGCAAAAAACAATTTTTTTTTTTGAGACACAATCTCGCTCTGACACCCAGGCTGGAGTGCAGTGGCGTGATCTTGTCTCACTGCAACCTCTGCCTCCCAGGTTCAAGCGACTCTCATATTTCATCCACCCAAGTAGCTGGGACTACAGGCACAAGTCACCACACCCGGCTAAATTTTCTATTTTTAGTAGAGACGGGATTTCACCATGTTGGCCAGACTGGTCTCGAACTCCTGGCCTCAGGTGATCCACCCACCTCAGCCTCCCAAAGTGCTTGGATTACAGGCGTGAACCACTGCACCTGGCCAACGAACAGTTTTTGAGTGCTGCCTTGGCAACTCCTATGTTCGCTGAGGAATTAATGGGCTTCCCATCATTTAGCAGGGGTCCCATCATTCAGAAGCATGCAAGACACCCACCTTGGTATTAGAGTGTTGTTCAGGACTGTCCAGGGAGGAGTGCCAGGCTGTGGGGCACGCCTGTTTTTGAGTGTCCCTGAACCCCAAAGCTCTCTGAAAGGGGCAATGCACATGAAGAACTTCACGTCCCCAAAATATGAGGTTCAAGTGGAAAAAATTGTCACCGTGAGCCTGTATCACTTTTTAAATAAGAAAAACAAATACACAAAATGATAGAGCCACAGATTCTAAGAGTGATGAAACTGGAAGAGATTTTGGAACTTTCTGCTCTTGTCCCTCATTTAACTGACGGGGGCACTGAAGCACAGCAAAGAAACCAGATGCCTTCTTGTTCACACAGCAAACCACAGGTGGAGCTGGGACTTGAAACAGTGCACCGCTCCTCAGCAATGGGCAGAAATAAGTCAATTTTAAGGAGATACTGCAAAACTAACTGAAGCACACAGATGTTAAGGAGATAAACTTTAAATAGAATCACCTCTTTTTGGTTCTCTGGGGTTGGGACTAGGTTGAAGACAGATGGTCCAGGAAGATGTGATCAGAGGGATTGAGCACCCCACTGCCACTCAGAATTATGGGACCATTCACAGAGGCGTTCTGCCCCCATAGAGGCAGAAGTGCCTTCTGTGCCCTCATGGCTCTTTCCCCAGCAGCATTAGCCTGGCTGGATTCGCTGGAGGAGGGCAGGGTATAAATGGAACTAATACTTGGAATGCTAGCTCCCTTAAGCTGCATCCTACAAAATGTGTACTACCTAATTATTTTGATTTATGACTTTCTATTCTTATTCTGCTGAGATACCTTCTCTGTTCATAATATGGGACCAACTTGCAGTTACATGTCAACAGTTACAATCTTGCAAAGAATCAAAAAACCAGAGCCCTGGTTGCTTACTTGACTCTAACACTAACTTGCTCTAGATCCTTTGCAGTGTTCTTTAACCTACCTGGATCTTTCTTTCTAGGCAATGAAGGTATTAAACCTCACACTCTCCACTAGGCTTCCAGCTCTGCAAACCTGGGCTTTGATGAATGATGCAAGAGCTGGCATCCTACCTACCCTGTCTTAACTGTAGAGACAGCACACAGGACAACAAAACCAGCTGCCCCCACTCTTGGACTTAATTCTTTGGCGTTCAGGAAATCTTGGCTCTCGCTTCTCTCCTCAATGTCATTCATAGCCCTTCAGTGTTGGCCTTGGGGGCTGGGAGCAGTAAGGAGTGGTAAGCCAGGAAGACTTGAGAACGTTTTCCCTGGCGGTCAGGAAAGCACATCAAAAAGGATGCTGTTTTCCTTCTCTTTCCTCTGTGCTTCCTTAAAACTGAAGTGAATGACATCACAACAACACAAAGTTGCCAAGACATACTCTACAAAAATGTCCTCACATGGTTACATTTTCTGCAAATTACAGCATTTGGAGTATAAATCAGAGTAATTGTTTAAATCAGAGTGACTGTTGAAACAGATTTCCAGTGATCAAATCAAAAACGCGATCATTCTTGCGGTTCCTCCGGTGCTTGGAGCCCCACGTACTTCTGAAACTGTCGGTTGTCAGTTACACGGAGTGTTTACATTAACATACTGCCCGAACAGAGAAAATATATATTTTAAGAAGAAAATGTGAATCCAGGGTTACAAGAATGTTTCTGAAACAGCTAAGTCATCTTGTTTCAAGTAAAACCAGATGTTTGCATCAAGAGAAAGCCAATCATTTCTTTTAATTATGCTCAATGGCCAGGCCACCAAGAATACCCACATGTGTACACATAAGCCGGTGGAAATCAAAGGCTTTGTGACAGAGAAAGCAATCAGCAACTTCCAGACCACCAAATGGCATCCCAGCACCAGCTCTGGGCACTGTTTGAGCTCCTTCTCTAGGAGAGCACTCAGTGAGATGAGACCTCCACTTGCTTCCCCCAGTGCCAACATCTCATGTCCCACCTCTGTCCCTAAAGAGTCCAGCACAAGGCCAGGGGTGAATTCCCTAGTCAAGATTCAAGATTCGGGATGAGGGTCAGTAGAAAAGGAACCTGGACAGTTAAGCTGTCTTCTTAAATGCCTTCCCAGGGCACTTCTCTATCGGGAAAGCCTCAGAAACGTCTTTATGCTGAAAGAGGTGCAGTGGGGGCTCATGCTCTAGCCTGCATGCCCAGAATGTAGAGGAGCCTGAGTTCATGGGAAACTTGCCTGCTAGCTTGGCCTACACTCTGAAGCACTGTGGGGGTTTGATGGCACTGGTGGGAAGTCACACTCCGGCAGGTGGGCAGAGGGGTCAGCTTTGGGGATGTCCACTTCCCTCTGAGGACTGCTGGGCTCAAGTCTGGGAAAAAGCCCACTTTCCAGTGTGGAGGTTCCAAGCACAGTCATCATTGCCTGTTGGGGTCTTCACTGGTGGAGCACAGAGACTTGGCACTAGAAAGACTCTGTTGTCAAAACATCCCCTATGAAAAGAAGAGAGTGGCCATGGCCCCAAGGCTTCCTCCTTGTACAACCACAGTACCTGAGCCTTCCCAAGGTGTCAGTTTTGAATATTTGTTCCAAAAGTCACTGCAGAATCATACTGCAGAGTTGCTCCTAATAGTATTGCAAAAACTTAACACGCCCTTTGAGTCTGTTCCCCGAACCACATTAAGCACCAGCTTCACAGTTTTTACTATCTACTATTATTGGTTTTAAGTTAAAATGCCTTCTTTTCTTGTCTTTTCTATTTTGTTTTGTATTATTTTTACTTAGATTATTTAGTCTTTTCCTAAGCAAAATTATTCAGGAAATCACAGGTAAGGTATGCTAATTGTATATATTTGTAATATGTGTTAAATACATAAGCATTAAAATAAAAATATTTATCTACGTTTTGGCTAAAATCATTTCACAAACCACTATCAGTACTTGTCCATGGTTTTGGGAAATGCCACTTGAAGATATTTTGTAGAATTATAGTGTTTCTTTCAAACCTTTAATCAGATTCCTTTAAATGACACAGCAATAAGCGATTTTCAAGGCAGTAACACTGATCCATGGCTCTGTGAGCACTGGAGCCAGCTCTCAGCATATTGATTGGCATCAGGGAGGAAGTAAGCCCCTGCTTTGTTCTGCCGCATTATAAACAGTGGCCATTTCCTATCAAGAGAATAAAGAAGGGACATCTTCTCCAGGATGCATTGTGAGGGTTGTGGACAAGTACTCAGATACGCACATAATGTTTCCTCCCTGTCTTCATTTGTGCCCCCAAACTTCCATGATTATTTCTGTTTTTCTCAAAATGGTTCCAGCATAGGAAGTTTTCAAGGAAAGCGAATCCTGTATCATTATTAAACTAAGAGCTCTGCTTTGAACTCAGCCCAGAAGTCAGACCCACGTCTGTGGAGCAGGCATTTGCTAATCACTTCTTGGCTGCAGTTGACTGGTAATGTCCTCAAAACCAAACCATCATGGGGATTCTTGAAGTCAGAAGGGAAGCAAGTTGTTTAAAAATAAAACACTCCCTACTTTAGGCCCCCAACTCTATAAGATAGCAACTTAACAGTCTAAATGATTGTTTTGAAATGTGCTTTGACTCCAGTTTTGCTAAATGTTTACTTGGGTCTTTCAACCTCATTTATTAAATATCCTGACTTGATTCCAGGCCAACCAATCCTACCACGTAACAGTGGAGTTCCCTTGCCCAATATGCTTCATGCATGGTGCACTGTACACTGTTATTTCATAGCTCAGAAACTTCATCTGAAGGGCCATTTCTGAGACTCTACTCATTCATTCATCCATTCAACCTTTTAACACACAATTATTAAGCACCTATTAAATGCAATGGTCTAAGATACTTGCTATGGGAGATTTGAAGATGCATTGACCATGAATATGAAACCTCTAACCTTGGAGAGACTTCAGATCCATATTTCTGCAGACAATTGACCTTTATCAATCCCAGGACAATGCTAGGGGACATTCAGTCCTCCTTTGATTTACTAGAAATAAATCTCAACAATGCAGCATGCTGTTTAAGTAAGAGTTTTTTTTTTTAAAAAAAACACTTATCTTGCCTCTTGCTAGAGGTTGAGTCAAATACTGAAGGGAATTTAACTAGAGTCTTAATTGGAAATGCAAAGAGTTGCTGATACCATCAAAAAAGGAAGAAGCTGAGGGAAGTGACAAGACAAGCTCTTCTTTCTAAACATCTGGTCCCACTCTCTCAACAGCTTCATAAAACACTGTTCAGAGCTGGCAGATGCATCAACAGTACCTGGCATACAGCTACGTACCCTGAAGCAGGTGGACCTCATCAAACTTTGACTACGAAGTAGTTCCCTATAGCTTGCCCTTTGATTTACGTTCTCGCATGAGAGTATCTCCAGGCAAGGCATTTGAACAGCAGGGACCTTTGCAGAAAACTCACAACACACAGGTGGGATGCTACTCCGCCTAGGGGTAAGGCTCACCTTGTGAGAACAAGAAGACGGGAAAATCTGGACAGCCACAAGCCAATTAACAAACCCAAATTGGATGCCGTGGCTGCAGTGAAGTATAGAGCTCACCACCAGAGGGCAGCAGTGCACACAGACATAATGTAACCTCCACATTGGAGGAGAAAACAGGTGGAAGAGGGATTAGCAATGTGCCCAAGGCTCACAGTAAGTACACACAGATGGAGGCTCACAGCCCTGGCCTCTTACTCCCAGCCAGTCCTCCTCCACTTGCCCCCAAGGTCTCAGGAAGAGGTCATTGTGGATGGTTAGGCATCTTTATTTTACAATTGAAGTTGCCTGGTCAGACCTCAGCATCTCCTCCCAGGGAGCATGGGAGCCCTCAGCAATTCTGAGATGCTGGATGCTCTAACTTTTTTGACCTTGACCGATGGTAAGAAATACATTTAACATTGCAAGCCACTTTTAGTATACTATCTATCATGTGCAAAACAGCAGCACATTTTTACAAAGCAATACCCTTATTTCTCAATTCTTTTTTTTTTAATGCTAGACAGGTCTTCATCCACTACTCATATCACACTCTACTAATTGGTCACCAGTGCTGATTCAAAGGGTGGCCCTTCAAAGAAAGTTGGCTGCCCCAGCACTCTGCTCTGTTCTCCCTGGACGCTAGAGGCCCTGCAAGAGCTTAGGAGGGGTCTAGGGAGCTGAGCTCCTCCCATCTAAGAGGGAGAGTCATGGCCCAGGGAAAGTACCACAGATAACCTCAACGGATAATTTAGCTTCATTTTGCCTATGTCATTCCTTCATTCATTCCCTCAGCAAACATTAACTCACCACTGAGAGTTTAGTCCTATCCTTAGCCAGCCCCTGCCAGGAGGTGGTGACATGTGGTTTTAAATATCCACAGCCTTCTCCCGCAGCCTGCAGGTCCCAAGACCTCTGTGGTTCCTGATCCTGAAGCTCGTGTGAAGGAAGAGATGGGAAGAGTGAATGGGGAACAATCTGAGGCAAGAGGACCAGAAGATGCTCATGGCTCAGGGCCTGGACCAGGCAGAAGCTGTAAGGGGAATTTTCTGACTAGAGGCTGGAATCTCAAAATATGGGCTCAGAAATAGAGGCCCCATGACGCTTCCTCCTGCCGCCAACCCATGCACCTCCCGACTCAGGAGCAACCCCCCGGCCATGGGGCACAGCTCATAGATCTATTCTTAACGTCTTTCCTGAGACTCTGCCAAGTATTTCACTTGATCAATTTCATTCCCTTGCTCCCTGCATGTTATTTTATGAAGAAACTCAAACGAGGAGACATCTATCAATGATCAACCCCCAAGTGATCCTAAAGCTCTGCTTAAACGCAAGGGCGAGATTTTAAATCTAATTCCCTGATGTCTGGGGTGAATTCCTGGTGAGGTCCCCCAACTAAACAGAGAGCTTCCTGCCTCAATTCTGGAATTCATCTCTGCTAAGGGAAGAAAATGTATGACAATAAAAATCTGCCAAGCCCTAAAGCTAGGGATCTGCCCTAAGGATGCTAGCTCAGCCCTCTAGCTTGGCATTGTTCTGTCATCTCCCATCTGCAACTGTAGCCCAGAAGACAAAAATGACTCAGATAGAAGAGAACTGGTTCATTGCAAGTGATATTTATTGGGTGTCTACAGGTTGCAAAGCAGTGAATTTAGCATCAAGGAAAATAAGAAGATGAGTTACACCCAATTATTTCTTCAAGTTTTTCCACAGTCTGGTAGAGGAGGTAAGACAGGCCTTGGCCTGAGTAGCAGCCCTCTGAGAACCCATCCCTGTCTCATCCAGGGTACTGGGCCCTTTTTTGACCATGCTTCTTCCCTGAACCTGTTCTTCGCTTACCACATGAGATTGTATTTGTTGGCTCACCTGTCTGCTACTAAAGTAGAATGCCATTTCCTTATGAGCAGGTTAGAGTGATGCTCAGCTACTGGCTTCAGAAACGAAGAAAGGGGCCAGGGCCCCAGGAATACAGGTGCTTGAAGGTGAAAAAGGGAAGGGAATGAATTCGTCCCTGTATTAGCTTGTTCTCGCATTGCTGTAAAGAACTACCTGAGACTGGGTGATTTATAAAGAAAAGAGCTTTAATTGACTCACAGTTCCTCAGGCTGCACAGGAATCGTGGCTGGGGAGGCCTCAGGAAACTTACAATCATGGCAGAAAGTGAAGGGGAAACAGGCACATCTTACACAGCCAGAGAAACAGCAAGAGAGATCAAGGTGCGAGGTGGCTACACACTTTTAAACAACCAGATCTTGTAAGAACTCACTTACTATCATAAGAAGAGCAAAGGGGAAGTCTGCCCCCATGGCCCAATCACCTCGCACCAGGCCCCTCCTGCAACATTGAGAATTACAGTTCAATGTGAGATTTGGGTGGGGACACAGACAGTTCAATGTGAGATTTGGGTGGGGACACAGAGTCGAACTACATCAGTCCTAGAAAGGAATACAGCCTTGCCAGCACCTTACTTTTAGCCCAGTGAAGCCCGTGTCAAACTTCTACAGAACTGTAAGATCCATGTGTGTTTTTTGAAGCCAACAAGTTGTGGTGACTTGTTATAGCAGCGATGGGGAGCTAAGACAGATTTTGGTCATTTTCTTTGAAACAAGTACTTGTGATTCTCTTCTGTGCTTCAGGGGAGTCATCACCAGGTGAGACAAAGGTGACCTTCTCTTGGAAAACCAAGGCCACAAGAAGAATTGTCTGGTTCTGTCCTAACTGGGAAGGAATTGGAAGCTGGTTCTTTAAGGAACAAAGAGAAGAGGTCCACCTCCAGGCAGTGGGATCCTGAGGCTGGAAGGTGGAAGGGGTCCCTATCCCACTTGCACACAGAGTCAGGGAGCAGCTGGACCTGCCAGAGGTGCCATGGAGATGTGGCTAGGAGTATCAGGGCTGAGCCTACCCTGGAAGTACCCCTTGCAGAGCTTGGCAGAGTAGCAACAAGGCTGACAGTGGAGCCAGCTGTCTTCTAATGAACCACATGTCCTGGGCAAGAAACCACAGCTGTGCACCATTCACATCTGTGGCTGTGGGCTCTTCCAGACTTCTCCTGAAACACAAAGCCCTGAGGTTCTCATATGACAGTGAGGGACAGGGACCCGCGAAAAACAACAGATATTAGACATCAACTGTGGTAAAGGGTCCTTCTACTAGATTTAGTAGTGCTATAGAAAAGCAAAGAATTACTACCTTTTTGTAGGGGGATGGGGAATGTACACCTGATACATAGTCCACTCTGATCATCACAGGTGTGAAGTCCTGGCTGAGCAGAGCCAAGCTGAGCCCAGGAGTGATGGTAGGTACAGGGGTGCTGTGCCTCTGGGGTGTCCAGAACCTGCAATGCTGCTGCTCACACCCACCCTTGCCTTTCTCCAAAACCGGCCCAGGGCACATCATCGAAGGACTCTGAGTAAATAAAGCAGAGCAGAGAGTGGAACTCAGTTCTGACTCTGAGCCCTGATTGAACTTCCATCGTTCTAGAGCTGTGCGTTCTCCAGGGTTGTAAGCAGCATCAGGGTGCCAGGGAGGCCTATCGGTCACCAGCTCTAGCTGGCCCTTCCCACACGCCCATCACACCAGGCCATTCTGCTGCTCTGGTGCCACTGTCACCCTTGGGGAAGCCCAGTGCATGGTCCCCACCTCCTCTGCATGTTGGCTACCTTCTCAGGATGCTGTCTCATGGGTATGTGGGCATCCTCTTCTGCTCACAGAACCCTCGGACCTTCCTCCTGCCCCACCCACTGCCAGAAATCTTTTTTTGGATTAAAGGAGAAGGAAGATGGGAAGTCCCTCTTTCTTCATGTTTCTTCCAAAATCTCTCTCCTTCTCTCTCATTTTCTTTCTCTCATCAAACCTTCCAGACAACCAGCACCATCTTTTCAATAGTTTCACACTCTTTGGGAATAAAATCCAGGAAGGAAAGTGTATCTTGCAGCAACTTTTGTTTTTAAGCTGGCCACAAACACCCCCTGAGATAAGGATGCCCAGGGTCTCTAACTGCTTGAAAAGGGATGGAAAACTGGGAAAATACAGGGAATGGTAAAAACACCAAATCATATGTTTAAAAAGTTACCCTGACACAATAAAAATAATAGCTGTCATTTCTGCACCCACTTTTTAAATAAATCTTTCTCGAGTGCCCTCTCTCTGCCAGCATCATTGGGCACCCCAATGCAGTGTTCCTGCTCTGGCAGTCTTTCCTGCTGGGACCAGGAGCCAGACAGCACGCATAGCCAGACAGCACACATAAACAAAGAAACAAGAAAACAACCCACCATGGAAAGGGAATAGAGGGCGCGCTGATGGACCAGAACTGGCCACTGCATTTAGATGGGGCATCACACCCCTCTGGCCTTTAAGCTGAAACCTGAATGGGAGGAAGGACACACAGACAGACCCTGCGCTGAACACCTGTGATTTTCTTGCTCATGCTCCCAGCCTACCTGCAGAATCTACATCCTTATCTCCATTTTGCAGATGACGAAACTAAGGTTCGTAGAGATGAAGTTTCTTACCTTAGATAACACAGCTGACCACAAAAGAGCAAGAACCAGACCTGGGGTCTGTCTGGCTCTGAAGCCACAATCCCTTTGAAAATACTAGGAGGGGGAGGGGGATCAGTCACATCCCTCTTGGAATTTTCCCAAATGTTCTAGGCAGACATTGTTTTTTTCCCACCAGGTGCTGACATTTCAATCTTTCCTCCCTAGTCCACTGGCAAAGGCAGCCGTCCCCCACGTGAGAGGATAAAGTTGTCCAACAGCCCCCGGCTGGGCCTGCTCTGGCTCTGGCTGGCCACCGGCCCACCCTCCGCAGCTCTGCCCTGTGGGCTGGCAGGGTGGGGAGAGAACTCCGCAGGCCAGATGGGCTGAGCGGAGCCCAGGGTGGCTGGCTGTGGGTATTCAAGCCTATTTTTATTCACAAAAATCTGTTCTGGATTTTATTCCGCTTTGGGGCAAGGAGAGGTCACCTCTCTTCACCTTTGCTGTAAGATGAGAATACGGCAGGAAATGAAGTGACAGGGAAGCCAACCGGGGAGAGGGAGAAAGGGCAAATTACTGGGAAATTAGAAACCTGTGTTCAGATCAGAGGGGAGGGTGTCAACGCTCCCCCTCCCACCGGGGCCCTTCTTCCCGAGGCCGGGGATGCAGAGACGCTTGACAAACCCCACGTGAGGGGTCGGGTGCCGCTCAGGTGCTGGTGGCATGACACACACTGACCCAGCCCAGGCCTCCAGAAGGAGGTTCCAGCTTCAACCTGGTGCTCAGTGGCCTCCGCCTCCCAGCTCCAGTGGGGTGGCTGGGAGAAACTTCCCTAGAGAACAGAGCCAGGAGCCCCAGATTGCTGGCGGACTGCCTGGCTCCATGTGCAAGGCCCAGAGTTCCTGTGTGTTCAGGTCAAACACACATGCAGTTACATGGAAACTCAGATAAGGAAGCTCTCTGCTCCTCGCTGTCACCGAGGCATGACTTCACCTCTTCTGTACCCTTCAAGGCCCATCTCAGAAGCTCCCCACTCCACAGCTCCCTGAGCCAGTGTGGAGACTGCACGCTGGGTCCTGGCATCACAAAAGCTGGAAGATACCAGGCAGGCACGAGGCACTGCAGAGGCATAGTTTTAATTGTGTCCAGAACATAATTATTGAGCACCTCTTAAGTGGCAGGCACCATGCTAGGAACTGAGACATAGATGAGTTCTGCCTCAAGAAATCCAACAGTGTGGTGGCAGAAGTCACTGCGCACAACTCCACATAACAGAGGGCAGTGGGCAACGCGTGAGCTGACCTTCCTCAGGCACAGAGAGGGACTCCCTTCAGCTGAACAGACCAGGGAGAGCTCATTGGATGAGGAGGCATTTGAGTGAGGCCTTAAAAGACAGGCGGAATTATATTTTATTTTATGTTGGTTTTGCTTGGCTTTTGCAGAGAGAAATATGGTGGCATAGCACAGCATCCGAGGAGGAAGGGAGCATAAGCATATTATGGGATGGAACACTTTGGGTCCTAGAGTAACCTTGTGGGGCCGTCGGTGGCACAGGGGATCGATCAGCACTGGCCGCCATCACAGAGTACTGCAGACTGGGGGGTTTAAACAGCAGAAACTTCCAGTTTTGAAGTCTGGAAGCCCAAGGTCAAGGTGTTGCAGGGCTGGTTCCTCTGTCCTTGGCTTGCAGATTGCCACCTTCTCCTGCGTCCTCCCATGGTCTTTCCTCAGTGTACATGCATATCTCTTGCTTCTTTTTTTGTCCTAACTGGCTCTTCTTATAAGGACACCAGTCATATTGGATTAGAGCCCACCCTAACGGCCTCATTTTCACTTAATCACCTCTTTAAAGGCCCTGTCTCCCAATACAGTCACATTCTGATGGACTAGGGGCTTCAACATGTGAATTTGGGAGAACACAATTCAGTCCATGACACACAGCATGCCCAAGGAAGGGGATCCATGGGGCATAGGAAGGAGGAGCAATACAGGGGGTGAGATGGGGAGAACCTTAGATTGAGACCAGATTTTATGATCTATTGAATGCAAGACCACTTTGGCTTTTATGCTTTTATGTTACTGTTACCAAACTATGCCCCATACTCTGCCATATGCAATAGGAGTTAAGAGAACAAAAGACAGGGTGCTAGTGTCCCATGGTCAAGCTTGGGAAACCCATTCCACCCCTGCAGGCTCCACAGAGCCCTTGGGTTGTATCCTCAAGAGGGAATCACGCCCACCGAAGCCAACTGTTAAGGAATATCTCATGGGACAAAAACATCCCTTAGCACGTACTCCAGGAAACACTGTTGAAGCTAACAGGGACCCTGCAATGATTTTTGAATGAGGAGCAATACAATCAAATCTTTCTGTGTCAGCTTATGGCACTGGAGTTGGTGCCCTGACAGAGAAGGTTAGACAGCAGCTTCTGGGCAAGCGTACGTTTCAGCAGGCCAGGCCTCCAGGCAGATGGTAGCCCTGGTGCCTGAGCAGAGCTCGCTGGAATCCAGGAAAGCCCCTCTGCTGCCTCACCAACTCTCTTCCATTCAGCAGCTATGAATGAGGCCCCTATTGCACGCAGGCATTCTGGCCTGCCCAGCCTGCCAGTCCCCCAGCCTGGACAGCTCTGGCTGGTACCTACCTCCTCGTTCCTCAATGTGTCTCTGGGAAGGTTTATGGTTCCAGTGAATGAGGGAGCTCCCAGGAGTGGAACAGCAGCAGCAGTCCGGGTTTGATGCCCAGGACGCCCTCTCCAGCTCTTTAAGCGTATGCCAAGTCCAAAGCAAAGACCTAGGATGCTTAGGAGGGGGACTAAGGCACTCCCAGTGCCTCAAGGCTGATCTGAGGCCCTGTTGCTCTGGCTCAATCACTTTACCCAAATGCAGTCCTTCCTGAGATAAAGATCTCTGTTGTCCGCTTCCAGGGGCCCAAGCCCAGCCAGGCCATGTGGACGCATCCCTAGAGGCAGTCTTTCTCAGGCATCTGCAAGATTCAGAATCAGCTGAAGGCCCAGGACATATCACTAGCGCTGATTTTGGAGAAATGGAACCCAAAGATCAGAACTGTGTGGCTCTACAGCCAGCAGAGGAAGGGTTAACCGCCACAGTAGCCTCAGACACCCAGGCTGACCTGCCTGTCCAAAGTCTTCCCCACAACTGCCTTTCCAACTCGCAGCCTCCCTCGAAGCCCCAGTGAAAAACCAATCAGAAGATGGAGTCCTGTGGTAAAGGAACAAGGGCCTAATGGGGATGAGTGGGATGCAGAGGTCTGAGCAGGGAGGTGAGAGCCCTGCCGCTGGGCACCTGCCTGTTGGTAACAGGCCCGGGAGGGCTGTTGGGCTGCAGCTTCTCAGCTGGACTTCCCCAGAGCTGCCGGCAAGCTGAGGCCTGAAGCTAGAGATTTAGATGCAGCAGTTTGCGACTGCTGACTTTTGGATGGAGTCCCTTCCAATATATCAAAACTCCGTTTTTCTATTGTCTTTTTTGTTTTGTTTTTATCAATTAACATATGTGACTAACACCCCTGTTTATTACCTAGGCCCCCAAGCCTCACCTCACCTCTGTCTGAGCAAGGGTGCCGATGAGCACTGTTACACACATTAAAAAAAGAAAAAGAAAAAGAAAGAAAAGAAAGGCTATGCATTTCATGGTGTTTTCTTAATGCCACTGCCACATGTCTGTATGTCAAAATGGCCCCATCAAAATGTCCTGTGCCCTCCATTGCCAAGGGAAGTCTTCTTGCCCTGTACCAACACACCCCACACACATCACACACATATATACACACACACCACACTACACACATGCATGCATATACACACATACACACACATGCACCACATATACCACACACACCACACCACACACACATACACACCCCACACAAATACATACACAAACATCCACACATACACACAAACACAAATACACCACACCACACACATACAAACATGCCACACATGCATCACACACACACACTGATAAGGTTTGGCTCTGTGTCCCCACCCAAATCTCATCTTGAATTGCACTCCCATAATTCCCGCATGTTGGGGGAGGGACCCAGTGGGAGATACTTGAATCATGGGGGCAGTTTCCCCCATACTGTTCTTGTGGTGGTGAGTAAGTCCCACGAGATCTGATGGTTTTATCAGCAGTTTCCACTTTTTCGTCTTCCTCATTCTCTCTTTGCCTGCCGCCATCCATGTAAGATGGGACTTTCTCCTCCTTGCCTTCCACCACGATTGTGAAGCTTCCCCAGCCACGTGGAACTATAAGTCCAATTAAACCTCTTACTTTTGTAAATTGCCCAGTTTCTGGTATGTGTTTATCAGCAGCATGAAAAAGGACTAATACACACCCCACACCCATACACCCCTCTCAACACACATACACACACCACACACACACAGACACCACCCAGACACCAAACACACACCACATACATACACACACACATGCACACATGCACATGTACACACACCACATATACCACACACACCCAACACAAACACATACACACCCTCCACACACACCACACACATACACACCACACACACCACAACACACATTCCACACACACCACACCACACATCGCACACACACTACACACACCTACACCCATGCATCCTACATCCCTACACCCCCCACTCACACACCCGACACACATACCCCACACACAAAGAGCAGACACACACACATCACACCACACACACAAACACACCCATACACATACACCATATATACCATATACAAACACACCACATATCACACACACACATCACACACCACACCACATATCTCACACACACACACAAATCACGTGCCACACACCACATACACATACACAGACACACCACACATACACAAACACACCACACACCACACACCACACACAAATACACCACAAACACCCTACACCACATACACACACAAAGATACCATGCAAACACAAAACGCATATGAACACACCATGCCACACACACATCAAACACACACACACCACACATGCCACACACACACCACACACCATACACACATACATACACAGCATACCCGTACATTACACACACATATACACACACCACATACACACACTACACACATGTCATATACCACATGCACACATACACACCACAAATATTACAAACACACACACCAGACACACACACACACACACACACAGCACACACGCTGCTGGGAACTGGCTGATGCTCTGGGGACAAGCCTGGCCCCGAGGCACCTGAGTAGAGGAGAGCCACTCCCGCTTCCCTCACGGGGCTTTCCTCCTTCTGGCCTTTCTCAGTCATTTCTGGGCAGCTTCCCGGTTGGCAGGAACAGCCTACTGCCTCCTCAGCTGCTTCACAACCACATGCCCTTTCCTTGCCCAATGGGCATTGCCATTTGCTGGGGTTCATCCGCAAAGGTTCAAATGTCAGAAATATACAGAGCTTTTGCTTCCTAGTGGGACCCATCTTCTCTCTTGTTCTTTGGAACACTACAACTAAAGAAGTACCCTGCTTGTCAGCACAAGCTTTTCTCTACCGTGATCAAGCCAATGGCTGAGTGCCCCAAGTAGCCCAGAAATCTAAGGAAACAGCAAATCCTTGGGCCCTCATTACCCCCTGGCAGTCTGTGACCAAACCACTTGCAGCGTTCAAACGGAAGACAGCAACTCCTGGACAATTTCGTATGTGAGCCCTCCTCAAACACAGCAAGACGGCCCCAGAAGGGCCTGGTGCCCTGGGGGCGCCAGATCATGAGTTTGCATTTTGGCTACAGCCAAACAGCGCCCCTCCTTAGGCCTCAGTTTCCTCATCTATAAAATAAACTCAAAGATTGCTTCCAGTCCCCAGATTCTCTCATTCTGTACTCTTACTGCGGCGTATATGTCATGCTTATCTGTGGGGGAAGGGGATTATTTTTTCAGGCCCTAAACGTTGTAAGCTCAAACTCATAGTAATTTTGAATGATGTCACATTAATTCACGTAAGTAAATAGCTATACTACTGCTTTAGTGTGCTTTTATAGGGAAAAGTGAATGATTTGGGAAATTTCCTGTCCCCAAAAATGTGTGTCTTGAGCACATACCTTTCTTTCTCAGCTTTATAGCTAAAATGGAATTTTGCCCATTTCTTTTCAGACTAAGGGGCCAGGCTAGGGGATCCCCCTCCATTTCCTCTTGAAATGCAGAAGCCCACAGTCCTCAGCAAATGGGCCAGGGGGAAGCAGGTGGTGAAACAGAAAGCAAGGGCATCTGTGGGTCAGAGATCTGGCTTCTCCCTAGGCAACAGTGCCTGGGGGCACGGGGGGAGCTTTGGGCATGGAGGGATCCTAACCTGCAAGCCTCATGCACTGTTTGGGGCCATCACAGATGATGACAGCTGGCCTTTAACCCTTAGTGTCACCTCAATCTTTCAGCTTTAAGTTCTGATAGCTATGGGGGTAGAAGGAGTAAACTGGGTGAAGAGTGCCAAAAACACCTGGAGGTATCAGTAAATAGGAGCTAAACTAGTATTTTTGGGGGGAAAGAGTTGATATAAAATAGAGTTTGAGATTAGTGTGGTTCATTTTGGGTCGGTGCAAAAGTAATTATAGTTTTTGCCATCACTTTTAACAGCAAAATCCGCAATTACTTTGCACAAGCCTAATAAATGTAAAAGTTGCTACTGAAGGCCTCCATTTCTACCCAGTGTTTTAGGGTTTGATGTTGAATGACTGCTTTTGAGAGGCATGTTTTAGGGTTTGATGTTGAATGACTGCTTTTGAGAGGCATGTTTTAGGGTTTGATGTTGAATGACTGCTTTTGAGAGGCAAAGAACAGACTGGGCATTTAAAGAGTGGACTTGCATGTCCCAGGTGGGGTGGGTGATATCTCCTAGGGCTTTGGAGTTTCACCCTCAGCCCTGAGTACAGGCTGTTTGATGGGCTGGTTGGGAACCCACAGCACATAAAGCATCGGGTACTTCAGACTTCCAAGTAGGGCACCTTTGCTGGTGTGTGCAGAACGGGGGTTCTTGAAGGCCAACGAGCTGTTTACGGGGTTTTTCTGATGTGAGTCCAAGAAACTATTCCACGTCCCCTTTGTTTCTCTCCGCAACCGACCAACACGTTAAGTCCCAGGAACAAACCTAAACCCAAATTGTGAATTTCTAGGTCACAAGAGGACGGGGCTTAGTCAGACTATTTACAAAGCCCTGGCAACACCCACGAGAGGGAGAAGGCCAGCCAATGCCAGTGACATTTTGTGGATTTCTTGTAGAATGTTTGGTCATTCTTTTCCTATTAAGCATTCAAATCCTCTTCATATTCTCTAAAGCAGGATTCTGTCATCTGCTCACCCACTGAGGCTCAGTAATCCAAGACACATGCCTGGAGCCACACTAGGTTGGATGTCCCCAGGGCCTGGTTCCATCACATCATACACTACACACAGACACACGCACCAGGCATGCCTCACGCAGAGGCACCAAGCGTGCGAGCTAGGAGCTCCCAAGCCTCCATCCCTCAGCCTCAGCCCAGAAGTCCTGAGCTCTCTTTGCAGGGCTGGCTCACCGTGACCTCAGCACAAAATGCCTGGTTCTTACAAGAGCTCTCTGATGTTAGCATGGCAGGTGTCACCCCATTTTTCTGGGTGGAAAAACTGAGGCATAAGCCGAAGAAGCAGCTAGCCCAAAGTTACAGAATCCCATTTAATAGACAGTTAAAGTTCAGGGCAGAAGCAAAGACAAAGTTCCTCCCTACCTGTACAGGAAAGAGGCTCTTTCTAGTACAAAGGGTCGTCACCCAGCAGCCTGGACCTTACCTCAGCTCTAATGCCCAGTTCACGGCCTGACTGCTGCTCACTGCTACCCTCCTTGCTTTCTGTATTAGTCTGTTCCCATACTGACATTTTGCTCTTCTCCCCTTGATTCAACTCAACTGAGAGGGCAGGAGTAACTCTTAATCACACGCATTAGTGGGAGAGTCAAGCATGGATAATACAGAACAGCAGGTAACCCCAAAAATACTTCCATGTGGTTCTGGGATATAACCTATGAGTCATTAATTATACAAAGGAATTAGAATTGCCTATGTAAATTGTGACCACACGATGGATGGAAGGAAGCAGGGCTGCCATAATCCTCAACTCCAAAGATACTTTTCAGCCCATAGATTATAAAATCAATGGTACTCCCTGGAGTTGTGCAGTGCACAGCCTGTGCAACTGTATATAGAGACCTTGGTGGAGACTGGTCAAGGCTATCTGAGCAGAAAAGGAAGGTAGCAAGGAAGAAAGAATGACCAGAGGTCACACAGAATTGATCACAGTACTTGGAAAAGAAAATATAAAGATTTCATACATAAAATTTAAATGTATTAAACATTTTAAATACAAGTTAATACACACAGCTCGTGAACACCTGTAATAAGGCATTATCCCATTCGTGCAGACTCACACTAATTTACATAAAAAGCTTCAGAGAGCAACCAAAGAACTCAGTGTTAAATTATGCTTAGGGAAAAAAAGGTTAGGGACTATTTTCTTATTCAGGGACAGGCAGGTGGGAAGAGAAGGGCCTGCTAGTAGACAGGTGAGAAGCCACCCACCAAGCTGCTCATCACCTTTCTTCAGCCTATTGAGTATCGAGGGCTGAAGGGAGAGAGGCGCACAGTCCACTCTGCTCCCCTGAAGGTGTGTTCCTTTATAACATGTGAAAGAAACTTAGAGTAACAAGTACCCAACACAGGAAGACTTTGGACTCTAAATGATCCCACATTTGCAGCCCGTTGTAGATTTTAGTCAGAAGAGAGGAGGTACGTCACCCCTTTCCTTTTAGACGCCACGGGTCGCAGCGTGGCCTTGATTTTCTGGTCGTCACAGCAGAAGTCTGAGGCATCCACAGCAGGAGTCTGAGGTCAACCAGGCCCAGGCCATACAGCAGGGCTTTCCAGGGCATGGAACAGGGCCCCTCAACCTCAGAGCTGGGCATGTTGTCCCCTGAGCTTTCTGGCTCAACTGGAACCAAGCTGGGTTTAGACTCCAGTGAGACCGGAAAACAAACCCTGGACCTGTTGCTAGGAGACCTAGGCTTTAGTCCTGCTAGCACCCCAACTCACAGAGTGGGTTCAGAGTCCCTTCCCTTTCTGGGCCCCCGAGGGAGGCTACTCGGGCTTTGCATTTCCTCCTTCCCGACCAAGGTTACCTGCGAAAGTGCCCAGGCAACTCTGGAAGCTGCACCTGGACATATAACTGCACGTCACCAACCAGCACTGACCCAAAAGACACGTGGCTCTGTGTTCCCATGTCTTTCCTTCTTTTGCCACCTCCCAAGTCCCCTTCCCCTAGGATCAGTCCGGGTTTCCCATATCATGCCATTCCGGGAAGGAACTCACAAGAATTTAAACATGAAAAATGGAGCCATGCACTTACCTGAAGAAAACACAGGAAAATATATTCTATAATCTAGCAGTGAGAAAGGTGTTTTTAAGCATGACGCAAAACCTCAATATCTTCAAATCTAGTGAAACCTGATCAGTTTCACTAGATTTCCATTTAAAGGAGAACACCACCAAAAAACAAAGAACACCACCAAAAAAACAAATGAACAGATAAATGAAAAGCTGGAAACATAGTTGCAATTTATATCACAGGTTAAAGATTAATTCCCTTGATACTTAGAAAGCCCATCAGGATATGAGGGGTGTAATAAATAGCATCCCCTTTTTCTGCCAAAATTCCCTACCAACGAAGCAGTAGGCAAGTCAGAACCCAAAACTCAGCTTTATTACTGGGGGATCCGCCTGAGAATGTGATTTAGGTGTGTAAAGAACAGGTTCTATCATACTGGATCCCAGGATGAAGCAGATCTGCTCACCAGGACACAAGCAGCTCTAGATGCCTGCAGGACAGAGCATAAGCCAAGGGCCACCAAGAGCACAGATTCTCCGCAGGCAGGTCCCAAAGGGCAGGGAGGGAGAGTGAAGGGCCAAGGTAGGCATACACGCTTCCTCCTCTCAAACTTGCAATCGGATCATTTACCTCTCCTCCTCACAGTTGGAGTGAGGGAAGGGAAGGGGACCAGATGACGACAAGACCCACATTCACTGATGCCCTTTCATTAGGAACTATAAAACATCAAGAAGGGAAATTCTCCTCTCTCAGTAAGTTCCAACAAGTCAGTAGGAAAATGAGCAAAAATACATTAGAAAAATGGTAGGAGAATATGAACAGACAGTACATGGAAAAGGAAATTCAGATACACAAATATACATAAAGAATACAAACCTCCTTTATTATATGAAAATCCAAACTAAAACCACAGTGAACTATCATTATGTACCCATCAGATTGGCAAAAGTTAAAAAGCCCTGTCTCCACACTGCATTGGCAAAGGTGTGGGAAAATTAGCATTTTCATGCATTGCTGAGAAGATGGCTCAAGTTTTACAGAGGATGGTTGGTCAATAGGTGTCAAAATAGGTGTCAAAATCCTGAAGGCAGTAACTTTGACCCAGCAAATCCACATCGAGGTGTTTATCCTAAAGATATGTGATATGTGATAATCATTGCACCACTTTTCTTACAAAGGCAAAAGACTGGAATCAACCCCAATGTACACCCATAGAGAACTAATTCAATAAATTAAAATATGTCAATACAGTGAAATATTATAGAACTATAATTATATTTAGGCAGCAGTTCTGTGTGTTCTAACATGGAATGAACTGCAAGTTGTGTAACATGAAACACAGACAGAATTTTTGTATCGAATGCTATCATTTGTTTAAAAAATAGAATATATATGCTTGGATATGCATAGAGGCCTTCTAGAAGTTTATATGAAAAACTGGTAATACAGGTTGCCTTTGGAAAAATAAGCCGGGGGAATGGGGGTGAGAGGGAGACTTGCTTTTCACCTCGTATGCTTTTATGTCCTTTGAGTTTTATGCCATGTACATTCATTATCAGAAATAAGTAAATGGACTATGTTAGATGCTGGTTTAGTCACGTCGTAGTGAGAATCCTGAGGGCAGAATTAAAACTCATCCCAGGTAAGCCCAAGATCATCTCCAACTCCCTCCCTCAGCCTGGTTAGATTAAATCTGGCTGCCAGGCCCCCAAATTGAATGAGAACATCTTTGCTCTCACTAGACCTGGCTTGCCCCAGCTGGGCGACGGAAGTGGGAGAAGGGTCCTGCATGACCGGGAAACCAGGGTGTTTGCCTCAGGATACTGTGTCTTCCTGGTGGCACAACAATCACGCCAAAGTGAAGCTTCCAAGGGACAGCCAGTTTCCTCTCCTGAAGCCAGTCCAGGCTGGGCCAAAGGCGCCGTAAGTACAGGGGGAAGATGAGCAAAGTTTGGCCACAGTGTGAGTGGCCTTTGAGTTTTAGAGGGTTCTAGAAAGTGTTCCAGCAACTCAAGACCAGCTGTGATTACAGGCCCACCCAACCCCTCCATCCCACCACCCCACATCTATTCTGCCCACACTTCTTCCTTTCACAGTTGACCCATAAACAACATGGGTTTGAACTGCATGAATTTTTTTCAACAAATACACTAGAAAAATTTTTGGAGATTTGCAACAATTTGAACAAAATGTCCAGACAAACCACATAGCCTAGAAATCTTGAAAAAATTAAGAAAAAGTTAGGTATATCATGAATGCATATATATATGTAGATACAAGTCTCTTTATAACTTACTACCATAAAATAGACACAAATCTATTAAAAAAAATTGAAATTTATCTAAACTTATGCCCACAAATTCTTACTGACAGTATATGACCCCATTTGCAGTGGAGAGAAATGTAAACAAATGTAAAGATGCAGTATTGAATCATAACTGCATAAAATTAACTGTAGTGCATATTGTACCACTGTTGTAATTTCACAGACACCGCCTGTTGCTATTGCGGTGAGCTCAAGTGTTGCAAGAATCTGCTTAAAATGCCACGTGATGCTATTCATCTCCACATGAAAAGGTTATCTCTCCAGTAAACTGTATATTGCAATAACAAGTGATCTCTTGCAGTTCTCGTGTATTTTTCATCATGGTTAGTGCAATACCATAAACCTTGAATAACACCATGGAATCCATACGGAGTGCCACTGGTGATGCTGGAAGGGCTCCCAAGAAGCAGAGACAAATCATGACATGACAAGAAAAAGTTGAATTGCTTGAGGTCTGCAGCTGTGTTGTCCGCCTTTCAGATAGACAATTCATCTTGTAAACAGGAGACACCAATTACAGTATCAATAACTACAGTACAGTACTGTAAGTGTATTTTCTCTTCCTTATGATTTGCTTAATAACATTTTCTTTTCTCTAGCTTACTTTATTGTAAGAATACATTACATAATATGTATAACGTACAAAATATGTGTTAATTGACTGTTTATGTTATTGGTAGGTTTCTGGTCACAGTAGGCTATCAGCAGTTAAGATTTGGGGTAGTCAAAAATCATTTGCGGATTTTTGACTGTGCCGAAGTCAGTGCCCCTAACTCCTCACACTGTTCAAGGGTCAACTGGACTTGGTTCTGCCACCAAAAACCTCCTAATTAGGATCTGTTCCATTGATCGATCTCTAACAAGGACCCTTAGGATGAGTAAAGTAGGCCATCTGTCCTTCTCTGCTTAGTGAAAGTTTTATCCGATGCCTACCTGGGATCTGTTGCCATCAAGGAAGGGAAGAAGTGCAGGTTGTTTGGAGAAGAAGCTTTTGGAACTGAGGGGCTTGGGGGAAGAGGGCAGGCCTTGTGGACCATCAAGATGGTGGGTTTTGAGCAGCCAGGGGCCAAAAATAAGCATATGGGAGAGAAAAGTGCAAAAAAATAAAAAACAAAAAATAAAGATTAGAAACAAGGACAAACCTTGCAAACTAAAAGGTGAGGCCTTTTATGAAATTCTTATGGAAGAGACAGACACGTCTGAGGAAAGGGCCGTGAATATGCTGCTTCCCAGAGCATATAATTCAAAGCTAGCAATGAAGACAAAGGGCCTTTAAGCCCACTGCCTCCTGACAGTTCACTTCCCAGCTACTGTGGCAAGTGTTGAAATAGCCTGTCCATCCTACTGGAATCTGGAAAAAATCACCCTCAGAGGAAACCACAGCAAAGAGAAATTACTCATGGTGGGCCATTCATCAGTGGGAAGCTCCATCCCCAGAGCTCCATGCCTGGAGTTGATGACTGCCCAAAAGAGAGAGCACCTCGATGTGGGAGCAGGACTATCCATCACCACCAAGGGATCAGACGGGGGCACTGAAGAAGTCACACAGCAGCATGCAGCACCCTGGGCTGGGGGTGCCATTGTGTGGGCAAGGGAGCATCTGTGTGCATGTGGGTGCACACGTGTGTTTCCACACACAGGCAGCCACTGCTTGCAGACTCTTCCAGCTCCTGTCATTTCCACCATGGGCATTGGGTGCAGCAGCAGCAGAAGAGGAAAGAGATATGGCCTCACTCCTACCATGGTGCACAACAAAAATGGCTTCACTGACTTTACTCATCACTTCCGTTACCAGAGATCTTGCACCCATGAATGCTATGTCCTCTTTGGTCCAATTTAACTCCCTAATAGGCCAGAAGTTACAAACCTACAAAAGAAGGGCCCACAGAGAGCCTGGCTGGTAACATAAGTGTCAAGGAACTATGGCAAACCAGAGAGTGTGTGTCTCATAAAACACATTCAAATTCAGATTTGTGTTAAACCCCATGCTGACAAAGTAAAACAAACATGTGAACCCTCTGCAGGCTATAAGCTCTCCAATGCTGGTTACAATGAACAGTAAAGTTCAGATAAATAAAATGGCAAATAACACTGCAATTAATAACCAGGACTCTAAGACAGGTAGAGATAGTAAGAGAAAGAGAGAGGGTAGGATAAAATCCTCATGACAATCTCATAAGGTAAGTACTTCCATTATTCATTTTATAGGTGAATAAATGAATAATCAGTGAGGAAACAGAGACACAGAGATGTTAAGTAGCTTGCCAAAGGTCACACAGCTAGTAGTACCAGAGTCAGAACTTGAATTTAAGCAGGCTATCTACAGAGCTGAAATCAGGTTTCTTGTGAATTAAAAAGCTACAAGGGAATTGAGCTCTGCTACATAACGGCATGATTATTTATGTCTCTGGCTGTGTCTCTACTAAGTAGCCTGGAATCCCAAGCACACACTCAGGGCTTTCCAATCTCTATAGAAAGCAAAACCCTACCAAGAAATTCCCTCTTTCCTTTATGGGGTTTGCTTGGTGGATTTGCTGGGTAATTTTCTCTGTTCTCTCCTTTTCTCTTGTAGGTGGACTTGGTGACCAGTGAAAGCCAATGACTTTCTGATTTAAGAACTAAGGTCTTTCCATGCAGTCCACATACACTGTGGAGAGAGTTCTGTCACCTACCAGCTGTTTGACCTTGGGCACATCCCCAAGCCATAGGGATTGTCAGCTGTAAGAGGGGCAGGCTGGAGGAGATGATAACTTAGCTTCCTCCAGGCCTACAAGACAAAGTAAAAGTAGGGTCTTAGGGCTTTTCTTAGCTTAGGCTGCTATAACAAAATATATAAACTGGGTAGCTTAAACTAGGGGTCCCCAATCCCTGGGCCATGGACCGGTGCCAGTCGGTGGCCTGTTAGGAACCCAGCTGCACAGCAGGAGGTGAGCGGTGGGTGAGTGAGCAAAGCTTCATCTGTATTCACAGCCACTCCCCATCACTCTCATTACCACCTGAGCTCCGCCTCCTGTCAAATCAGCAGTGACATTAGATTCATAGGAGCATAAACCCTATTGTGAACTGCATGCAAGGGATCTAGGTTGCACACTACTTATGAGAATCTAATGCCTAATGACCTGTCACTGTCTCCCATCACCCCCAGATGGGACCATCTAGTTGCAGGAAAACAAGCTCAGGGCTCCCACTGAGTCTACATTATGGTGAGTTGTATAATTATTTCATTGTATATTACAATGTAATAATAATAGAAATAAAGTGTACAATAAATGTAATGCACTTGAATCATCCCAAAACCATTCCTCCACCCTCTGTCCATAGAAAACTTGTCCCTGGTAATTTGGGAACCACTGGCTTAAACAGCACACATGTACTTACCGCAGTTATGGAGGGTGGGAAGTCCAAGGTCAAGGTGCTGGCAGATTCAGTGCGTGGTGAGGTGATGAGGCCTCTCTTCCTGGTTTGCAGGTGGCTGTCTTTGTGTTATATCCTCCCATGGCCGAGAGAAGGCATGCTCTGCTCTCTTCCTATTCTTATAAAGGTGCTAATCCTATCATGGAGGCTCCATTCTTATGACCTCATCTAAACCTAATTACTTCCCAAAGGTCCCACCACAAAATGCCATAATATTGAGGATTAGGACATCAACATACGAATTTGGGGAAGACACAGACATTCAGCCCATAGCAGGGCTGATAGATACACACAGCCCAACAGCTGCTGCACAACGCATCTTGAAAGAGCATACCATGCTTATCACACAGCCTCATTACAGCCCCCTCTCCCTTCCTTTCTGTCTGACCACCTGCTTGCTGGCTGAAGGCATGTATTGTAATTCTGAAGAACCTCAGTCCTCTCTTCCAAGTCTCCATTCCCAGACCATTGCGTAGCCTGAGCCTTCACACCCATTCTTCAGGGAGAGTGAGGACTTTGAGCACAAGCCAGAGGGTAACTGGAAACCCCTTTACTCTTGTGATTCCCAGATTCACCCCCTGAGGACCTGCATTTTCTAACTTGTTATTGTACTCATTCGCTAAAAGCCAAAGAAAGAACTTGCACCTGAAAAACACTGAACCTTGTATGGTACTTGGAGTTCCAGGGTGTGAAACTGGAGGTTAATCCTATACTCCTGCACTGGGGAGAGAGCTGAGGAACCGAGGAGCAGCCTTCCAAAGCACGCAGCTGGCCCTGGATGTCTTCCCAGCCCTGCTGGAGAAGGAAGGGTGGGTCACCCCACAAGGGCCAGGCAGCCAACGCCTCCCCAGGCCAGGGGTCCGGCCAGAGGAATCCCACAGCCCAAGGTCCCTGTCAGTCCTGAGGCCTGGCACACAGTCAAGACAGGGGTACTACTGCCACCTGGATCCACCACCCATCACCAGCTGGTAGTGGCACTTTAAGCCACTCCAGGGGGCATGACTTGTGACTTTGGTGACTATGCCAATAGCCAAAGAGCTGTTTAAGTGATCAGTGATCCAGGTATTTATTGCTGCTCAACAAGCCACCCCAGCCTGATAGTACTTAATGATGATAATTTGTTATCATTATTTCTCATGTTTCAAGGGGTCGGCTGGGCTCAGCTAGCGGGTTCTCATTGAGGTCCCTCATGCAGTTGGTCAGGCAATGGCTGGAGCAAGAGGCATCCTGGAGGCTCCCTTACTCACAGGTCTAGCAATAGAGGAGACAGAGAGCCCCCACTGTGGCTGCTGGCCTGAGCACCTCCAACATGCCCTCTCTTCATGGCCTGGGCTTCCTCGCTTTGGTCTTTATTAAGGTTCTTCTCTGTGATGGGAGATACAAGAGGAACAAAGAGGTTTAGGCCATGGAATCCATTCCCCACTAATTCAGTCTCACTCCGGAGATGGTGGCCCCCAAATCAAGAGAAACTGAAGAACGATAGGAGCTAGCACAAGGCAGGCAATGTGGACAAAGAGGCCAAGATGAGTCGATGTCAGCACAGTGGAAGGTGGTCCACCAAGACAGTGCATTGAGAATGGATCATAAGTGTCACACCACTGGTGCTGGCTTCAGTGCCATCGTTCTTCCCCTGGCTGTTAGCAAGTGTGTTTGTTTTGTCTGTGTTTTTTTCCTTCTGTCTTGATGTCAGACTGCAGTGAGTAGAGCAGGCGATGAAAGTAGCGTTTGGGCCCCAGAATAGGAGTTGGGGGGGAAAGATATAGGATGAACTTCTCTCTCTCTACCTTTAATCATTTAGTCTTCCCATCAGGGCTTGAAGTTGATCCTACCTTCATCTCTGAGGGCAGCTGAGCAGACCTGAGCTCGTATCTGGGGTGCAGGGGATGGAGCTAGCAAGGAAGACCCTGTCTAAGGTATAGGAGATGGATACAGCCCGGGGGATCCAAGCCAAACCCTTAGATGGTGTTGAGTCGCTCAAACATGGTGAACTCAGCTTGTAGTCAGAGCCCAACGCATGTGAGCTGACCAGGAAGTGAGAAACAAGCCCAGGGTTAGAGACGGGCCGGAACTGGAATTAAACAAGGGCTTCATCATGAGCAAGGTGAAGAGGGTATGGAGGCTTGGCTTTGCCTTTATTGGGCTTTAGCTCATGTGGTGCTTGGGTGAGTCAGACTACAAAACAGCCTGATCTCTGCTTAAATAATAGCAAGGAGAGTAAAGGTTCATTGAGCTCCTACTGTGAGGCAGGCACTCCACAGACATTTTCTATACATATTTCCTTTCGTCCTCTTAACAACCCTGTGAGCGGTTATTATTCTTATTCTATAGATGAGGAAACTGAGGCTCAGGGAGGGGACAGTGTCTGTTCAGAGATCAAGGATTAAGTGGTAGACCCAGGACTATGAACCTCAGCAGTCTGGCCCTGCCCGAGCAGTGGCTGCCACCTGGGCCAGTTCATGGAATGCCAACATTGAGCCCGTGAGGTTGGCGTCTTTCCCCCTTTTCTCCCAGTGAGAGCATGGAAGACAAATGACTTGTTTGGTGAGCTGGTAAGCAGCAGAGTAGGGATTTGAGCCCATTTTAACTCCCCAGTCCAAGTCTTTTTCACTGCTCCAAAGGCTCTTATTTGGGGTTGGGGGTGGAGCATTGAGATATGAAGTTAAGGAAGAAAAGAATGTCAAACAGAGCTCAGTATCACCCGAGAAGAAGGAATAAAGCAGATTGTTAACAGAGGTGAAGGCCAGGACAGGGAGCAAGGCTAACCATATGCCATCTCCTATTTTGCACTTAAAAAAAGAAAATCGCCTATCACTTAAAAAAAAAAAATTATCTGTCCTGAATGGCTAAAGGAGCAGGTACTCGGAGCTAGACACCTGCTTCCCTCACAGTCTGTTTCCAAACTATTGGAAACAATCTGGCCTGGCACATGTCTCCTGGTCCCAGGGACATCTGAAAGGGGCCTTCCTAGCTAGGTCCAAAGAAAACATTCATTTTTTGATTACAGAAAGAGGAGCATCTGCTAGCCTGGATTTGTGGGAGAGCCTGTAATCCCTGCATTTTCCCTCCTATTAGCCTTCTTCTCCAGGAAAGAAATGTCCTGCTTTTTAAAGTTGAGGCCATAAAATTCTGACAGCTCGCTTGCAAACAGAGCCGATTCTGAAACATGAAACAGCCCTTCAGATAAAATATACAACTCAGGTGTGGGAGTGAGAGGGCTGGGGTCTTAAAACTGAATCAGTTGTTAGTTACATTCTGTTTTATGGATCTATCTGGGCAGTTCCCTACTGTAGAGCATCACTAATTCCAACATTTTGGACATATTTCCCATTAGACCTTTATTTGAAATTTTATGCTTCCCCTCATAAAAACCTTCAGCAGATTAATGTGCTTGGGATGTTTATTTATAAGTACAGCTGGTCTCCCTTCAAGTTGTTTTTATTATTGGGTTGCCTGAGCGTGCCCTTTAAGGGGGAGCAAAAGGGTGGGACTGCAACCCAGGAGCCAGCATTATCTCAAAGAGATGCAGAAACACATGATGGGGTTGGGGTGGGGACGAAGGAGGACATGAGATAGCCATTGAGGTCTACCATGCAATGAGGCACTTGGTGGCTCCCTTCTGCTCGTTGCCATCATACGCGTCTGGAGCAGGCATGTGTGGGTGTCAGGTACATGGGGGACCTCAGCCAGCTTTCCTGGTCTCCCAGAGGGACCTGGCTTATAAACCCTTCCTTTCAGGAGCCATCAGGACTGGCTTGACTCTGTTCCAAGAGGAGCTCTTCTCCTTTAAGCTGAGAAAGAGGATCAAGTTCTGACCAAGATTGCCAGGATTACTCTAATCTTGGACGAAAAATCATTGCTTCTTTAACAAGATACATGATGACCAAATGTCTTGTAAATTTCTAAATTTGTATCATTCTTTCCTCTATCCTCCTGCTTCATTATTTTTGCACTAAAAATGAACAATACCATTAAAATGTTTAAAACCAGGTGTGTGTGTGTGTGTGTGTGTGTGTGTGTGTGTGTGTGTTATTTTACTCAGAGTCAACAGATTGCAGGTTTTTATTGTACATTTGGCTTTTTAGGTCTCTTGCCTTATAGGAAAACTCTTTTGAAACATCAGTGATGAATATTCCCCCAGCCTCTGTTGTCTTTCCCCAGGACTGGAGGTATCACTGCCCTTTGATTATTGGGAAGTTTTGCTTTCTATTGGCAATAGATCAGCCTCTCTTCAAGTCTATCAGTCCTACCCCTGCCCTCTGGGGCCACATATACTCCTTCCTCTCCTTCTTCCCCATGAGAAATCCAAGGACCATGACTAGTCCCCCCAAAATCATCCTTTCCCCAGGCAATATGTCCTGGTACCTTCCCATCCTCTGAGTGAGAACCCAAATGAGTATTTGCCAAATTAAATCTTTTTCATCTTCCTAGGACTAATGGGTTCCTCTGTCAGTAAGACCACTAAGCACTTGTCACCCATGCCAGCCATTAAGCAGTTATGTCTTGGCAAAGATGATTTTGAACTCATGATCCTGGGCTCCAGGGAGAAATGTTTTGTTAGTCAGATGTCCTTCAGTTACACAGACATTATCCAAAGCAGAAGATTTTGAACCCAAAGAAAGAAGTCGAGAAATCTTCATAACAAATGGCAAGAGATTAATATTTATCTTGCTCTTGCTTTCAAAGATGTTTGGTGATGTCCAATAGCATAAGAAAATACAATTTGGGGATTAAATATTAAATGTATGAGGTCTTTGGAAGGACAAATGATCCAGCCCCCCATTGCCTCATATTCTCTGTGAGCCCTTTGCTCCTAGCTAGTCATCAGTGCTCAACAGCCCTCTGAGTGTCTGGAAACTCTGGCCAGCCCCTAAAATCCCAGAGGCCACAGGAAAGCAGGGATAAAAGCAAGTGTGGTCATGGTGTCCGGTCATTTAGGGGAAAAGCTGAACAGTTGCTACAAATAACCTCTTGAAAATACTAATGATGTTAACAAAGATGTAGCCCTGGGACCTAAAACTTTCTGTCATACCCATGGCAAGACAGAAGGCCCTGGGAGACTGGGAATAACCCATCCGTCAAGCAGCTGAGACCTAGCTTGTGCCACACTTTTGAATTAAGCTGGCCAAGTCAGTGCTGCATTCCAGAAGAGGTGTTCTGATTTATACACAGCCTCACTTCTATTGGCCCCCACCTATCTGGGTAACCTCTTGGGTCCAAGTCCTTTGTTTCCACCAAACTGACCAAGCTTATAGATGACAGTTGCTTAGGAGAGAGGAAGCCTTCGGTAAGAAAAGTCTGAAAGCAAAGCTGGGCTATTTCCTATGCCCATCACCAAGATGGGCACTCAGACAGGTGAGAGCTCACACCAATGAGGGCTTGGGATGGACAGGGAAGACTTCCAGAAGAAGCAAAGTCCTGAGAATGGAGGGAAGCTGAAGAGGCAGTGCTTGGGGAGTGGAAAAATGGGAAGGCTCTACTCATCAGTTCACAGCATATTTGCAGAGGGAGAAAAGCATGGATCCATGTGTAAAACCATCTGACTCAGAAAAAGATTTGGAACATGCAAACATCTGTGCTTTTCATGGCTATGTTAATCTCCATGACACAGGACTCCAGTCTGTGCCATCCCCACTGAAGGACCGAAGTCTGTTTTGATCTTTCCCACCCTGCACAAGGGTTCATAACTGGCCCTCCCTGCACAAGATGGCACCCTTGGAATTCTTGGCTTTGATTTTAAGGTGAAATGAATCCTTAGAGTCTCCTTCTAGCTGATACAACCCAAAGACTGGGTCCATCCCTTACAAAAAGGAACAGAACTTCAATCCTGTCTCTTGGACTCTAGAGACTGCAGCTCTGGTGCTGTGGAGCCCTGGCCAAAGTGGCCTCCACCAAAACCAGATGATTCATCCAACTCACAGGAAGAGAGATGCATAAGGAGGAGAAATTAAGATCCTTATCAACTGCTGGCCCTGCATGGACAAGTCTTCCTTCCAGAATTGCTTCTGATTGGCGGTATAGACCTGAGACAGACAACTTAGGACAGAATTTGATTTCTTCTGATAAAGATTTCATAACTTGAATGTAAGGAACTTTTATTATCTTCTACCTGTCCCTGAACCATAAACTGGTGAGCAAGAACAGGCTTTTACAGACCATCAAATCCTTCCCCTGCCACTAGGCAAGGCAGGAGCCCAACAAACATTCCCAAATAAATGAGAGCCTTTCCCAAAGCTGGGACTCAGAGAACGAGAGATGGCTGCAGGGAGAGGTGCGAGGGTTCTCACTCTCTCCCAGGCCTCAAACCCTGCCTCGTTTCAACTGAAATGTTTCATCCTGCTTTCTGCATGCAAGTCTGACCAGTGAAGGCAGAGAAGGAAGTCACATGCATGCACACACACACACTCACACTCAGCTCAGTGTATCCTAAGATCAATGACACTCCCCCAGCTTACTTTGGGGGAATTTGTTTATTTGCTGAGCAAGGCTAGGTGATGTGTCTCAGTTATGAGGAAGATGCCCAATGAAAAAGAGCCAACCATCCTCCCACAAAAGATTCCTGTAGCCAATACAGAGTCTCCGTGAGTAATGTGGATTTGTATGGAGTGGGGAGGGGTGAAGATATGGGAGGCAAGGTGGCAACATGGCATGAAGTCCTGCAGAAAGCAGGCTCCAGACAGACCTTGGTACTGTGTATGTTCTGCATAACACACCCAGGCCAAGTTCTAGCGCTCCCACAACCTTGTGGACAACAGGCTGGTGCCACAAGAACAGGAGGAAGGGAAAGGGCAAACCCGTCTTCTTGGGGTCTGGTGAGAGTGGCTGCAGCCCTTGGAAGTGTCCTGGAAATACCTTGTGGGGTCCAGATGCTGCCCATCTTGATGTCTCTCTCCTCCAAGGAGGGGCAACTAACAGCTTTGGGCTTTTGTCCCATGTGATGCAGCCCCCTGTGGCACTATTTTCTAAGAAGAGCCTTCTCATCCCTGATTCAAGCTCCCCCAAACCTCAGATTCCTAGATCTGTCCTCATGACCTTGTCTATACCCAGCACATTTCTGTTCTGATTTCTCATAGTCAACTTTTTAAAAATAGGTTATGGCATTAATGAGACTGGAGGTTTCGTTTTTTTGCTTGTCTTTTTCCCATTATATTGTCCCTTTAACATGTACAGACCATTAGATTTATCATCCTCTTCCATCCAGATAGACATATTTGAAATTATCTGTAAACTATATACAACAACTAATGGAATATGAGGAAGCGGTGTCAGCCTCAGAGGATATTGGGGGTACCCAATGAGATTACATGTGTTGGGCATGCTTAAAGTGTAGACACCATTATTCCCACCAGGCCCTTACTCCCTGCGACCTGGACCACCATGGAATCTCTTTCCTTCCAAAAAGCTCTGCCTGGACTCCAAGTCCTGCCCACAGATGGTTGACCAGAGGAGGTACCACCAAGTTCTGTAAGGCCCTGGGAAAGCTGCTATACCTCACTAGGGCTGACTCCTATCTGAACCCAAGGAGGGATTCCAGAGCTTCCAAAACACAGGACAACTCTGAGTTCCTTTCCAGGTGCGTGTTCTACAAAGCAATGCTCCTGTTTGGTCCATTGATTCCTTGGGGAGGACAAGGGATCCTGGAGTTTTTGAGTATAGCTGGCCGGACCTTTCAGGTGGGTGCAACTAGATCTGAGTAGGACATATAATGTTTACACATGTGAAAACAGTCACTGGGCAGCAATAAGGACCAACAGCACCTCCCTTGCAGGTTCTGGGTTGCAAAAGGTGAAGGGAACTCCATGAATTCACTAGTTCACATTTCACTTTAGATTAGAAGAAAAACCGCAGAAAAATAAACCGTGTCAATCAGCCCTGCTGTGTAAACAAGTGGTTGACGATAAGTCATGAGACAGTTCACAATTCTTTATGAAGTGGCCAGCAACAAAGATCCAAAAACAAACCTTCTCTTTTACGGTTATTTGGAAAAGGAACAAGGAAAGCATTTGTTTTACCTCTGGGAGTGGCAGAAACCAGCCCCTGGCTCCCCGAACAGCCTCTCTGAGCAGTAGGCCTGTGGCTCTTCTACTGCCTGGAACCAGCTCCAGAGTCCAGCAATAGCCTGCAGTGGGCTGGGGTGAGGCCATGAAAGCTGCCCTGGCTCCCCCGAGGCTTCCACCCTGTCAGGGACATGCCTGGGATCTCCTCCTTAAGGCCTTGTTAACCCATAATGCACCTTTGTGCAAATTAGAAAAAGACAGCCCTATCTTTAAGATCCAACTCTGAATTGGCAGTAATTGGCAGGAATAGAGTGCCTTTTGCAAATTAGAAAAAGATACCCCTACCTGTAGATCAGTTATCTGCAAACATTTCCTGTTAAAGGTCAGATAGTAAATACTTTAGACCTTGGGGACTATAAGGTCTCTTTCACAACTACTCAGCTATGCCACTGTAGTGCAAAAGCTGCCATAGACAACACATCAATAAATGGGCCTGAGTTCCAAAATATTATTTATTTACAAAACCAGGTGGTGGACCTGATTTGACTCATGGGTCACAGTTTGCCAAGCCCAGCTCTGGATAGATGCAGCCTAGCCCCAGGGCTTAGCAAATGGAACATAGGCGAAAACTTGTCCACAGCTCATACCTTTGACTGGGTGCACTTGTGTATAACCTACACAATCCTATATGGCAGTCCTATTCCTGGGCCCCCAAGAAGATGGGGGCTTAAGAAGATAAACTCCTTCCACCTGAAATGGACCACCCCTGTGAGTCTCAGCATTCTTCATCTCCACAATTCTCCCTTGCTTCTTGCTTCAACAGCCTCTAGATCTTAGGATCGGGTCGATCAGAATGCCAACTACTGTAAACCCCATGTCCTTTCATCATTCCACTGAGTAGCCCCAATACAGTGAATTGCACTGAGCTCAGCTTTAAAAACCAGACTCATTCTATTACTTGAAGAGATAGAGACAAGATCTGCAAAGACAGGATGTCCAACAGAGCCAAATCACTGGGATTCTCAGAGGAGCAAAGCCGCCTGTCTCCTGAAGCCTCTTCTTTGGCAAAATGCCGATTCACCAATGAATAATTGGTTAGAGTAGAAGATTAAAACCATTGGCAGAAATGAGTTATTTCTGGACATTTTCCAGCTTGTTTTCCCCAACCAGTCATCCAGTTATAATTAAAATATGGTGGTTGTTTCATGCAAACCATAAACAGCCCACAAACTTACACTACAAGCAAAGCCTACAGAAAACCCATTTCTTACAGCACCAAAGAGCAGCAGCAGCAATGTTCCCCAGGAACACTGATCTGATTTTAAACGGAATACTCTATTATATTACTCACCCTTGGTTTGACCTTCATAAATACCAAAACCTTGCTATCCTGCATCATGACATTTAATTCTTCCTGTCATCTAATGAGGCCACATTTTGTTAGAAGGTTGCTTGTCATTTACAACTCTGAGAAAGACATATCATTTTAATGAAGCTCCTAACTCAGACTGAGCAATGAAATTGTGGACAAGATTACAACACGTACTGGCCTGGAGACAATGGAGGCCCTTGGACTTAGCCAGGCCTTTGTGAGATTGTACTAAAAGAATGAAAAACAAGAGAGGGAGACGCAGCATTCCTGCAGAAGCAGCAGATTCTGGCTGGTGTCACCCTAAATTCAATTATCCAGAAGAAAGTGTGGATTCATGTTAATATATTTTACAAGGTCATATAATTTATCATCCTTTGTTTTTCTTTATGAATAACAGATTTTCCCTCAGTTACAAAGCACATTGGGGGTTGGTTGAATGGAGAGAGTCAAAAAGTCACTTCGTTTTTCCTGCATTGAACAGAAGGGCATGCAAATTCTTTTCCCTAAGACAGCTTGGCAAGAGTTCGACAAGCAGAGGTGCTAGGGAGTGCATGGCAGGGACATGGATTGCAGATGCATCCATACTTTACACTGGAAGGGGAGAATAAGGCCAGTGCAATAGCTATAGATACTAATGATGGTTGACGATGACCCCAATCCCTGCACTGGCTCATGGAACATGAGGGTACAGCCTTTCTGAGCAGCAATAGGAGCTGGCTAATCACCTCTCAGAATGCAACTTAGGTGGGCAGGAACCTGCAGGTAGGAGTGAGAATTTAATTACAAAGATATGGAGCTTTGACTTGCTTAGGGAATGCGAAGTCCTTTCAGGTAACTATGTCATGACACACTGTATTCCATCATCATCTCAGACCCATTTCTCTGGCAGGGACCAAAGTTTGCCCAAAAACCTCTGACAGCAATGCTTCCTGCCACACACCCCCTCTCCCCAACATACATACAGGAAAGGAAATTCCACACTGGTCTCCTTCACACCTCTGAGGTTCATGTCACCCTCTGTTCTGGCCAGGAAATGGCATGCCATGTGGTAGTTGACGCAAATCTGGCCAAAGTGTCTGTGGAGGCCTTTGGTAGAAGAGTGTGAAAAACTGCTGGAAGCTCTTTCCTTGGATAGAGAGGTAAAAAGGAAGGATAGGGAGCTTCAAGGAAGGAAGGAGACTCTCATACCCTAGCTGATGAAGACCTGCCTGAGAAGGAAAGGGAGGGGATTTCAGACAGCCTGATTTCCAGTCTGGTGAGGTTTTCCAGCAGTGACAGATTATCCAAAAATGAATATCTCCCACCTGATATGCTCTTCTACAATGTGACCTTGACACTCTCCAACGCCCTTGAATCTAGGAGGGCTCTTGACCACTTTGACAAGTAGAGCACAGTGGAAATAACACAGGACCAGCTCTGCTTCCTGCCTTTGGCATGCTGGTTCTTGGGATGCTCTCTCTCTCTCTCTCTCTCTGGAAAATCAGGCACCCTGCTGTGAAAAGCCAAAGCTACTTGGAGAGACCAAGCATAGATGTTCAAGTTGACAGCCCCACTGAGCTCCCACTGACAGCCACCACCAACAGCCAGCCACATAAACAAGCTCTCAGATGTCCAGCTCAGTGGAGCCTTCAGATAACTTCGGGTCCAATCACCATCTGACTGCAATCACATGAGGGATCCCTATGGAGAGCCAGCCAGGTGAGCCTGGTCAACCCACAGACCTTTGAAAGATAATCACAAATAGTAAATAATAAGTTTCAGTGCAGTTTATTGCATAAAGAGATAACCAAAACAGGGATATCCAAAATATATTATATGATGGTGCACTGACCATCCTGAGGGGCAATGGGCCTGGAGCACGGTCCTTAAAGACCTCCTGCTATCTCAGATATTTCTCCTTTAATTTCTGGACTGTGAGAAGATCCAACAATTTCTGGGGGAGGGGCCAAGGTGGCAGAAGGGCACTCAGAGAGTTTGGAACAGCAAGTGTTGCAGTTTTTAACAACTATTACAGACATAATCCTGAGCACCAGCTGGGCATCAACCCTGGCATCCCCAAACCTGCAATTCACACCCACGGATCAAACATGGGACAGCAACCTACAGCTGCTTCCAGGTCAGGACTTGTAAGTAGGTGCCACTAAGGCTCCAAGAGGCCACTGATAACCCAGCATTGTCACCTTTTTAGAACTTGTATGATTGCATTTGATTTTTACAGGGGTCCTTAGAGGGAGATATTACTGGCCCTCATTTGACAGTGGAAAAAATCTGAAGTCTAGAGAAATTAAGGCGGAATGGAGGCAATGATTGGGAAATATATAGGTTGGGATAGTTTACTTTTAGTTTTTGCCTCTGACGCCACCTCACTCTGAGACCTTAAGTCAGTCCTGTGGAGTCCTGGAGGTTCCCTAATTCTAAAGTAGGAGAAGTAGAAAGATTCCCATGGGGATATCTGGCAATCACTATTCTCTGACTGCGTGACTTGCCTGAGGTCATCAGGAAGGGAACTGCAGAATCAGCACACGGTCTCAAGGCACTTGACTTCACATCCAGAGCTCACATGACTATCCTCACAGCTGCCTGCCTGGGACACCTCCATCTCAATGTGCAAACCCTATCTCAGTTGCTGGGCAGGAGGATGTTTCCAAGTCCAAGCCCAGAGACAATTTTCTCTGCTTGTGCTTCTGGCCCTGAGGCTTCTGTCCAGATTTCTAAAGACTGAATCCTCAGCCTCTGTGAGCAACTCTCAGCCATGCATATGTAGGAGCTAACTATGAGATGAGGAAAGAGGGGTGGGGATAGAGGAGATAAGGTGGGGAGTTCACTCTGAATTTCAGCCAGATCTGCCCAGGCTAGGTCTGAATAACTCCTGCAGCCACCACACAGGAAGCCACTAATCAGGGCAGACACTGTCTCATTCAGGGGTTCAGGGCCCCTGTCCTGACCTAGTCCAAAGGCAGCACCGAGAGGTGATGAATCTCTCCTGAGATTGTGTGGTTTCCAGTAAAGCATTCCAGAATCTGAAACAGGCTTCAAAGGAATGTGTGTCTGCTCACTCCCTCCCTGGCTGGGAACGAGCCCAGGGCACCTTATTCTTATTAGGCTGGAGATGTCTGGGGCACTAAGCTTGAAAAATGCACTGAGGATTCTGACACAGATGGGGAACAGTGTGGCTATGCAAAAAACCCCACTGTTGGCAGCACAAGACTTGCTTTGAAAGATTTTGGAGGCAAGTAATATAATTCCTTTCCATTGGAAACTTTCCAACTTCAAAATGGAAATGAGAATTTTTCTGTATCATAACTTTCCTATACCTATGAAGGACAGTGTGGGAGCTGAGGAATCCATTATCTGCTGAAAGGAGCAATGTGTTCCACACCAGCATCAAATGTGAGGGAGAATTCCCAGGGAGAGAATGAAGAGTGTCCAAAATGCACTGTCAGGGGAAAGGGGTTTGAAGTGAGATTTGGATGGGAGAATCTGGAAGGAACAGGTTGGAAGGAGCAAATATGATTGGATAGGAATGTGGGCAAATTCCTGAGAAGAGCACCAACATTCCCTGTTCTTCCATCCCCGAGTGCATGTCTGTGGTGAGCAGATTGAGAAGGAGGGACACCTTGGCCCTTAGAGAACCTGGGAAGTTATTTACCCCCAGCTGACATGGGTGTGAACAGGCTCACAGCAGGTGTCCCACCTGTGGATGGTTAATTTTATGTGTCAACTTGGCTGGGCCATAGTATACAGATATTTGGTCAAACACTAGTCTAGATGTGATTATGAAGGGATTTTTAGATGTGATTAACTTGTAAATCAGTAGGCCAGGCACAGTGGCCCACATCTATAATCCTAGCACTTTGGAAGGCAGAGGTGGGTAGATTGCTTGAGTTCAGGAGTTGGAGACCACCCTGGGAAATATAGCAAGATCCCCATCTCTACAAAAAACACAAAACCTAGCCAGGCACGGCGGCACACACCTGTGGTCTCAGCTATTCACGAGGCTCAAGTGGGAGGATTGCTTGAGCTTGGGAGGCAGAGGTTACAGTAAGCCAAGATCATGCCTCTGCACTCCACCTGGGTGACAGCAAGACCCTGTTTTGAAAGAAAACAAACACTCAAATCAATAGACTTTGAGTAAAGCAAATTACCCTCCATAATGTAGAGGAAGGACCAAAAGGCAGTAGACTACAATGCCCAATCCAAAGCCCAAGTCCTGCAATGGTCCTGCTCAGACACAGCAAGGGATGAGGAGCTCACTGACTCCAGAGGCAGCACTTTCCATTTTGGGGCAGCTCTTATCATGTGATATGCTTTGCCTGTGCCCCCACCCAAATTTCGTCTTGAATTATAATCCCCATAATCCCCAAATGTTGTGGGAGGGACCCTCTGGGAAGTAATTGAATCGTGGAGGTGGTTTCCCACATGCTGTTCTTGTGATGACAAGTGAGTTCTCATGAGATCTGATGGTTTTATAAGCATCTGGCATTTCCACTGCTGGCACTTTCTCTTTCCTGCCATCCTGTGAAGAGGTGCCCTCCACCATGATTGTCAGTTTCCTGAGGCCTCCCCAGCCATGCAGAACTGTGAGTCAATTAAACTTCTTTTCTTTATAAATCACCCAGTCTCAGATATTACTTCATAGCAGCATGAGAACAAACTAAAACAGTAAATTGATACCAGGAGTGGGATGCTGCTATAAGGATACCCAAAAATATGAAAGCAACTTTGGAACTGGGTAACAGGCAGAGTTTGGAACAGTTTGGAGGGCTCAGAAGAAGATAGGAAAATGTAGGAAAGTTTGGAACTTCCTAGAGACTTGTTGAATGGCTTTTACCAAAATGCTGATAGTGATACGGACAATGAAGTTCAGGCTGAAGTGCTCTCAGATGGAGATGAGAAACTTGTTGGAAATTGGAGTAAAGATTACTCTTGCTATGCTTTAGCAAAGAAACTGGTGGCATTTTGCCCCTTCCCTAGAGATCTGTGGAACTTTGAACTTGAGAGAGATTATTTAGGGTATCTGGTGGAAGAAATTTCTAAGCAGCAAAGCATTCAAGAGGTGACAGAGCATAAAAGTTTAGAAAATTTGCAGTCTGAGGATGCAGTAGAAAAGAAAAATCCATTTTCTGGGGAGAAATTCAAGCCTGCCACAGAAATTTGCATAAGTAATGAGGAGCCAAATGCTAATCACCAAGAAAATGGGGAAAACATTTCCAGGGCATGTCAGAGACCTTCACGGCAGCAACTCCCATCACAGGCCCAGAGGTGTAGGAGGGAAAAATGGTTTCCTGGGCCAGTCCAGGGCCCCAACTGTATGCAACCTCGAGACTTGGTACCCTGTGCCCCAGATGCTACAGCCATGGCTAAAAGGGGCCAAAGTACAGCTCAGGCCGTTGCTTTAGAGGCTGCAAGCCCCAAGCATCGGCAGCTTCCACTTGGTGTTGGTCCTGCAGATGCACAGAAGACAAAAATTGAGGTTTGGGAATCTCTGCCTAGATTTCAGAGGATGTATGGAAATGTCTGGATGTCCAGGCAGAAGTCTGCTGCAGGGGTGGAGCCCTCTTGGAGAACCTCTGCTAGGGCAGAGCAAAAGGGAAATGTGGGGTTGGAGCCCCCAGACAGAGTCCCCTCAGGGGTACTGCCTAGTGGAGCTGTGAGAAGAAGACCACCAACCTCCAGACCCCAGAGTGGTAGATCCACTGACAGCTTGCACTGTATGCCTGGAAAAGCCACAGACACTGAATGCCAGCCTTGAAAGCAGCCAGGAGGGATTCTGTATCCTGCAAAGCCACAGAGGTGGAGCTGCCCAAAGCCATGGGAACCATCCTCTTGCATCATGTGAGACTTGTATTATGTGAGACATGGAATCAAAGGAGATCATTTTGGAACTTTAAGGTTTAATGACTACCCTATTGGATTTCAGACTTACATGGGGCCTGTATCCCCTTCATTTTAGCCAATTTCTTCCATTTGGAATGGATGTATTTACCCAATGTCTGTACCCCCATTGTATCTAGGAAGCAACTAACTTGCTTTGATTTTACAGGCTCACAGGCAGAAGGGACTTGCTTTGTCTCAGATAAGACTTTGGATTTTGACTTTTGGGATAATGCTGGAATGAGTTAAGACTTTGGGAGAATGTTGAGAAGGCATGACTGTGTTTTGAAATGTGAGGACATGAGATTTGGGAGGGGCCAGGGGTGGAATGATATGGTTTGGCTGTGTCCCCGCACAAATCTCATCTTGAATTGTAATCCCCATAATCCCCATGTGTTGAGAGAGAGAGACCTGGTGGGTGGTAATTAAATCATGGGGGTGGTTTCTCCCATGCTGTTCTTATGATAATGAGTGCATTCACATGAGGTCTGGTGGCTTTATAAGTGTCTGGCATTTCCTCTGCTGGCACTCTCTCCTGCCACCCTATGAAGAGGTGCCTTCAACCATGATTGTAAGTTTCCTGAAGCCTCCCAAGCCATGCAAAACTGTGAGTCAATTAAACCTCTTTTCTTTATGAATTACCCAGTCCTGGGTATTCCTTCATATCAGCACAAGAATGGACTAATATACCATGGATGTTCTTTGTTCTGTTGAGCCAAAATCTGAGTTCCTCTGACTGGCCCTGGAATTCATGGACAAATGGGTGTTGAGGTGACTTTCATGCCCACAGAATCCTGACTACCAGGTGAGAACCACATTGACATTTTCGTCTTCATACATATCTACAAATGTATCAATATTTACCTTGATTTTAATCTTCATCTCTTTAATCACCAAGGAAAATGGCTCCCTCCTCCTTTTCAAAGATATCACAGTACTCTTGACTCATCCTCTTTTCATCTTCTCCAAAACTTCCCTCACTTGATTTTTCTCTATTACCCCTTTATACCTGTCCACCTGGCTAACTCTGGCTCTTCACCCAAGGCTCAGCTTCCTACAGGAAGCCTTCCATGACCTCCAGGTTCTAAAAAGTACCTCTTTTCTGAATTCCCATAGCTTCTGGCATTTATTTCTCTAGTAGAATGTCTCTTTTCCAAAGTATGCATTCATATTTCTATCTCCCCCTTGGGATTATAAATTCCAAAGTTACAGAGATCATGGTTATTTATTTGTGCCTCTGTCATGTACTCCAATTCATGACACAGAATATGTGCTCTATAAGTATTTATTGAACTGAATCTCACAGTTTTCTGGTTTTAATTTCCCCTATAATACAATTCTTTCATTCATTCAGCAACTATTTATTAAGTAGCTATGATGTAGCCGGCACTGTTCAAGAAGGTGAGGATATAATAGCAAATAAGACAAATGAGATCCTTACCCTCCAGAGGCTTATACCTTTGTTGGGGAAAACTGATGGTAAGAAGTACACAATTATAGAATATAATCTTTCAATAATAATAGGTGCTACAGAGTAAATAAAGCAGGGTTGCTGAGGTAGAGAGGGACTTGGTAGAACGAATACTACATAAATAAGTTTTTCAGGGAGGTTTTATTTGGGCTGATACATGAATAATGAGAAAGATCCAGCTATAGGAAGCAGTGCAGTAAAAGCTTTCCTGGAAGAGGAAATAACAAATTCAAAGGCCCTGAGGTAGGAATGAGCTTGGTGTGTTGGGAAAGAAAGGTCCCTGTGGCCAGAGGAGAGTGAAAAGGAAGTGACTGGAATGGTGTGAGGTTGGCAAAGTGGTCAGTGAGCAGATGATGACAGCCCTGTGACAGTCTCAGAACCTTATGACACCCAGCAAATAGAGACATCCCATCACAATCCTGTTCTCCACCCTCATCTCCTTTCACTCAACAGATTTTACCTGCTTGATCTCTCCCCTATCACTTAAACCATATCCTCTTTGCTGATGATTCCCAAGTATATAACACTAGCCCAGGCCTCTCTGCTGAGCTCCATAACTGAACACTCAACTCCTATTGGACAATCCATCTGGAAGCACCACTGGCACCTCACACTCAACAGTTGTAAATTGCATTTATCATTCCACTCCCAAACACGCTACTTCTCCTGCTAAGTGGTATTATCAACTGTCCAGTTTCCCAAGCCATTAACTTGAGAGTAAAAGATCACTTCTCTCTCTCCCTCCCACTGCCACATCCCATGATCACTAAGCCCTGCTAGGATGGGCTCTTAGGATTCTCCAAGTGATAAGGTCACTGTCCCTAATTCAGTGCTCATCTGTGGCTTGAACTGCTCAAACAACCTCCAGCTGGTTTCACTGGTCATGTCTATAGTCTATCGAGAGGATGCCCCAAGTAACTACCATCCTCTGCCTGGGTTTAGAGTCTTGCTTCAAAAGCATCATTTTTCTACTTCTCACAGGTGATGAGGATGTTCCTCTGTGGACACAGCTGGCCACAGGGTAGCTACTTCCAAGGCTTTTCCCAAGCCAGGCTCCTCCAGGCATCATTTCAGGGCATGATCCTTACATTCTCAGGTCTGCTCAGAAGCTTTGGTCAGTCTTCTTATACCAACCTGTATTGCCTAAATAGCCTCTTCTTTCACTCAAGCCTATCAGAGTGTCCTCTTTGTCACAAGAAGGGAGGCAAAGAAAGGTCCCCAGGTAGCCTGGGTGGGCTTCAAGGCATAATTGCATTGTAACGTACCCTCTGGGGGAGTTGGCCTGGCCATCAGCACCTTGGAGAGCTCCAGCTCTGACCTCTGTTGGGGAGCTGACTGGACCAGAATCCTGGATTCTTCTAGGAGTGGTGGGGGATGGGAAAAAGAAAAGGGTTGAGGCTGAGCACCTCCATTAACCAGATACTCAGCTCAGTGATTTTAGGGATCTCAAAAATAATAATGGTCCCAACTTGGGTTTCAGAGGGTCCACAGCCTCTGTTTAAGCGGTCCACGAGTGGCTGGTGGTTATGATCCTGAGTCCTGGCTAAGCCAGTTTAACACTAAAGACTAGGATTCTGGGCCCAGCCTGCCCAGGAGCCATCAGCTTTTATGATTTCATTTCAGAGTAAGTGCCCATGGAAAGGCTAGCCACCTTCAATGTTACCCATCTTTCCCTTTCTGCGCTCCATATAGTAGATCCCACTTCTGCTGCTCTCACTGTGGATGCACCAGCAACTGCTGCTCCAGTACCACAGAATAAACTGGACAGCAGGAACTTCAGGGATGTGGAGGCTTTAGCTGACCTCTGGGTCAATGCAGCAGGGCCTTACCCATTTTTGGATGTTTCCTCTGGTCACGTCCTCAGAGAATTCTAAGGAGATTAATACACTGGGTCGTCTCAGCAGTGACCTTTTATCCTACTGGACTAGAGTCCTCTGAGATGGAATAGAAGCAGGGCTCAGGTCTCCAAGTGAAGATCGTGTATCTCTGTGGAGACTGAGAAAATGTCTCTCTCTCTAATTAATTCATGTGTTCCTCTACTCCTCTTCTCTCTTCCCTCAGATCTCACCCTGCATGGCTGCATCCCCTCCACCCTATCCTGCTCCTGCAATTGCAGCCTTCTATTTGATTACGAAGCATTTCACGTTTCTCCAGCAGCCCATCCAATCTTCACAACAGCTCAGGGGTGTATGTAGAGCTTTTTCATTATCCCGACTTACAAATGAGAAAACCATGGATGACACTTGGGTGACTTGCCTGACAAACAGAGCTTCTGCCTCCAGGTGACTGCTTTTTATAATGTTTCAAAAACTGCCAATGAACCAGGACCCCACCATAGTGCCATGAAACTCTTTATCCCAGGGTTGTAATGCTGCCAAAGAAGAAACATTGCCTAAAAGTAGGAAACCTACGTTTTTAGGATTATGCTCATATGTCTGGAGTACGTCAAAGTCCATCTGCTATTCTCTGCCTGCAGAACACAAACAAAAATCCAGTTCTCTGGAAGTCTGTCAACAGCTTCCTCTGAGGTTTTTAAGATTTCCTGGGGACACTTCTACCCCCTCACACATAAAGGTCAACCAAGGCTCCAAAGGAAAGAGCAATTAAAAAAAACTCATTGGCAACTTTTTGATCCTTATTTTGTCAGGTCTGCCTTTAACGCTTCAGTGTACAACTTCCTCAGAAATAAGATTCTGAATTCAGTAAAGGCAGAGGCATTCAGCTGTGCCCTTGTGTCCAAATTCCTGAGAGAGGTGGCCATCCAGGGAAGATGTTCCTAATTAGCCAAGGAAATTGTGGGGGGGTGGGGGAGGGGTCTATCTTCTGCAGCTGCAGTCAGGAGCAGCTGTGCTGATGCACGTGCTGGTCTCAAAGGATACGGTTTTCCTCCAAGTTTAGTTACAGTATGTCACTCCACATTGTAGTTTTAGCCATAGTAGACCACCTGAAACTGAAGGCCACATGGAGTGCCTCAAGTTGAAGACCAACAAACATACATGTCTTTCTCTTTCCCCTTTCTCTATAGCAACACCCTTCAGAATTAGCAAACATTATTTGTACGGCAGGGACACCTTATTCTCTAACAGGAAAAAAAAACTCTTTATTTTTGTTTGATTACTTTTGAAGCCCAATTACAATTTCGCTTTGCATAACAGACGTGTTCTTGAAGGTATGAGGGTAAATCACTTTCTGTGTAGGTGAATCAAATCCTATTTGAAATTTGTTCTATAAGAAAACTCAGCTCTCAACCCTTTTACAAAGAAAGGATCTCTGTTGCAAGTTGAAGAATCACTCATCACCTTTAACAGGGCTGGTCAGACAAAGAGCTTTCCTTTTCCCAAGAGGTACGAGACAGCCGCACCTCAAAATGTCCCACCTGATTGACTCTTTCTGTACTTTCCTTCTCCTAGGGTAAAATAGGTCAGACAGCCCAGCCCATCCAAGCACCTCAAACTCCCCCCATTTCCTCTCCTCTCTTCTCAGGGGTCCTATCCTACAACTGCAGCCTCCCAGGGCCCTCATGCTTTCTGTAACCTGCAGAAATGTCTGCTCTGAAAGACAAAGCAATGCTAGCCACTTACCCCAACAAGACAGTCAGTCTCCATCTTCTGGGATATTCATTCTTACCCTGAATTCTAGCCAGGACAGGAAGGGTTGTCCTCTGAGAAGGGATTTCCAGGTTCATAGGAAGATCAAGTGGAGGAAGAATGTCTGGGGATGGAGGAGTCTGCTGGGGGTCCATTAGTCTATTCTCCCTACAGGTAAGAACCCCAGAAAGGGCTGCCTTAACACAAGAGGGGTCACCCTTAAAGTGTTGTCTGGAATTGGTTGCTGAGCACTCGCCAGATAGAATCAGCAGTCAGGAGGGAGAGGTGAAGAGAAGACTGCAGCAGCCATGAGTGAGCATCCAACACACCCAAGAGCAAGGCTTCTTCTTGCCTCCTCAGGTGAAAAGTGGGCAGGGTGGGCCCCTCTGTGACATTCTGTCCCAGGTCGTGGCTCACTGGGTAGATGCCATCTGTGGGCTGAGAATTCATGGAGGCCACTTCTGCAGCCTGCAGGAGGCACAATATGAGATGGCTCAGCCAGGAAAAGTAGGAGTTTGAGAAAGGAAGCTGCACAGCTCTTGATATTCAAGTTGAACACTTAGAAAATGACCCGTCGTGTTCGGCTTAAACTTTTCCATACGCTCAACATTATTAGAATTTCTTCTTAACGACACAAATCATCCTCAGGATCCGGGACAGCTGGATGAAAAAATTTTCTGTTCCCCACCCTTTCCCTTGAGTTCTTATAATGAAGGTGCTTAGTTAACACAAATTACCAGCTTTGCTTTCTACTTTTCTGACAGATGAACAAACATAAAATCATCATTTTATATAGGCCCTGCTGGCCAAATCCATTTCAATTATCTATCACCAGGGCAGAATTCTCCTGGAGAGATGGAAAGACACTGATGGAGGTTTCCGGGTTGTACTATGAACTCCGGTAAGCAGCCTGTTTCACACTCCGTGCTGGAATGTAAGAAGACCTCAGCTATAAACCAAACTACAGAGTTGGGATGTCTAACTTATTTTTAAAAATAACGAAACACTTTTTTACTAGCATAAGTTAGGAGAAAGAGATAGAGAATACAGTTGAAGGAGGCCTAGGTGAGATGCAGGAGGCCTAAGTTCTCATCCCAGCCCAGCAACAATTCTCTGTGGGGCCTGGATGTGTCCTTGGCACATTCCGGGCCTCAGTTTATTCATCTGTAGTGTACAGGGGTAGACTCATTCAGTGTTTTCATATCATGTGCTTTGGATCCCAAAGACCCATGAAGTTACTTTATGGATTTCAGAAATGTTTCATTTCAAAACTTAATATACAAAAAAAATTTTTTTTGTCATTGATAACACTGTGATTTAATACAATCGACAAGATAGCCAGTCCTAACACTGTGCAGATGAACAACTAAAACACTGTGTGACCAGAGGAACTCATTTTTTTTTGAAATCTCATCACAGAGCTCCTCCTGCCACTTGTCTGATTAATTGTAGGGCTCTGAGGTCACAAGACAGACTGTCACAGAACAATAATCATTTGCATCTACTCAGCACTGAAAAGTAGGATTTTCTCCAAGCTGTGAAAACAAAATAAAATATGGAGGTAAATTGGATTCTGAAACTGAACTAAGACATGGATCCCCATAAATGCCCAATTTCTAATTTTGGTGCTGATTAAAACAGCTTCATTGTGCTTTTCTATTTGTCATAAGTTTGAGATAACAAAATATATTTGTTGACATGATAAATTAATTTATTATTAGTCAACGATTAATATAAATAATAATAAATAAATATGCATATCTTCATAAAATAATGCTCTGTCTGTTTTTGTAGCTTAAGGATTCCATATTAAATTTCATTTGAAAAAGTGGTTCCAGTCCTTTATGAAGTCTGAAAACCACTGAACTAATTACCTCCTATTTTCCTTCCCACAAGAGGATACTTTATTCAAATCTTTCTCTGGGGATAGAAGAATTGTATGACTTCAGGAAGTTTCTAGCTTAATCAGAACATTCGTAAGAAAAACAAACAAACAAACTTGGTCCCCACAGCTACAGCTTGCCCTGCTCAGCGCTGCCCCTTCTCCTTGTGAAGGGGTTCAAGGTGGCCCTGGTGTGAGCCCGTGCCCTGAGCCAGTCAGTTACTGTGCTAGATGCAGAAGGTGCCAGAAGACTCCCTCGATGGCTCACCCAGCCTAGTGGCAGAGACTTATCCTTCAGTGTGCACAGTGATACATGGAAAAATGTGCTCGGGAAGGGAGGCAGTCTAACCTTGTCTGAGCATCTCTTCCATGCCAGGCTTCGTAGTGGGCATATTACACATGCTATTTTAAAAATTCTATTTATTGCTACTCAAAATTCTTTGCAATATTGTTTGCCTCTTACAGGAGAAGTGATGGAGGAGGTTACACAGGCATTGGGTGGCAGAGGCAGATCTCAGTTCATCACTACCCATACTCCCCACCAAAAGTAAGCTCCAGGTGGGTGGTAAACAGCATCGCACACTCCCCAGTGTGGAGTCCAGAGAGAGGGCCATTTTTGCAGACCCTGGCAGTCAGGGAAGACTGCAAGGATGAGTGGCATCTGAGCTCAATCTTGAAGGATGAGTAGAAATTCTCCAGGAGGGAAAGAGAGAAAAATTTTTCCAAGTGGTGGAAACAATGTGAGAAAAACAGAAAGGTTTTAGGAGAATGGATGTTCAGCTGGCACACACACACACACACACACACACACACAAAGCATCTTATGTAGCAGGGATGAGAGGTGTGGGTGAGAACACAGGGACCAGCCAGGCAGGGTGGTGACAGCCAGGGTCTTCAGTGCTAGAGACTCAGCCCAGTATTCTGGGCCTCCACACTGCCCTGGTCTCCCACCCTCACTTTCCACTGCCCTGGCACAAAGACCCTGGCCACCAGTGACTCAGACTGTCCTCTATGCCTTTGTTCCCACTGCCCTGTCCACCTGGAGAGCCTTCCCTTGCCCACTTCTGCCTAGGAAAGTCTTTGCTGAGGTCCCAGTCCAGCCAAATCCCACCTCTTATCCGTAGCCTTCCACACCTGATTCCCTCAACCAGATGAGATCTCTTGCCTTTGAAGACCCAGAGTTCTAATATTAGATCAAAGTAAAGCCTCAGTGGATGATCACACAGTGAATGTGTTGTCTTGGCAAGAAAAATGATTGAGGAAAGATACTGAAATAGAGTCTGCGGCCTCAGCCTCAGTAGCATCTTCAGGCCATCTTCACAATCCAGTTAGCAGGCCAACAAGCTCCGCACCCAGACTCTCAGCCCCTTCCCCAGCTCTTATAGCTTCAGACACTGGAATCCCTATCCTTGAAGCCAGGCAGGACCCTCACGGAGCTGGGCACAGCCCTGCGTATAGCGTGCTCCAACTCTCCTTTCTGCAATTTCAGGACATTTCCTTTCCCAATGGCAGAGGTCTAGCATCTAGGAGGTGCTCAGGAAATGTTTGAATGTTTCTTGAACCCAATTGAACTGGAGCTGGGGCCCAGAACTCCCCCACCCGCGCTGAGGGAAACATTCAGAGCAACCCTACAGAACAAAGCCTGGCCTTGGTGGCCAGCTCAGTGTGCCCAGAACATCACATGACTGGACATGAAAGGGCTGAGGAGGATGCTTGCTGGAGGGGCACTTAGCCTGGAAAACCTGAAACCATCCCCTTGACTGAGAGCCGCTAACCACAGCCTCAATGAATGATTAATGATTATGACCGGAGCTTATTGCAAACAGGCATGTGACAGCAGAGCCACTACCCACCCGCAGGACCTGCCCATGTGATTGATGAGCCACCGAGGTGTGCAGGGGGCTGCAGGGAAAAAGGGGCAGCTCAAGCAGCAGCTGCCGGTGGTCACCCATCCTTGGGTTGCGGCGGGGGCGTGCAGAGTGATGCCGGTGCCTGTGTTCTGGGCTGCAGCTCATCTCACAAAAGCCATACCAGCCAACCTGCACAATCTACCCAGGCGACGACAGGAGGGCATGGGGGCCTGGGTCAAACACTAATAAGGAGTGAGGTGCAGAAATAGGTGAGATGGCCCTGGAGGGATCCCTATCTGGTGTGTGCATCGGATAGGATAACTGCAGTTTTGGAACTACAAGGAGGGTGCAAGGTGCTCTGAGAGAAAACTATGGGCTCTGCGTGGACAGAGCAGCTTCAAGAAATGTGTTATCTGGCCTAAGACATTCCCCCTAGCCCTCCACACAACCACTGCCAGCCAGAGACGGACTTTCCTAGGACCCCATATCGCCTTTCAACAGGATCTGCAAAGGAGAAGGGGGGTGGCTGAAGTCAAGTTTCCATTCTGATGCTTTCTCTCTCCTCCGCAGGGCCAGTCCACAGCCAGAGAGCTAAGTCAGTACAACGTCCTCACCCTGCTGACCACTCCCAGCCAGAACCCTCCAGGATGCCCAAGCCGAGCTTTCTGTTTCCCCTTCCAAAGCCATGTCCAGCAGGAGACTGGGCTTGGCTCTCTGATTGATTCAGGACAGGGGACAAATCAGCCACATTCATGGAGCAGGGACTGTGGGAGATGAAGAAGGCACAGCGCCTGCCTTCAGGAGTTTGTGTTCTTGTTAGCAAGACAAGCTTCCCTCCTGCCAGACAAGCTCAGACTGAACAAAGCATCAGCCCCAAATGTGCTGCCGAGAGGGAATGAGAAAAGGGACAGTAACATTGGGTTGAGAGGCCTCCGGGAGAGACCAGGGAACCTGAGAAGGGCTGTTGAGGCCCCTGCTGGGCTGCAGGCTTCTACCCATGACAGGGCCACTGCCCAATCTGGGCCACCAAAGTATACAAGGCCACCATTCCCACCCAGGTCTCCAGAGGCACCTCTGAGTGGCCCTGAGGCAGTGGCAGCAGGCGAGTTCAGCAGGGAACCGAGACCTCTTTGAGACAACGCAGAGAGCCAGCCAGGAGCCCAGGGACAACCCTTGTGGGGGCCGGGCTGCTCTGTGGATCTGGCTCCGTTTCATCTTAATACACTCCTGCATGTACCTGATATCTGATACTCGTCTTACAGCATGCAAATCTAATAAATTCTTGGCTCCTGCAAGTTTCTTCAAAAATATAAAAGAGGATCATATATAAAGAATTTGATTAATATACACCCCGCTAAAACAGCCTGGAACATCTGTGTATTAAGTTCATTTATTAAATTACACCAATCTGTATTTTAATGAGTGAAAGATACAGTACTTATTCTGTCATCCATCAAAATAAACTCAGGAAATACTTAACATTATAATCATTTTTCTTGTTTGAACATGAGTTATGAAATATGAATCCCACACTAAGAATGCTGGGCTTGCCGTCATGATCAAATATGTTTTCACAGGTGCAGCAAATATTCAGTTTTCATTTCTTTCTCCAACTGTTGAAAATATAAACCATGTTTTCTATTCCTCCACTGGGTAACTCTGCCTTCCCTCCACATGGCACCCATTATTGCAGACTTATTACCCCACCGTCTTTTTTCCCCCCAAACACACTCCTCCTAAAGTTGCTTCGTAATGAAAACACAGGCTTCTGTGGGGCCCCCACAGTACAAGCTCTTCCCTGGGGGGGCGGGGGGTGGTCTTTGGGCTCAGGCTGGGGCACTGTCCTTTACTTCCATCCTAATGGCAGCCACGTCCTCTTGGTTGGAGCCTGAGTCCTGGAAGCTGTTTGAAGCAAACAGTCCATCTGGTCAAAAACACAAAAGGCATGGAGCCCTCCAGCCACAGTGAAGCCAACAGTGAAGCTGGAGCATCTCCAGGTCCACTGGCTGCCTCTCAGAAATATCCCACTAAGACGAGGGGGCAACTTTAATAGGAGCTGAAGCCTCAGGAGTGAGTCTAGAGTTTACCTGGGTTCAGCTATCCTTAGACCAGAAGTCTCGGGACCCTTGGAACAAAACTACTCACAAAGCAGCAAGTTTCCAGGAGCTGAGGAAGGCCAGTGCCTGTGCCCAGTGTCAGTGGGAGCTCATCGTGTCGGAGGGTTCTGGGAAAAGCTCCAGCTATGTAATCTGCTGAGCAGGGCCAGCCCTATAGGAGGCACATGAACCCAATGACAAGCTGGCCAGGCTTCTTCCTGAATAACTCACTCTGTGGCGCCCCATCACCAGCAGGGAAGTCACACTTCCACCACACGGCTTCTGCCTCTCTTGGATTTCATTTCTGGCTGCTCCTACCTGGTCCCCTAACACATCCACGACTCACACACTTTACCATTCAGACCTGCTGAGCTACCACCTGCTGGGGCACAAATCTTCCATGTTCTCTCCTACCCCAGGTTTTGCTCTTGCTGTTCCCTCTTCCTAGAATACCCTTCTTTGTTCTTCTTTTTCTTCACCTGGTTAATTATTTAACTTTGATCCCAGGACTCACACCATGGGAAAGCCCTGTGGAGAAGGCCACTCATTTTGACCACTAAGAGTCAGGGAAACCTCACAGAGAAGGTGACGTGGACCCAAGAGCCAGAACTGTCCAGGAGGGAAGGATGGGGAGGCATTCAAGGCAGAAGGAAGCCTATTAGCAAAGGCACAGGGTGCAGAGCACTAGAGCTATTTGCAGATGGAGGAGAGGCAGAGAGAGATGGGTGGGGCACAGGAGATGGGACAGGGATGAGAGTTTTGGAGCCAGATTAGGGAGGATCTTGTGTGCTGGGCCAAGGGATCTTATGCTATAGATAAGGAGAAGTTTCGAAAGGCTTTAAAAATTCAAGGGATGTGTTCAGATTTGGATTTTAGAAATGACGGCTACTGGTGATTCAGTGTAAATAAGGGCATTTGTGAGAGATCCTGGAGCTGGCAGAGAGGCTAGTGGGACCCTGCTAGAGTAATGGAGGTAGGTGTCTTGGGCCTGGGTGGAGGCAGTGCAGGGCACCTCCCCACATGCCAGGAACGTTGCACAGGAGGTGTGCAGGAGCAATTCTGAGGAATTGCACTGATCGCCCAGGCTCCCAGCCTCCCCAGGAGCAGGCTCTGGCTCTCCTGTGCCTGAGGAACCCAGTCTCCTCAGTCCAACCTTCTAGGCCTTGGATCTGTTTGGTCAGTGGCCAGAAGACCTGCTGATTCTCGTAGGATGCAAGCCTAGGGACCTTCCTCCCCAGCCCTCACTTCCCCTCCCTCCCCACTCCATACCCACCTTTAACAAGATCCAGAAACCTGAAACAGCGTCCTTCTGGGTGATTTGAGAGTGCACTTTTGACACCCCGTACAAAGATGGGAACAAGTCATAAATAGGCAATTCACAGAGAGGAAGCATCAGTAGCTAATACTCCCTGTGATTTTCTGAGTAGTTCACAGCAGATATGGCACAGACGCTGACCAATCCAAACAGGTTCAGGCTGCAGCACTGTTGCAGAGTCATGGGAGTGCCCCTCAGGGCCAGGCACCCCTGTGAATACTAGATTATGGGGAGGCCCAGGGCGGAGGTCCTAGTGGAGGGGCTGCGTTGGGGAAGCCAGTGCGGAGGAGCATTTGGGGGCTCAGACAGAGGCTATTTCAACAACTGGCTCCTGCTGGCTGAATATCAGCTTTACTAACGAGCACATAAAGAGATGTTGAAGCTCAGCCATGATTGGGGAAATGCAAATGAAAATAACAATGAATTCCCACTTCACAGGTCAGATTGGCAGGGAGATATCCCCCAGATGCCCATTCAAAGAAGGGAGCACAAGGCATGCATTCAGCAAACAGCCTCGCTGCGGGTCAGCCCCAGCTGCAGAGGAAAGATGGACTATGACAGCCTGGCCATCTCAGCAGTACTCACTCCAGGGCTCCACAGGGTCAGCTAAGGCTTTGCCGTGCCCACTTCCTAGTTCAACTTCTTCCACTACTCAGTCTCACTTCCTCCCGCTTTTGCTCGTAGGTGCTGATTCCTTATAATCAGCTTTTTGTTCACCAACCACCTTCTCAGTGTCTCTGGAGAACCCAGCCTGCAAACCAGAGGGAGTCAATGCTCACACATTGCTGGTGGGAGAATAAGCTGGTGCAGGCCCTTTAGAGAGAAGTCTGACAACACCTAGTGAGATGAAGTGTGCATACTCTCTAAACCCCAGCAATCCCACACCTGGGTGTATGCCCCAGAGAGCCTAGCTCACCTCCCTCACCCACCCACAAGGAGAGGCGGCCAAGCATAGCTGACCCAGCGTTATGTCTGATAGCAGACAGGCCATGGGCAATCTCAGCATCTGTTGCCAGGGATATGGGTGTGTTGTATGTAGTGATGAGCACATGTTGGGATTCCATGTGACAGTCAGACACACTGAAAATGTGTCTGCATAGAGCAACATGTGGAGTTCTCAAGTACGGGAGAACTCAAGATCAGAACACAAGGCAAGGATTTGAGTGCAACTCATTTGCTCAGGCAGTGATCTCCGGAAGCGCTGGTGGAGAGCTGGGTATTCTCACCATGTTGATTGAGGGCCGCTCCAGGGCATTCATTGCCGTGCACTTCCAGCCTGCCTGTCTCTTACCACCAGAGAGAGCCCTCAAAGACTTCTAGGAGCACACAGTAAAAGCCACTGGCACATCCAGGAACAGTGGGTGACAAAGGAATATGGATGCAGCCCTGAGAGCAGCGCTCAGATAAGCGACAGTGAGATGTAGAGCACAGAACTTCATGCAAGGTGCAAGCACATGATGTATTTTAAATGTCTATGCAGATGTCTAAAGAAAGTATGGAAGATGGTCTGGAAGTGCATGCATTAGCACCCTAGAGTAGTGCTCTCATCACCTACTATTCAGGCCCTTGGTGAAGGAGGAATTCCCAACATCGGATAGGTGATACTGACAGCAGCTTAGTCACGTACACTCACAGCCAGGAGAAGAGGACTTGGCACACCATGCAGGGCCACATGGGGGTTGCATTCGGGAGCTGAGTGACCTAGAAGGGGCAGCTTTGTAGTAACAGGAGGCTGGGGTACACCCTAGTTACCCAGAAGGATGTGGTTGGCTTGTTTGAATAATTTCCTGGGTTGGCAGGGAGGTGAAACCCCTTGGGCTGGGGATTGGGTGGGGCACAGCTGGCACAGTTGATAGGGGATTTAGCTAGGCAGGGAGCCTTTCAAGCTGGGTGGGAGCATATCTGGCAAGAGCAAGGGAGCTCACAACTAAGCCTCAGGGGCCTGTGAGGCTCAAAGGTGTTGATGTAGGACCTTAGAAGTGGGTTCCTATGGAAAGAGAGAATGGGACAGACATGGGGACAAAATAAAGCAAAACAAAAGACAAGTCTTGATGTTAGTGTTACGGGGCCTCTTTCTATAAACTTGAGGCCCTCAGAAGTAAGAATACTATTTTTTTAAATTACAGGAAGGGAGAATGAATGGGGTTCAGGTTGGGGGAAGGGATGGAGTAGGCTGTCAGATACAACCAGGCTGCAGGCCAGGGGTCTGTGTTCTCATGGAACAGAAAATGCTCTTTGTTACAAAATGTCCTGGGAGCGATTGCCCATTGAGATAGCAAGAATAGAGGGGAATAAAACTTCAAACAGTTTAATGGATGAGCTAAGCCGATTGGGTGGTGAGACAGGCTGCTCTGAGTGAGAGCAGAGCGGGAGAAGAGCCGGAGGCAGAGGCTGCTAGGGGATGCAGCGGGGCTAAGAGCTTGTTTTCTCTGTCACTCAGACACCTTCCTCTGGAAAAAATGGTAGAGTTACCTTCTGGTGTCCAGAGGGAGCAGTGTGAAGACCTGGACACCTAATAAAATATAATGAGGCAAGTTATAATTACGAAGCTTCTAGACATTGGGACTTTTCTGAAACTTTGACAGGGACAAGGCTGAGATCAGCAACTACAGATACTTCACGCTGGCCTGTGTCACTAGGGTGGGAGGTGGGGTAGGGGGATAGCAGGAGGCCATGTGTCCTCTGAGCTGTCATATCACTCTTCTGAAATCCAGTAGGAAACCCAGGTTAGACTGCTGCACCTATAGATAGCACTCCCAAATCAAAGCCTGCTTTTCTATCAAAGGAGCCCACTAGTCAGAGATTAGTAGCTCTCTGACTGCACCCTCTTCTTTCGGATATGGCAAGGAGTATCCTGGGCTAGAAAGCCCTCCAGAGCCCCAGAGAAAGTCTTTCTGTGCAGAACTGAAAGGGTAGCACTCTTCTGTCTCCTCTCTCTCTCTCTCTCTCTCACACACACACACACACACATACACACACACACACACACACGCAATCCTGGCCTAAGGAACCCTGAGAGCACACACACCTGGTACAGTGGAGAGAGACTTTGGAGACCTGAAATCTGGAAGAGTCTACACTGCAGATCCACACCCACCGCTGTCTGTGTCCTTGGACAAATTACTACAAGACCCACGCTATGTGGCCTTGGGGAAAGGTTCTTCCCTTCCAAGCCTCTATTTCCTGGCAAACAAGAATAAAGTCTGTCTTGCTTAGCTTTCACAATTGGGTGAAAAATTCAACTGGATAACGAATGGGAAGTAACCTAAAAATACGAAGCCCTGGACAAATGCAGTCCAGGCAGCCACCACAATCTGCCCTGTGTGAGATTCTCATGGAAACTGAGGCTAGGACTCCAAGTGGCCAGAGGGAAGACAGGCTGGTTATGCTGTTGATCAGAAGGGACCTGGGTTCTCCCTTCACTCAGCTCTTAGCCAAATGCAACCACCCTGCCCCAACCACGTGGCCACATTTCCCTCAGAGGACACCTCCCACTGACCCTCCAGCTATCGGCTGATCTCACTGGCAATAGCGCTGACAGACATTAGTCCTACTATCTGCTTTGATGTGGAAGCCTCAGCAATGTTCCTAATTGTTTCCTGAACCACTTGGCCAGCTCCATGGTGTTTCCCCTCGATGGCATGTGCAGAGATGCCATAAAACAAACCCATTTTTTAAATCAACCCTGAGAGGCTGCTCTCTGGAAGTGGCCTGATTCATTTTTTTTTTTTCTACAGGGTCACAGACATAACTCAGACTTAGATGTGTCCAAAATGAATTAATGTGTACATTATTCTTGAAATATGCAGTTCCAGATTGTGTTTCATTCGCATAGGCAGCAAAACACCAAAACCAAGATGCTAAAGTCTAATCCTACTGAATTCTAGCCCAGCAATTCCTAAAGTGTGGTCTATGGGGCTCCAGGGTCCCCAAGACCCTTTCAGGAGATCCAGGAGGTCAAGACTGATTTTCATAGTAATACTAAGACAGTATTTACCTTTCTCTGTCCTGACATTTGTATCAATGATGTACAGGACAGTTGAATTCTTCACCTCCACACATTCACAGGAATTTTTTTTTAAAAAACATAGCTTGAATTAAAAATGTTCTTGAAAAGCCCTATTTTCTGGGCTATCTAATACAGTAGTCTTATGTGGCTGTTCTTCACTTTTTCTAGTCTGAATTTAGGAGCTCTATGAGAGCAAAATGAATAACAGATTTCAAAGACAATACAAGAAAAGAATGTCAAATATCTCATTAATAATGACTATTGATTATATGTTGAAATAATATTTTGAATATACTGGGTTCAATAGAATATGTTATTTTAAAAAACAATGTTCTTGATGAAACCGTAAAAGTTATCAATTTTATTGAAGCCAATCTTTTTAATATTCTATGTGATGGGGGTGGAGCCAAGATGGCCAAACAGGAACAGCTCCAGTCTACAGCTCCCACTGTGAGTGACACAGAAGACGGGTGATTTCTGCATTTCCAACTGAGGTACCGGGTTCATCTCACCGGGGAGTGCCAGACAGTGGGTGCAGGACAGTGGGTGCAGCGCACCATGCTTGAGCTGAAGCAGGGCGAGGCATCGCCTCACCCGGGAAGAGCAAGGGGTCAGGGAATTCCCTTTCCCAGTCAAAGAAAGGGGTGACAGATGGCACCTGGAAAATCGGATCACTCCCACCCTAATACTGCACTTTTCCAACAGGCCTAACAAATGGCACACCAGGAGATTATATCCTGCACCTGGCTTGGAGGGTCCTACACCCACGGAGCCTCACTCATTGCTAACATAGCATTCTGAGATCAAACTGCAAGGCGGCAGCAAGGCTGGGGGAGGTGTACCCACCATTGCCCAGGATTGGGTAGGCAAACAGAGCGGCTGGGAAGCTTGAACTGGGTGGAGCCCACCACAGCTCAAGGAGGCCTGCCTGCCTTTGTAGGCTCCACCTCTGGGGGGCAGGGTACAGACAAACAAAGGACAGCAATAACCTCTGCAGACTTAAATGTCCCTGTCTGACAGCTTTGAAGAGAGTAGTGGTTCACCCAGCACGCAGCTTGAGATCTGAGAACGGACAGACTGCCTCCTCAAGGGGGTCCCTGACCCCCGAGTAGCCTAACTGGGAGGCACCCCCCAGTAGTGGAGGACTGACACCTCACATTGCCGGGTACTCCTCTGAGACAAAACTTCTAGAGGAACGATCAGGCAGCAGCATTTGTGGTTCACCAGTATCTGCTGTTCTGCAGCCACGGCTGCTGATACCCAGGCAAACGTGTTCTGGAGTGGACCTCCAGTAAACTCCAACAGACCTGCAGCTGAGGGTCCTGACTGTTAGAAGGAAAACTAACAAACAGAAAGGACATCCACACCAAAAACCCATCTGTACGTCACCATCATCAAAGACCAAAAGTAGATAAAACCACAAAGATGGAGAAACAACAGAGCAGAAAAACTGGAAACTCTAAAAATCAGAGAGCCTCTCCTCCTTCAAAGGAATGCAGCTCCTCACCAGCAATAGAACAAAGCTGGACGGAGAATGACTTTGATGAGTTGAGAGAAGAAGGCTTCAGAAGATCAAACTACTCCGAGCTAAAGGAGGAGGTTCGAACAAAAGGCAAAGAAGTTAAAAACTTTGAAAAAAAATTAGATAAATGGATAACTAGAATAACGAATGGAGAGAAGTCCTTAAAGGACCTGATGGAGCTGAAAACCATGGCACGATTACTAGGTGACGAATGCACAAGCCTCAGTAACCAATGTGATCAACTGGAAGAAAGGGTATCATCAATGGAAGATGAAATGAATGAAATGAAGCGAGAAGAGAAGTTTAGAGAAAAAAGAATAAAAAGAAGCAAACAAACCCTCCAAGAAATATGGGACCATGTGAAAAGACCAAATCTACATCTGATTGGTGTACCTGAAAGTGACAGGGAGAATGGAACCAAGTTGGAAAACATTCTGCAGGATATTATCCAGGAGAACTTCCCCAATCTAGCAAGGCAGGCCAACATTCAAATTCAGGAAATACAGAGAACGCCACAAAGATACTCCTTGAGAAGAGCAACTCCAAGACACATAATTGTCAGATTAACTAAAGTTGAAATGAAGGAAAAAATGTTAAGAGCAGCCAGAGAGAAAGGTCAGGTCACCCACAATGGGAAGCCCATCAGACTAACAGCTGATCTCTTGGCAGAAACTCTACAAGCCAGAAGAGAGTGGGGGCCAATATTCAACATTCTTAAAGAAAAGAATTTTCAACCCAGAATTTCATATCCAGCCAAACTAAGCTTCATAAGTGAAGGAGAAATAAAATACTTTACAGACAAGCAAATTCTTAGAGATTTTGTCACCACCAGGCCTGCTCTAAGAGAGCTCCTGAAGGAAGCACTAAACATGGAAAGGAAAAACCAGTACCAGTCACTGCAAAAACATGCCAAATTGTAAAGACCATCAAGGCTAGGAAGAAACTGCATCAACTAATGAGCAAAATAACCAGCTAACATCATAATGACAGGATCAAATTCACACATAACAATACTAACCTTAAATGTAAATGGGCTAAATGCTCCAATTAAAAGGCACAGACTGGCAAATTGGATAAAGAGTCAAGACCCATCTGAGTGCTGTATTCAGGAAACCCATCTCACATGCAGAGACACATATAGACTCAAAATAAAGGGATGGAGGAAGATCTACCAAGCAAATGGAAAACAAAAAAAGGCAGAGGTTGCAATCCTAGTCTCTGATAAAACAGACTTTAAACCAACAAAGATCCAAAGAGACAAAGAAGGCCATTACATAATGGTAAAGGGAACAATTCAACAAGAAGAGCTAACTATCTTAAATATATATGGACCCAATACAGGAGCACTCAGATTCATAAAGGACGTCCTTAGTGACCTACAAAGAGACTTAGACTCCCACACAATAATAATGGGAGGTTTTAACACCCCACTGTGAACATTAGACAGATCAACGAGACAGAAAGTTAGCAAGGATATCCAGGAATTAAACTCAGCTCTGCACCAAGCAGACCTAATAGACATCTACAGAACTCTCCACCCCAAATCAACAGAATATACATTCTTTTCAGCACCACACCACACCTACTACAAAATTGACCACATAGTTGGAAGTAAAGCATTCCTCACCAAATGTAAAAGAACAGAAATTATAACAAACCGTCTCTCAGACCACAGTGCAATCAAACTAGAATTCATGATTAAGAAACTCACTCAAAACTGCTCAACTACATGGAAACTGAACAAGCTGCTCCTGAATGACTACTGGGTACATAACGAAATGAAGGCAGAAATAAAGATATTCTTTGAAATCAATGAGAAGAAAGACACAACATACCAGAATCTCTGGGACACATTCAAAACAGTGCGTACAGGGAAATTTATAGCACTAAATGCCCACAAGAGAAAGCAGGAAAGATCCAAAATTGACACCCTAACATCACAATTAAAAGAACTAGAGAAGCAAGAGCAAACACATTCAAAAGCTAGCAGAAGGCAAGAAATAACTAAGATCAGAGCAGAACTGAAGGAGATAGAGACACAAAAAACCCTTCAAAAAATCAATGAATCCAGGAGCTGATTTTTTGAAAAGATCAACAAAATTGACAGACCGCTAGCAAGACTGATAAAGAAGAAAAGAGAGAAGAATCAAATAGATGCAATAAAAAATAACAAAGAGAATATCACCAACAATCCCACAGAAATACAAACTACCATCAGAGAATACTATAAACACCTCTATGCAAATAAACTAGAAAATCTAGAAGAAATGGATAAATTCCTGGACACATACACAGTCCCAAGACTAAACCAGGAAGAAGTTGAATCTCTGAATGGACCAATAACAGGCTCTGAAATTGAGGCAATAATTAATAGCTTACCAACCAAAAAAAGTCCAGGACCAGATGGATTCACAGCCAAATTCTACCAGAGGTACAAGGAGGAGCTGGTACCATTCCTTCTGAAACTGTTCCAATCAACAGAAAAAGAGGATATCCTCCCTAACTCATTTTATGAGGCCAGCATCATCCTGATACCAAAGCCTGGCAGAGACACAACAAAAAAAGAGAATTTTAGACCAATATCCTTGATGAACATCGATGCAAAAATTCTCAATAAAATACTGGCAAACCGAATCCAGCAGCACATCAAAAAGCTTATCCACCATGATCAACTGGCTTCATCCCTGGGATACAAGGCTGGTTTGACAAATGCAAATCAACAAATGTAATCCAGCATATAAACAGAACCAAAGACAAAAACCACATGATTATCTCAATAGATGCAGAAAAGGCCTTCGACAAAATTCAACAGCCTTTCATGCTAAAAACTCTCAACAAACTAGGTATTGATGGGATGTATCTCAAAATAATAAGAGCTATTTATGACAAATCGATAGCCAATATCATACTGAATGGACAAAAACTGGAAGCATTCCCTTTGAAAACTGGCACAAGACAGGGATGCCCTCTCTCACCACTCCTATTCAACATAGTGTTGAAAGTTCTGGCCAGGACAATCAGGCAGGAGAAGGAAATAAAGGGCATTCAATTAGGAAAAGAGGAAGTCAAATTGTCCCTGTTTGCAGATGACATGATTGTATATCTAGAAAACCCCATTGTCTCAGCCCAAAATCTCCTTAAGCTGATAAGCAACTTCAGCAAAGTCTCAGGATACAAAATCAATGTGCAAAAATCACAAGCATTCTTATACACCAATAACAGACAAACAGAGAGCCAAATCATGAATGAACTCCCATTCACAATTGCTTCAAAGAGAATAAAATACCTAGGAATCCAACTTACAAGGGATGTGAAGGACCTCTTCAAGGAGAACTACAAACCACCGCTCAATGAAATAAAAGAGGATACAAACAAATGGAAGAACATTCCATGCTCATGGATAGGAAAAAACAATATTGTGAAAATGGCCATACTGCCCAAGGTAATTTATAGATTCAATGCCATCCCCATCAAGCTACCAAGGACTTTCTTCACAGAATTGGAAAAAACTACTTTAAAGTTCATATGGAACCAAAAAAGAGCCCACATTGCCAAGTCAATCCTAAGCCAAAAGAACAAAGCTGGAGGCATCACGCTACCTGACTTCAAACTGTGTCCGGAATTGGTGGGTTCTTGGTCTCACTGACTTCAAGAATGAAGCCGCGGACCCTTGCGGTGAGTGTTACAGCTCTTAAGGTGGCACGTCTGGATTTTGTTCCTTCTGATGTTCGGATGTGTTCCGAGTTTCTTCCTTCTGGTGGGTTTGTGGTCTCGCTGGCTCAGGAGTGAAGCTGCAGACCTTCGCGGTGAGTGTTACAGTTCTTAAGGCGGCGCGTCTGGAGTTGTTCATTCCTCCCGGTGGGCCCGTGGTCTCGCTGGCCTCAGGAGTGAAGCTGCAGACCTCTGCGGTGAGTGTTACAGCTCATAAAAGCAGTGTGGACCCAAAGAGTGAGCAGTAGCAAGATTTATTGCAAAGAGCGAAAGAACAAAGCTTCCACAGTATGGAAGGGGACCTGAGCAGGTTGCCTCTGCTGGCTCAGGCAGTCTGCTTTTATTCTCTTATCTGGTCCCACCCATGTCCTGCTGATTGGTAGAGCTGAGTGGTCTGTTCTGACAGGGCGCTGATTGGTGCTTTACCATCCCTGAGCTAGACATAAAAGTTCTCCACGTCCCCATCAGATCAGTTAGATACAGAGTATCGACACAAAGGTTCTCCAAGGCCCCACCAGAGCAGCTAGATACAGAGTGTCGATTGGTGCATTCACAAACCCTGAGCTAAAGACAGGGTGCTGATTGCTGTGTTTGCAAACCTTGAGCTAGATACAGAGTGCTGATTGGTGTATTTACAATCCTTGAGCTAGACATAGAGGTTCTCCAAAGCCCCACCAGAGCAGCTAGATACAGAGTGTCGATTGGTGCACTCACAGACCCTGAGCTAGACACAGGGTGCTGATTGGTGTATTTACAATCCCTGAGCTAGACATAAAGGTTCTCCAAGGCCCCACCAGAGCAGCTAGATACAGAGTGTCGATTGGTGCATTCACAGACCCTGAGCTAGACATAGGGTGCTGAGTGGTGTGTTTACAATCCCTGAGCTAGACATAAAGGTTCTCCACATCTCCACCAGACTCGGGAGCCCAGCTGGCTTCACCCAGTGGATCCTGCACCAGGGCTGCAGGTGGAGCTGCCTGCCAGTCCCGCGCCATGCGCTTGCACTCCTCAGCCCTTGGGTGGTCGATGGGACTGGACGCTGTGGAGCAGAGGGTTGCGCTCGTCGGGGAGGCTCAGGCTGCACAGGAGCCCATAGAGGGGGTGGGAGGCTCAGGCATGGCGGGCTGCAGGTCCCCAGCCCTGCCCCGCAGGAAGGCAGCTAAGGCCAGGTGAGAAATCAAGCGCAGCACCGGTGGGCTGGCACTGCTGGGGGACCCAGTACACCCTCCACAGCCGCTGGCCTGGGTGCCAAGCCCCTCATTGCCCGGGGCTGGCAGGGCTGGCCAGCTGCTCCAAGTGCGGGGCCCGCCAAGCCCACGCCCACCTGGAACTCCAGCTGTCCCTCAAGCCCTGCATGCAGCCCCGGTTCCTGCTGGCGCCTCTCCCTCCACACCTCCCTGCAAGCTGAGGGAGTGGGCTCCAGCCTTGGCCAGCCCAGAAAAGGGCTCCCACAGTGCAGCGGTGGGCTGAAGGGCTCCTCAAGTGCCACCAAAGTGGGAGCCCAGGCAGAGGAGGCACTGAGAGCAAGCGAGGGCTGTGAGGACTGCCAGCATGCTGTCACCTCCCAAAACTATACTACAAGGCTACAGTAACCAAAATAGCATAGTACTGGTATCAAAACAGAGATATAGACCAATGGAACACAACAGAGCCGTCAGAAATAATACCACACATCTACAACTGTCTGATCTCTGACAAACCTGACAAAAACAAGCAATGGGGAAAGGATTCCCTATTTAATAAATGGTGCTGGGAAAACTGGCTAGCCATAAGTAGAAAGCTGAAACTGAATCCCTTCCTTACAGCTTATACAAAAATTAATTCAAGATGGATTAAAGACTTAAATGTTAGACCTAAAACCAAAAAAACCCTAGAAGAAAACCTAGGCAATACCATTCAGGACATAGGCATGGGCAAGGACTTCATGTCTAAAACACCAAAAGCAATGGCAACAAAAGCCAAAATTGACAAATGGGATCTCATTAAACTAAAGAGCTTCTGCACAGCAAAAGAAACTACCATCAGAGTGAACAGGCAACCTACAGAATGGGAGAACATTTTTGCAACCTACTCATCTGACAAAGGGCTAATATCCAGAATCTACAGTGAACTCCAACAAATTTACAAGAAAAAAACAACCCCATCAAAAAGTGGGCAAAGGACATGAACAGACACTTCTCAAAAGAAGACATTTATGCAGCCCACAGACACATGAAAAAATGCTCCTCATCAATGGCCATCAGAGAAATGCAAATCAAAACCACAATGAGATACCATCTCACACCAGTTAGAATGGCGATCATTAAAAAGTCAGGAAACAACAGGTGCTGGAGAGGATGTGGAGACATAGGAACACTTTTACACTGTTGGTGGGACTATAAACTAGTTCAACCATTGTGGAAGTTGGTGTGGCAATTCCTCAAGGATCTAGAACTAGAAATACCATTTGACCCAGCCATCCCATTACTGGGTATATACCTAAAGGATTGTAAATCATGCTGCTATAAAGACACATGCACAGGTATGTTTATTGCAGCACTATTCACAATAGCAAAGACTTGGAACCAACCCAAATGTCCAACAATGATAGACTGGATTAAGAGAATGTGGCACATATACATCGTGGAATACTATGCAGCCATAAAAAATGATGAGTTCATGTCCTTTGTAGGGACACGGATGAAGCTGGAAACCATCATTCTCAGCAAACTATCGCAAGGACAAAAAACCAAACACCGCATGTTCTCACTCATAGATGGGAATTGAACAATGAGAACACATGGACACAGGAAGGGGAACATCACACACCAGGGACTGTTGTGGGGTGGGGGGAGGGGGAGGGATAGCATTAGGAGATATACCTAATGCTAAATGACGAGTTGATGGGTGCAGCACACCAACATGGTCTCTCATGTATACATATGTAACAAACCTGCACGTTGTGCACATGTACCCTAAACCTTAAAGTACAATAAAAAAAAAAGAATTCATCTGGGAAAAAAATATATATATTCTATGTGATAAAATGGGAGATACTTACCTTGCACTTCTACTATGTCCCCAGGACTACGGTTGGCTCAAGAGAAAGCACTTGTACCATTGTTTGAGTTGCAAACTAAACAAGCCTTTTTCTTTTCTTGTCTTTTTTCATGGAGAACTACCTTTACTCAGCCGAAAAACTGACGATGGTTATTCAAACTTAGGTTTTTGGCAGATATTTCTTTGAAAATGAATAAAGTAAGCCCATCATTTCAAGAAAAACTAACGGTTTTGTTGCTACTGATAAAATTCAAACTTTTAAGTGAAAATTAAGAATTTGGAAAACTTGTATCAGTTACTATGGGCTTGACAGCTTTCCAATACTTACTTTTCTGATGAGATGGTGTATTAGTCAGGGTTCTCTAGAGGGACAAAACTAGTGGAACATATATATATATATAGTACCCCCAAATCAAAGCCTGCTTTTCTATCAAGGGAGTCCACTAGTCAGAGATTAGTAGCTCTCTGACAGCACCCTCTTCTTTCAGATATGGCAAGGAGTACCCTGGGATAGAAAAAAAATTATATATATATATATATATATATATATATTCCATTAGTTCTGTCCCTCTAGAGAAACCTAATACACCATCTCATATATATATATATATATATATATATATATATATATATGGGAGTTTATTAAATATTTATTTACACGATTTATTTACATGATCACAAGGTCCCACAATAGGCCAACTGCAGGCTAAAAAGTGCAAGTGGAGTCAGTCAGAGTTCCAAAACTGAAGAATCTGGAGTCCGATGTTTAAGGGCAGGAAGCATGCAGCATGGGAGAAAGATGTAGGCTGGGAGGCTAGGCCAGTTTCTCTTTTTACGTTTTCCTGCCTGCTTGTATTCTAGTGAACTGGCAGCTGATTAGATTGTGCCCACCCAGTTTAAGGATGGATTTGCCTTTCCCAGCCCACTGACTCAAATGTTAATGTCCTTTGACAACACCCTCACAGACACACCCAAGATCAATACTTTGTATCCTTCAATCCAATCAAGTTGACACTCAGTATTAACCATCACAGATGGGTAGCAGTATTAATGAATGAGATTATTTTATATTAATAAAATATCTTGGTCAACATTTAGAAGATCTGCATAACTCAGTGAACCAATATTTTCAAAATAGCCTAAGTAAGTACAAAATATATATGCATGAGATTTCTATTTAAAGCAAGATAAACCAATAGATCTTAGTGTAGCAGACTAAAAAAAGTTCATTAATGTGGTTTCAGATTTCACAGTGTAACTAACTCCTAGGTACTGGCTGAGTTTGGTATAGTATCACAGAAGAATATCCACAATTATCTGAAAAGATTAGTAAAACACTCCTCCCTTTTCCAACTATATATCTGCATGATGCTGGACTTTCCTCATGAACTGACATGTCTCTTACAAGAATAACTACTTATAGATGTGGCACATCCCACTGCCACTCAGATCCCGATGTCCTACTCTCTGGACATAGGACCCAGTCAGTGTCAAACTCCTCTTCATCTGTGTCTGCAGCTTGAGGAGGCCACAGAGAAGTATCAATGGTGAGAGGAGTGGAGGAACTAAAAATACTGAAAAGTGCATAGAAAAGGTTAATTTCCTGCTAGCTTGTCTCCTATTCCTTACTATGGAAGCGGTCTGTCTCTTGCCCACACTTGAGTCAGATTGCACAAAAAATATTTTACTCTATCCATCTTAGAAGGCATCAGGCTTAAAGAAAAGGGGGTGGGAAGGAAGAGCTCACATTCAGATGGAGAAAAAGTTGGCAGTGTGTGTACCAAACCCTCTTTCTTAGTGGTAGCACTATCTATGAGAAGCATTCTAATATACCTGCATTTTGCATAAATATATGATCTATGACATTTCTAACTAAAAGAATAGCAAAAATTCTTCAGGTATGTGAAGGCATGGAGTGATGTTTAAAGTGTGGTCAAAGTCATTCACTTTGGTCCCTACAAATGTGCCTGGAAATGTGCATGAGAGAGCTCTTAGAGGACAGCTGAGAGGGGACAGGGTGACTGTGTGCAGTGGGGCCAAGGGCTGGCCCTGCGCAAACTCAGAAGCCTCCAAGGAAGAAAGAAGGAATTAGAAAGGCAATCACTAAAGAAAGGAGAAAAGGGGCTCCACGATGGCAGGTCCTGAATCCTGGGACTTACACTCACTCATTGACAGAGAGATGTCGTTTTAAGCTGGAAAGCCCTGTTCACATGGGAAACGTTGCTGTTGTCATTATTAGGGGAAGGGGATGAAACCCATCAAAAGCTGTAAGTGTAGAAAAGAAACAACCCAAAGAATAAATGTCAAACATTGTCACAGAGTTATAGACATTGAAGGGCTGAATGAAACCTAATAAATTATTCTAGGCCAATCCCCTCATTTCCCAAGGAAGCATCAAGGACTTGAAGAGGTTTGGGAACGTGTTGTGGCACACTGCAAGCTGGTGCCAGAGCCAGGACCAGAATCTCTGCCCCAGCACTGGGCTCACTTCCTTACAGCCTCAATGACAGCTGGTGGGTACCAGCCCCAACGGCCATGAAGCCTGGCTGTGTGGAGTCACTTTCATTCAGAAGCCAGAGCAGTGGCCGTGGATTCCAGGGAGCAACGAAGCCTCATCCAAACTCTGGAGACAGGGCTTGAGCCTCCACGGAGCAGATGCCGGAGGTGACATGAGCTGGAGAAATCCTTGCTCCGTGTTAAAATGGCCTACCCACATCTTGTCCTGACCACCAGATGGAGTATGTGAAGCCCTAAGCTGAGCTGACCCTCCAACTAGTTTTATGTTCAATGACACCTGGCCTCAGATCTGTAGCCCTCACCCCACCCAGCAGCCCCACAGCACTCACTGGCTTTCACAGGTAGACTCTCAGAAAGGAGGCTAGAGGGAGAGGGTGGGTGGAGCAGAAGGAAAAGGTGAGAAACGGACCTGTTTTATACCTCCCTCGCCATACTTCCCAAACCCACTGTCCAGCATGGATGTGTGCAATTCTTCTGTCTTTCTATAACTTTGTGTGTATTTGGGGGATGGTAGAGGTTTAAACTCAAGTATTCCTTAAGGCATGTCTGGTTTCCCCAGGACTGTGTCTGTCTTCTGGGAAGCTCCTAATACCGACGGCCTGGGAAGGGAGGTAGCATCGTGCCCACACAGGCACTGCTGAGGTGCCCATTTTCCCATCTGCTCCTCAGCTTTTAGTCCATACCAGTCCCCAGGAGGGCAGCCCTCATTCCAGGCATAAGACCCTTTAGATCCGACTATTCTGTCAGCTAATCTGAACCACCCTTGAGAGCACAGGACTCACTTTCTGCCATGCTGGGGCACGGAGATCTTCCCAGAGAGAATTGCCAACAGGTAGAGCATAGAGCTGCTTATCAACTCCTTCTTCACCCAGGGACACCCTTCCCAAAATGGGCAGGAGTGAAATCTCCGCTGTCACTCAGGATGTCCCTCCCATGTTGGATACACACGGAGTCCTTTCCACTCCCTCGAGAGTATCAGCTTCTGGAAATGCCTGTCAAGACAACTCTTTGTTTTCTCTGCTTCCTACTTCTCCTATATCTGTCCTGGGGGACTGAGCATCAAACGGCTGAGTGGAAGCAGAAGAGGAAAATATATAACTATGGTGGGGGGGAGGAATCCTACATAAGTTAATGTAGCAAAATGTTGTCATGCTATATTTCACATTCTTATAGGGTTTGGGTGTGCAATAAAATTCCTCATGTGTGCTGAATATCTGCAAGCAGGAATGTCACAAAAGAGGCTGAGAATAAATAGAGGAGGTCAGAGACTCGGAAGAAGTGGCCCTAGAGGAGAAATTCCTCCATCTCTCGTCTTTTCTTCTTGGGTGGCAGTGGAGAATTCTGAGAATCACTTGGAGGCTGAGGGCCCTGAAGACACCAGACATGGTGAGGGGCATGGTGGCCCTGCAGGGGCTGCTAGCACATGTTGTGCAGCACCTCTGGGCAAGAGGGTGCCCCTTTGAGATTTCTTTCCCTTTTTTTTTTTTTTTTTTTGAGAAAGAGTCTCGCTCTCTCGCCCAGGCTGGAGTGCAGTGGCGCAATCTGGGCTCACTGCAAGCTCCGCCTCCCGGGTTCACATCATTCTCCTGCTTCAGCCTCCCGAGTAGCTGGGACTACAGGCACCCGCCACCACGCCTGGCTACTTTTTTGTATTTTTAGTAGAGACGGGGTTTCACCGTGTTAGCCAGGATGGTCTCGATCTCCTGGCCTTGTGATCTGCCTGCCTTGGCCTCCCAAAGTGCTGGGATTACAGGCAGGAGCCACCATGCCAGGCCTCCCCTTTGAGATTTCAAATTACAAAAAGATGTCCTGTCCTCTGGCCTGACACAGCTCAGGACCAAAGAGAAGGGCCTAGCAGGCAGGAGAAGGGCTGCATTCCAGCCCGACAAGCCCCCTCGGCCAAGCACTGTTATGCCTCACACAAACTGAATGACCCTAAGTGGGAACACAGCTCCCTTTCATTACAAAACCAGGTTGTATTTTAGATAAGATTACAAGGGAACCTGCAGGAGGGCCTTGATTCCATATTCAATAATCATGGGTAGTTAGGGAACTCAAAACCCAAAACAACAAGGCAATCAGGCATTGGCTCTGCACCTGAGTACCTAGTTGTGGTTTGTTGTTTTGGTTAAAGGAATCTCCACCTCTCAAGTAATATGCTAAAGCCTGAGAATGAACTATTCAAGAAAAATCCCACACTCAAAAGCTTCCTTGCTAGTCTAAATGGTTTTCATGTGCCTATGTATCTCTGCTCCTCAATGTAAATGTCATGGGACACCCTACAGGGACCACAGAGCTTTACAATTCACCTCCCAAGGTTAAACAATGATAAACAAGAGAAGGGAAAAGAATAAAGAAATTAAGCCAGCCCCTGCACATGCCCAATTTTCTGGTAACACAGATCATATCTGAAGCAAAAGCTGCTTCCAATCAGAGTTGGTTGCATAGCTATTATAATACTTTCCACATTGGACATTTTAACTAGTGCACAGTGCATTAGGAGGCCTGTGCATACACTGACTGTCAGGGTGAGGAGGTGCTCTCTAAGGAAAGTCTGCATAAACATGTACGGATTAATCAACCTCCAAGAAACGCCTCCTATCCCTGCTCATCACAATCCAGTGCAAAGTTGTTGTGCAAGTTGCCATGCTAACCTGATTTCAGGCTACTGTTCACACTGTGAAAACAAACTACTGTACCTGAGGAGCTTTCCAGCATCGGCTCGGAGAGGCACTGGTGACATGGCCTCAGGACGCTAGACACTGTCAAGGAAATGCCCAGTGGGGCACATCACTGAGGGCTGAAGTTTGAAGCTCTCTCGAATTCATATGTCCAGAAGATGGTTGGCTTACAGGTGAGAGGCTGTCTGGGCCAGAGCTCTCAATCTCATCCCAAATCCACAAAGCCTCCCTGGTTAGTCAGTCTCTCTCTCAAGAACCTGTCCTTTGCAGCCAACAACTTCTTCCCTCACCTCCAGCTGGCTCCTGAGCAGACACTGGGGAGAGCCGTCCATCTGCATTCTCAAGGTGACTGTGGCAGAGGAACACCACTGTGTTTGCCACATACAAGCTGCAGCACTTTCCATCCTCCCCTGAAGTGAGGGAGAGGCATCTGGCTGAGTTTGTCCAGTGGAATATGAGCAGAAGTGACAGGCGGCACATCTGTGTTAACACAGTTAAAGGCCAGTGTGCCTTCAGCAGCGTTTCTTTCCTTTCAGAGCCCACATATTTAAGACTGCAACATCATAAGTTAAAGGAGCCAGGATTCCTGAGTTACTGCACGGGCGAGTATGGCCAATAAGGACCCCATTTAATCCACATCCGACTTTGAGAGTAAGAAATAAAACTTTCCTGGTCGGGCACAGTGACTCACATCTGTAATCCCAGCACTTTGGGAGGCCGAGGTGGGCAGATCACCTGAGGTCAGGCATTTGAGACCAGCCTGGCCAACATGGTGAAACCCTATCTCTACTAAAAATACAAAAATTAGCCCAGCGTGGTGTCAGGTGCCTGTAATCCCAGCTACTCAGGAGGCTGAGGCAGGAGAATCGCTTGAATCTGGGAGGCAGAGGCTGCAGTGAGCCAAGATTGCACCACTGCACTCCAGCCTGGGTGACAGGAACAAAACTCCATCTGAAAGAAAAGAAAGAAAGAGAGAGAGAGAAGGAAGGAAGGAAGGAAGGAAGGAAGGAAGGAAGGAAGGAAGGAAGGAAGGAAGGAAGGAAGGGAGATGAAAAGAAATAAACCTGTCCTGTGTGAAGCAGCTGAGTCTGCAGGAGTCCTTGTTATAAAGTTAGAGAAGGTGATGTTGACTAATCCAATGGCTCTCTGAGATCATTAGAACCAAAAGTTAATCAGCCCTCCTTTACACCTGGCCCTTCTTTCAACACGCTTTCATTCAACCCCAAAAATGCCCTAGGACTTGATAGACTACAGGCGTGAAGAGTACGTTTCCATTAAGGGAGGCTTCCCAAGAAGGAGGCTTTCAGAAAATGAGAAAAATATGTGTTCTTCTGTCTGGGAAATTCTTTTTTCACTTTCTCCTCCTCCTAGAGGCTAAAAAGGCAACTTGGAATAAATCGGTTTATATTGCCAGACCGATAACAAATGTATAAGTAACATGTGAGGTGTTGATAGAGGCTCTGAAGTAACATAAAAGAGGGTAATGGGATAAAGTGCAGAGGGAAGGGAATTACCATTTTATATTAAACGGTCAAGGTAGTCCCTCTTATAAAGTGGCATTTGGACAAAGATCATAAGGAAGAGCATAAGCCATGTGAATACCTGTGGGAAAGGTGTTCCGGGCAGAAGGAAAAACAGGTGCAAAGGCTCTGGGGCAAGGGCAGAATTTGAGGAAAATTAAGTCATCCAGTGTAGCTGCAGCAGAGTTAAAAAGGGGCCAAGTGCTAAGATATGGGGTCAGAGGGCTGGCCAGAGGCATATCCTGCAGGGCCTTGCAGGCCAGGGAAAGGATTTGGGTTTTCTCTGAGAGAAAATTGGTTCTGTTCTTTCCCACTTCAAATTCTCTGTTTCAGTTTGTACCCAGCAGCCAGAATGACTCTGTTTCAACCCAAGTCATATTGCATCACCTATCTGCTCAAAGTCCCTGCTGCACCTTCACATCAGAGTAAAATCCACAGTCCTCACAGTGGCCGCAAGGTCAGCCCTTCCTACGTGCTCTGGCCCCCATTGCCTCTCTGACCTCAACATTCCCCACTCTGCCTTGGCCATGGTGCCCCCTGGCTGTTCCTCAAATTAAAATTAAAAAAAAAAAGTGACATCGGCAAAAATGGCAAAGACCTCTGAAAATTATCTCTGCTTTAGAAGCAATTGGGAAAACTGGCAAAATTTGTCAAAATCGGTTTTTTCATAACTTTGGAAATAAACACTGGCACCAACCAGGATAGTATTTATGTGAAAAAAGTTCAATTTTGAAAAGAACAGAGTGATTTTAGGCATTTTAACCTGCCCTTTTTTCATCACTCTTGCTCCAGCTCCAGCTCCATGGAAACCTTGAAAACCAACAGCCTTAAATCACACTAAAAACCATCAGCCTGGCAGCCTCTGGAGGGGTAGATTGGCGATGGAGTTCCCTCGAAGCCTAATTCCCAGACAACTACCATTACCTTACCTGGATGTGTGGTGCTTCCCTGGAAGACCCCGTCTACAGGGCTGTCTTTATTTAACCTAATTCATAATTTACCAGCTACAAAAATCCTTTTCCCTAGGAATGTTTGCCAAAACAAATTAGAGGCAATTGATTAACTTTGCAGCTTTGAGGCAGTGGAAACAGTTGGGGGAAACGATATGCTAATCAAAAAAGTTTTTTTTTTTTTTTACTTTAAAACTTTTGTCATCCACAGTTGTTTTAATTTAATTATTTTCTTTTTTTATTATACTTTAAGTTTTAGTGTGCATGTGCACAACGTGCAGGTTAGTTACATATGTATACATGAGCTAGGGAAGGAATTATCCATAGGGGATTTGAAAAGTTATGACATATACCTCGGATTGTAGAAGGTCATATGCATGTGTAGGGCTGTGCACATTCTCAGTAAAGACCTGAGAAAGCCCTAAACTCTCTCTGTGGGCTGACCTTGGGCTCTGGACAAGCATGAAGTGAAGGCAAAGACAGAGTCATCAACAATCTGAGTTTTGGAGACACACACCAACACACACACAGAGCCCCTAGGCAAAGACTGGAAGAATTATTGGTTCCAGACATGTAAGAAAATCCCCATCCAATAATTAGCTGACATGTAAGCTAACCAAGCAGAGACATCAGTGTTCACACACAACAAAGAATACAGACTTTACAGAATTAGTTCAGAAGTCTCTGAAGAAACAAACAATCACAAAAAGAAACAGCAACAACAAGCCAGAGGAAGGGGAGATAACCTGATTTTTAGAGTTGCCACACTGTATTATTTAATTTGTCTGTTTTTTGTTTTGTTTTGTTTTGTTTTGAGACAGAGTCCCACTCTGTCGCCCAGGCTGGAGTGCAGTGGCGCGATCTCTGCTCACTACAAGCTCCGCTTCCCAGGTTCACGCCATTCCCCTGCCTCAGCCTCCCAAGTAGCTGGGACTACAGGTGCCCACCACCACACCCGGCTAATTTTTTGTATTTTTAGTAGAGACAGCATTTTACCATGTTAGCCAGAATGGTCTCAATCTCCTGACCTCGTGATCCGCCCGCCTCGGCCTCCCAATGTGCTGGGATTACAGGTGTGAGCCACCGCGCCCAGCCTAATTTGTCTAGTTTTTAATAAAATATTATGAGAGATACAAAGCAACAAGAACAAGTATATCCCATACAGGGGGAAGGGAGTGGAGAAGCAGCCAACAGAGAAAATCCAAGCATTGTACTTACTAGACTACCACTTTCATTATTACAAACGAGTTAAAAGAACTAAAGGAAACCATGTCTTAAGAACTAAAAGAAAGTATAAGAAAGATATTGCCTAAAATAAATAACATCAATAGAGACAGAAATTATTAAAAAGGAGCCAACTGGAGAATCTGGAAGTAAAAAGTGTAATAATTAATTTAAAATTCACTAAAGGGGCTCAATAACAGATCTGAGCAGGCATAAGAAAGAATCAGCAAACTTGAAGATAGGACAATTGAGATTACTCAATCTGTGAAACAGAAAGACAAATGAATGAAGAAAAATGAACAGATCTTCAAGTACATGTGAAACACTGCCAGGCATACTAACATATGCTTGATATGGGCAGAAAAAAAATATTTGAAGAAATAATGGCTAAACACTTTCCAAATTTGATGAAATACATGAATCTGCACATTCAAGAAGTTTCTAGAACTCCAAGCCTGATAAACTCAAACAAATTGACACTCAGTTACATTGTACCCAAATTGTCAAAAACCAAAGATAGAGAATTTTATAAGCAGCAAGAAAAAAGTGACTCACCATGTACAAGAGACCCTCAATAATATCCAAGGCTGATTTCTCATCAGAAATCATAGAAGCCAGAAAGCAGTGGGATGAAATTTTTTGTTTTTAGACAAGATCTTTCTCTGTTGCCAAGGCTGGAGTGCAGTGGTGTGATCATAGCTCACTGCAGCCTCAACATCCTGGGCTCAAGTGATCCTCTCACGTTAGTCTCTCAAGTAGCTGGGACTACAGGTGCACACCACCACACCAACCAAATTTTCTTATTTTTTGTAGAGTTGGAGTCTTGTCATGTTACTCAGGTGGTCTTGAATTCTCAGGCTCAAGCAATCCACCCACCTCAGCCTCTTGAAGTGCTTGGATTACAGGCATGAGCCACCACGCCCAATCCTGAATGAAATGTTTAAAATGCTGAAAGGAAAAGTCAACCAAGAATTCTATAGCTAACTAAATTAAACGTCAAGAATGAAGAAAAACTAAGATATTCCTAGATAAACAAAAGCTAAGAGATTTTGTTTCTAGTAGGCTTGATCTATAAGAAATGCTAAAAGGAGTCCTTCAGGTCAAAATGAAAGGACATAGAAACTCAGAGCCATATGAAGAGATAAAGAACACTAGTAAAAGTTACACAGTAGTTGCACAGGTCATTATAAAAGCCAGTGCCATTTGCTTTGTAATACCTGTAATCTTCTGTATGATTTAAATGGCAAAATCGTAATTATAAATCTATGTTAATGGCACACAATGTATAAAGATGTAATCTGTGATAATAACTATATAAAATGGAGGCATTGTATAGGAATACAGTATATACTTTTGAAACTAAGTTCATATTATTCAAACTAGTTTGTTGTAAGTTTAAGATATTAATTGTAATCACCAGGACAACTACTAAGAAAATAAGTAATAATCCCAGCACTTTGGGAGGCCGAGGCAGGCAGGTCACTTGAGGTCAGGAGTTCCAACCAACACAGTGAAACCCTGTCTCTACTAAAAATACAAAAAATTAGCTGGGCGTGGTGGCGGGCACCTGTAATCCCAGCTACTTGGGAGACTGAGACAGAAGAATCACTTGAACCCAGTAAGTGGGGGTTGCAGTGAACCAACATTGCACTATTGCACTCCAGCCTGGGTGATAGAGTGAGACTCCATCTCAAAAAAAAAAAAAAAGAAAAGAAAAGAAAAGAAGAAGAAGAAGTAATACACATCAATATATACAAGCATAAAATGCTTTACAGAAATAAAAGGGACTATTTGTAAAGAAACAGCAGGGAATTAAAATGAAACAGTAGAAAATATTTAACATCAAAGAAGGCAGTGATAGAAGAATATAGGAACATAAAAGATGTAAGACATAGAGAAAACAAATAATAAAATGACAGAGGTAATTCCCATCATGGGAGTAAATTACATTAGATGTAAATATATTAAACATTCCAAAGGCAAAGTTTGTCAGATTTTTTAAAAGGACCCAAATATATGCTATCTACAAGAGTTACACCTTTTTAAAAAAATGTTCAGCTTTTATTTTAGATACAGGGAGTACATGTACAGGTTTGTTACATGGGTATATCGCACCTAGGTAGTGAGCATAGTACCAAATAGTTATTCAATCCACTCATCCCTCTAATATTCTTCAGTATCTATTGTTCCTATATTTATGTCCATGTGTGCTCAATATCTAGCTTCCACTTAGAAGTAAGAACATGCGATAGTTTTCTGTTCCTGCATTAATTCACTTAGGATTATGGCCTCCTGCTGCATCCATGCTGCTGCAAAGGACATGATTTCATTCTTTTTTATGGCTGCATAGTATTTCATAGTGTATATGTACCACATTTTTCTTCTCCAATCCACCACTGATGGGCACCTAGGTTGATTCCATGTCTTTGCTGTTGTGAATAGCACAGCAATGAACGTATAAGTGCATGTGTATTTTTGGTATAATGATCTATTTTCCTTTAGGTATATATTCAGTAATGGGATTGCTGGGTTGAATGGTAATTCTATTGTAAGTTCTTTGAGAAATCTCCAAACTGCTTTCCATAGTGGCTAAACTCATTTACATTCCCATCAACAGTATATAAGTATTCCCTTTTCTCTGCAGCCTCACCAGCATCTGTTGTTTTTTGCCTTTTTAGTAATAGCCATTCTGACTAGTATAAGATAGTATCTCTTTGTGATTTTGATTTGCATTTCTCTGATGATTAGTGATGATGAGTATTTGTTCACATTTGTTAGGTGTTTGTATGTCTTTTGTGAAGTGTCTGTTTCTTGCTTGTTCATTTGTTTAAGTTCCTTATAGATTCTAGATATTAGATCTTTGTTGGATGCATAATTAGTGAATATTTTCTCCCGTTCTGTAAGCTGTCTGTTTGCTCTGTTGATGGTTTCTTTTACTGTGCATAAGCTCTTTAGTTTAATTAGATTCCATTTGTCTATTTTTATGTTGCAGCTGCTTTTGAGGACTTAGCCAAAAATTATTTGCCAAGGCCAATGTCAAGAAGGCTATTTCCTAGGTTTTCTTCTAGAATATTTATAGTTTGAGGTCTTTTGTTTAAATCTTTAATAGATATTGAGTTAATTTTTTAATATGATGAAAGGTGAACGTATAGTTTCATTCTTCTGCATATGGCTACCCATTTATCCCAGCACCATTTATTGAATAGGGAGTCCTTTCCCCATTGCTTGTTTTTGTCAGCCTTGTCGAAGATTGGATGATTGTAGATGAGCAGCTTTGTTTCTAGGTTCTGTATTCTATTCTGTCGGTCTATGTGTCTGTTTACCATGCTGTTTTGGTTACTGTAGCCTTATAATATAGTTTGAAGTTGAGTAGTGTGACTAGAACTGATAAAAAATTTTAGAAAGCTTTCAGGATATAAAATCAATGTTCAAAAATCAGTAGCATTTCTATATACCAATAAAGTCCAAGCTGAGAGTCAAACAAGAACACAATTCCATTTACAAAAGCCACAAAGAAAATAAAATATCTAGTGATACAGCTAATCAAGGAAGTGAATGATCTCTACAAGAAGAACTACAAAATACTGCTGAAAGAAATCAAAGATGATGCAAATAAATGGAAAAAATCCCATGTTTATGGATTGGAAGAATCAATATCTTTAAGATGACCACACTACCCAAAGTAATTTACAGATTCAATGCTATTCCTATCAAGAGTTACGCTTTAGATTCAAAAATGAAAACAGGTTGAAACAAAGAATTTTTTAAATGCCAAAGGTAACTAGAATATTAGACAAGAGAGTTCAAGACAAAAAAAAAGTTAATAAAGACAAGTAAGAACATTTACAATGATAAACAGATAACATTAATAAATATCTAACAATAAAGCCGCATAAGAAGCAAAAACTGACAGAATTAAAGAGGTAAATAGACCATTTAACAATAACATTTTGAGACTTCCATATCCCACTTTTAATAATGAAAAGAGCAACTAGATAGCATATCAAAAAATCAAAAGTATAGATGACTGAAAAGACCTGAACAGCACTATTAACCAACTAGACTTGACTCCACTCAATAGCATAATACATGTTCTTCTCAAGTGCTCATGGAATATACTTCAAGATAGACCATATATTAAACCATAAAACAAGTCTCAATCATTTTTAAATGATTAAAATAATAAAAGGTATTTTCTTTTACGATATGGAATGAAATTATAATCAACAAAAGAAGAAAATGTAGTGAGTTTACAAATATGTGAAAATTAAACACACTCCTAAATAACCAATGAACCAAATTAGAAATTACAAAGGAAATTATAAAATACTTCGAGATGTGTGAAAATATAAACACAACACAACAAAAAAGTCTGACAAAAAAAAACAAAGGCAGAAGACTCAAATTACTAAACTCAGGAATGAAAAGCTTTACGGAAATAAAAGGAAATATAAGGGAATATTATAAACAATTGTGTGACAACAAATTAGATAACCTAGATAAAATAGAAAAATTCATAGAAAGACACAAACTACTGAAATCTCAAGAAAAAAATAGAAAATCTGACAGTCCTATGAAAAATAAGAGTTTGAATAGGTAATCAAAGCACTTCCTTCAAAGAAAAGCCCAGAATCAGATGTCTTCACTGTTGAATTCTACCAAACATTTAAAGAATAATTAACACCAATACTTCACAAATTTTTTTAAAACACAGAAGAGGAAGAAGAGCTTCCCAACTCATTCTATGAGGTCAGCATTTCTCTGATACCAACCAAAGACATCACAAGAAAAGAAAACTACAGACAAAAATCTCTCATGAATATAGATACAAATATCCCTCAACAAAATACTAGAAGACCAAATCTAGTAATATATAAAAAAGATCAAGTGAGTTTTATCCCAGAAATGAAACATTGGTTCAACCTATGAAAATTCAACCGTATAATACACCATATTAATATAGTAAAGGACAAAAATGCATAATCATCTCATTTGACAAAATATAAAGCCCTTTCATAGTAATAAAAAACACTCAGCAAACTAAGAATACAAGTAAATTTTTTCAACCTGTTCAAGTGCATCCACAAAAAAAAGAGAAAAAAAACTAGAGCTAACTTTATACTTAATGTTGAGAGAATGAAAACTTTCCACTGAAGATCAGGAATGAGAAAAGGATGCCCTTGCTTATCACTTATATTCAGCATTGTACCTCACACCAGGACAATTAGGAAAGAAAACGAAACAAAAAGCATCCATATTTGAAAAAAAAAAGGAGAAAAACCATTTATATTTGTAGATGGTACTGAATATAATAATATACACACACATATATATGCACACACATAAACTATTAGAACTAATAAGCAGGTTCAAAAGGTTGAAAGATATAAAATCAATACACAAAATATAAAATATAGCATACCAAAAATCAAGTGTATTTCTACAGTAGCAAAGAACAATTCAAAAAATAAATTAAGAAAACAATTCCATTTTAAAAGTATCAAAAAGAATAAATAAAATAACAAAGATGTGCAGGATTTGTACACTGAAAACATCATTAAAAGAAATTAAAGACCTAAATAATTGAGAAGATATCCTGTGTTCCTAGAAGGAAGATTTGATATTTTTAAGGCAGCTGTGCTCCCCAAATTGATCTAGAGATGCAAAGCAATCTCTATTAAAACTCCAGCTGAATTTTTTGCAGAAATTGACAAGCAGATTCCAAAATTCATATGGAAATGCAAGGGACTCAAAATAAACAGCACAGTCTTGGGAATATAAGAACAAAGTTAGAGGACTCACAACTCACAATATCAAAACCTACTACCAAGCTATAGTAATCGAGACTGTGTAGAATTGGCATTAGGATATATATATATAGAAAAATCAAATAGAATGAAGAATCCAGAAATAAACTCATATATTCTACCAGTAATTAATTTAAGACAAGAATGCTATGACAATTAAGTTGGGAAGGAACAATCTTTTCAACAAATGGTATTTGGTCAAGTGGATATCGACATGTAAAGGAATGAATTCATATCCCTGCTTCACACAATATACAAAAGTTAGCCCAAAATGTATTAAAGACCTAAATTTAAGAGTAAAAACTCTAAAACTCTTCAAAGGAAATATAGGTATAAATCTTCATGACCTTGGATTAGTCAATGGTTTCTTAGATATGATACCTAATGCACAAAAAAACAAAGAAAATATAAATAAATTGGACTTCATCAAAATTAAAATATTTGCTTTTGAAAGTACATTAGTGGTTGCCAGGCGCTGGGAGAAGGTGAGAGAATGGAGACTGACTGATAATGGCATGGAGTTTCTTTTATTAAAACCTTTTTAAAAAATTTAAAAAATATCTTCATTGAGATAATCAATAATGATTATATCTTTATTGAGAAAATAATCAATAATGATTATATCTTTATTGAGATATGGCCGGGCACGGTGGCTCACGCTTGTAATCCCAGCACTTTGGGAGGCCGAGGCGGGCGGATCACGAGGTCAGGAGATCGAGACCACAGTGAAACCCCGTCTCTACTAAAAATACAAAAAATTAGCCGGGCGTGGTGGCGGGCGCCTGTAGTCACAGCTACTTGGAGAGGCTGAGGCAGGAGAATGGCGTGAACCCGGGAGGCGGAGCTTGCAGTGAGCCGAGATCGCGCCACTGCACTCCTCCAGCCTGGGTGACAGAGCAAGACTCCGTCTCAAAAAAAAAAAAGAGATAATAATCAATAATGATTATATCTTTATTGAGATAATAATCAATAATGATTATATCTTTATTGAGATAATAATCAATAATGATTATATCTTTATTGAGATAATAATCAATAATGATTATATCTTTATTGAGATAATAATCAATAATGATTATATCTTTATTGAGATAATAATCAATAATAAGGCCTGGCCCAGTGGCTGACACTTGTAACCCCAGCACTTTGGGAGGCTGTGGCGGGTAGATCTTTTGAGGTCAGGAGGTCCACACCAGCCTGGCCAACATGGTGAAACCACGTCTCTACTAAAATTACAAAAATTAGCTTGGTGTGGTAGCGCATGCCTGTAATTCCAGCTACTCAGGAGGCTGAGGCATGAGAATCTCTTGAACTCGGGAGGCAGAGGTTGCAGTGACCCAAGATCTAGCCACTGCACACCAGCCTGAGTGACTGAATGAGGCTCTGTCTTAAAAAAAAAAAAAAAAAGATATAGTCATTCACATTTTATACAATTCACCTAAAACGTAAAATTCAATGGTTTTTAGTATATATTTCAGAGTTGTGCACCCATCGCTACAATCAATTGTAGAACATTTTAATATTCCCAAAAGAAACACTACACCCCTTAGTCATCACCGCCCAATTCCCCTTCCTTTATAGTCATAGGTAACCACTAGTCTATGTTCTGTCTTTATGGATTTGCCTCTTCTGGACATTTTATATAAATAAAATCATACAATATGTGGTCCTTTCTTATTGGCTTCTTTAACTCGGTGTAATATCTTCAATGTTCATCCATGTTGTAGCATGTATCAGTACTTCCTTTCTTCTTATTGCCAAATAATATTCCACTGTATGGACATACCACGTTTTATTTATCTGTTCATTAGTTGATGGACACGTGGATCATTTCTGCTTTTTGACTAGTATGAGTGATGCGGATACAGGGTTTTTTTTGGAATGAAGAAGACATCCTGAAATTAGGTAGTGGTGACTTTGTGAATATTCTAGAAACCACTAATTTGTAGACTTTATGACATGTGAATTATATCTCAAAAAAAGAGTCATACTCTACTTTATGGCCTTTTCACTTGCTGTTTCCTCTTCTAGAATCATCATCCCTAGATACCTATCTGGCTTCCTTTCTACCTGCTCTAATTTCACCTTTAAATGTGTCCTCCCCTTGCCATATGTAATATGTTATACGTATTTATATATCCTATATAGTTTAGTGCTTCTTTTCTTTATTGTCTGCCTTCCCCCATTAAAACAGCACTTGGAATAATGCCTAGCGCAAAATAGCCAACAAATGTTGGTTGAATGAATACATTAGAGGATTTTGTGCAGAGTTGACAAGACCTATCTTAGGTTTTAACAGAATCACTCTGGCTATGTGTGGCAAATAGACACCAGGAGAGAGAGAGTAAAAACAGGAAGACCACTTAAGGTTATTGCCATAGCTCTGTTGCAAGATGTTGATAGCTTGGACTACATGTTCCAACATTTTTTAAAACAGAAACAACTGGTTTTAACTTGTCCTAGGACAAGTTTTCAAATATTTTCTCCCATCCTGTATGTTGTCTGTTTACTCTGTTGATGGTTTCTTTTGCTGTGCAGAAGCTCTTTAATTAGGTTCAACTTGTCAATTTTTGTTTTTGTGGCAGTTACTTTTGAGGACTCAGCAATAAATTATTTGCCAAGGCTGATGTAAAGAAGAGTACTTCCTAGTTTTTATTCTAGGATTTTTAGTTTGTGTTCTTACATTGAAATCTTTAAAGCATTTTGAGTTAATTTTTGTATATTGTGAAATATAGGGATCTAGCTTCAATTTTCTGCATATGGCTAGCCAATTATCCCAGCACAATTTACTGAATAGGGAGTCCTTTTTCCATTGCTTTTGTCCATCTTGTCAAAGATGAAATAGTTATAGGTATGCAGCTTTATTTCTGAGTTTTCTATCTGTTCCATTGGTCTATGTGTCTGTTTTTGTAAGAGTATCATGCTGTTTTGGTTACTGTGGCTACACACTATAGTTTGAAGTTGACTAACGTGATGCCTCTGGCTTTGTTTTTCTTGCTTAGAATTACTTTGGCTGTTTGAGCTTTTTTTTGTTGTTCCATGTGAGTCAACCCAGGTGCCCATCAATGGCAGGGTAGATAAAGAAAATGTGATACATATACACCATGGAATACTACACAGCCATAAAAAGAATGAAATGTCCTTTGCAGCAACATGGTTGAAGCTGGAGGCCATAATCCTAAGCAAATTAATGCAAGAACAGAAAACCAAAATTACATGTTCTCACTTATAAGTGGGAGCTAAACATTGAGCACACATGGACATAAATATGAGAACAATACACATCGTGGACTACTTGAGGATAGTGGAGAGGGGCTGAGTTAAAAAACTACCTATTGGGTACTACGCTCACTACCTGGGTGACAGTATCTATACTCCAAACCTCAATGTCACATAATATGCCCATGTAACAAATCTGCACATGTACTGCCATAAATTTGAAATAAAAGTTGGGGAAAAAAAAACACCTGAAAAGCATGACTAAGAAATTTTGGAAACTATGAGGGTGGGTTAAATGTCAATGAAGAATTAAGATAATTTTTCACAGGAGACACAGGGCCTGGTATGCCTTTGAAGGAAAATGTAATCAGTGCCCAACTGTGAATTGTTTCCATGTGTTTGTCAGCAACCTAATAAAATAATACAAAAGTGTTGATGATGTCCCAGCCCTAGATCTGCCAACTCAGGGTGCTAAGCAGCCCACCAGGCTTGAGGGATCCAGAATCTATTTCTTTCTACTGCTCTGGGATAAACCTTCAACCCTCAGAGTCAGGATGATAGGAATTCACTTCAGTGGAGACTTTGCCTTTTTCTCCACCAATCTGTTTCTCATTCTTCCCCAACACACGCAGAACATGAATGCCTTCTCTTCTCTGCTGGGGCCTCCTTCTTTTATATAGAAAAGGGTCCAACTTCCCTGTCACTGAAAGGGTTATGAGAAAGGGTTTTATTTTTTTTAAGTATAAAAACAACTGGTTTAATAATGGAAAGGCCTAGCGTTTGTTCAATCCATAAGCCAACACTCTGACCCTCTGGTACCATGGAAAGGGATATTACAGGGGCAATCCTGGGCCCAGCCTCAGACAGGGTAATGGTCTTCACCAGGACAAATGAACTTATATTGACCACAGTCATTGACAAAGACTTATACTTCACCTCTCAATGTTTTGTAGTGTTCAGCGGGTTATAAGGATGCTTTTACCAGAGATGCTCTCCTTAAGGCCATCAGTCTATTTGGGGAAGAAATAAGCACAAGTCATCCTGTCCAGCTCAATTGTTAGGTGTTTCTGAGCTGTACATTGGAAAGACTCTCACCATGGAGTGCCCAATATTTTATCTTGATATTTCACAGAGAACATCTGATGAAATAACGTGTGCTCATTCTGGAAGGCCTCAATTACACAATCCCCTATATGTCTCTTGGTTGGCACCCGTCTGATGATCCTAAGCCTCTAAGGCTTCACACACACATACACACACACACACACACACACACACACACACACACAGAGCAATGTGTTTCCATTATTAGAAAGTAACTTCCCAATCCGGCTCTGAGGACCAGTTACTTCAAATCTTCATTTACTCATACATATATTCATTCATTCATTCATTCATCACTGATGGATTAATTTATCCAAATTTCCTAAGGGCTTTCTGTATGCCAGGCATGATGATAAACATCAGAAATAGGTGTGCTGCCCTCAGGGAGCATGCAGTCCAGTTGATGAAACAGAAATATTATTTGACCAAAGGGCAGACACAGGGAGCGCAGAGGAAGGGCTGTGAAATTCAGTCTGCCAGGGATGGGAAGACCTCACAGAGGTCAAAGCATTTAAGTCGTGTCTTCAAAAATGGGTAGGAGTTGTTGAGAGACAAAATTTAAAGGGTGTTCTCTTGTGAGGATCATTAACCATTTTCAGTGTTTAGATTTTCCTATTCTTTGTGGAACCTGACCATACACCAGTTTATAATTAACCATATTAAACCCTCAGCTTTCCCTAAGAGGCTGACAGTTACCACCAGGGTTGGCTGCTTGTAGCTACAATGCTCTGGCATTGGGTGGCTGTTGCTTGTTCTATAAGTACCAGACCCTGAGTCAGTCGACCCCAGGGGAGTCCATCTCATTCCCCAGGCCCATCTCATTCTAGAAAGATCTCTGAGCACCCAGTGTGATACATGGCCTGTGTATTCTCAGTTACCATATGGCTGTGTTAATCTCACTTATTGTTCAATTTAGGAAAGAAGCGAGTGGGTCCCTAGGGGCCTTTCACCAGCACCTATACTTGCCCATGCCTGTCCTTAGGCCTCTTTTCTTTCCCCTCTAGGGTGGTATATTAGTCTATTCTCATGCTGCTATGAAGAAATACCAAGAATGGGTAAGTTATAAAGAAAAGAGGTTTAATTGACTCATAGTTCTGCATGGCTAGGGAGGCCTCAGGAAAATTACAATCATGGCAGAAGGCACCTCTTCACAGGGCAGCAGGAGGAGGGAAAATGAGTGCAAGCAAAGGAAATGCCAGATGCCTATAAAACCATTAGATCTCATGAGAACTCATTATCACGAAACCAGCTTGGGAAAACTGCTCCCATCATTCAGTTATCTCCCACCAGGTCCTTCCCATGACACGTGGGGATTATGGGGTGTATTAGTCTGTTTTCACATGCTGATAAAGACATACCTGAGACTGGGCAATTTACAAAAGAAAGAAGTTTAATGGGCTTACAGTTCCAAGTGGCTGGGGAGGCCTCACAATCAGGTTGAAGGCAAGGAGGAGCAAGTCATGTCTTACATGGATGGCAGCAGGCAGAGAGAGAGTTTATGCAGGGCAACTCTGCCTTATAAAGCCATAAGATCTCATGAGACTTATTCATTGTCACAAGAACAGCATAGGAAAGACCTGCCCCCATGACTCAACCTCCCACTGAGTCCCTCCCACAACATGTGGGAATTCAAGATGAGACTTGGATGGGGACATAGCCAAACCATATCATGGGGATTACAATTCAAGATGAAATTTGGGAAGGGACACAGCCAAATCATATCAGGTGGTGAAAGCCTTCACTCTCACACTGAATTTTCCTGAACACGGTGTCTCCTCTGCACCCCATACCTTGTTTTCTAACATAGTAGATTACAAGGATGGCAGCTAGAAGACCAAGGCTCCTCCAGCTTATAGGAGTGAAGATTTTGAGGGTGGTGCAAAGATGGAAGAACAATATATTTTCCCACATATAGGGGAGGCCATCTGTTTTGCCCATAGTTAGTTGGGGATTACTTCTTTGCTTCATAAGAACTTCAAAATTAACTTATCTCTAATCTGTGCTGTCAGTCACCAAATCTTCCAACTTGCTCAGGTCCTCTACCAACAGCCACTTCAGTTACCTGTAGCTGTTGGATACAAATACTTGAGAAGCTCCTTATAGGGGAAGCTGGTTGCATAATGTTTTCTGGAGCTCCTCTCAACTGCAACAGTCCTCTAGCTCAGGACATTCACTCTCAGGACATGGGTGTTTTGTTAATACCCTTTCCTACGGAGGCCTGGCCAAATCACCAGGGGATAACTGGCAGGTAGACTGAAGAACAGGGAGCTGCAGATGGATTCCCAAGGAGCTGTGATATCTAAGGCACAGGAAAACGATTCCAGAGTGGAGAGTGGATGTAGCCAGGTGGTTGCAGGGAAATGAAAGGAGTGAAGGGTGACAAGGCAGTCTCTCCACAAGGGAGCAGTGGCACCAAGTGTCAGATGCCACAGAGAGGTCAGTTAAGCAAGACCTGAATCCTTGAGAAATTGGGAGGCTGCTGATGAGCTCCACAAGAGCAGTTCTAGTGAAGTGGTGGAGGTGGCAGCCAGGTTGCAGGGAATAACACAGACAGTGAATGGCGGGGTGATGGCTGCACAACAATGGAATTTTCTTAATGCTGCTGAAATGTACACCTAAAAATGGTTAAAATGGTAAATTTCATGCTGTATAGGTTTAACCACACACACACACACACACACAAAGACTAGAAAGTGGTCAGAAGAGAGACAGAGAGAGACTCTGGGACATAAGGAAAGAAGAGAGCTAGAAAGAAAGAAGATAGAAGCGATTTGGTCATAAATTTCTATTTTGCTTTAGGGAGGGAGCAACTTGAGCAAGTTAATAGGCCAAGTGGGGGGAGTTGCTAAACATACATGACAGAGGACTTGATGGTGCAAAAGAGGGAAATGGGGAAAATGAAGTCAAGGGCAAAGTAGAGTGACTGATCTTGGAAAGGAACTGTATTTGCATTATCTTCCAAAATCAGAGGGGAAGCAGGGAGGCTGTGGAGCAAGAGAGATGCAGGCACTGAGGCGTGGAGGAGAGGGGAGAAGGAAGGCTCAGCTTCTGAGCTTAGTGGGCTGTGGCAATAAGGGGGTTGGTGGGGTGGACAAGGCTGAAACCACCACTGTGGGCCTGGATAAGGTGATCACCCAACAATATAAAAAAGGACCTGATTTTTTTGTACTGATTTTATCAAGTAGCAAAGGGCAATGAGGAAATGCTTTTTCTGGTGAGCCGTCTTTCTGTCTTTTCTTGGTCACTCACTCTCAGCTGTGAATTAGTTGTCTTGACTCCAGCTGCCAGAGTCTCCTCCAGAGAAAACTTAGACAAATGTTCCTCCACCCATTAGGCCGGTGTCTCCAGGAGCCTCCAGGTTGACTTAGCTAGAGTTGTCCACAAAATTCAGACTCGACTCCCAGGCTAAGCTCTGGGCAACCAGACACAGGTGTGAGGACAGTCCTAGGAGCAGCCTTGGCAGTACATCCAGCAGAGCTGCTGAGACCAGTAGGCTTGCAGTCACTGGGCCCCATAACTTGGGCTTCCTGCTTAATCAACAAAGACAGTACACACACACCAGGCTGGACAAGACCAGTGTCAGGATTCTCCCTTTGATTCCTGCTTTTCCTCTTTTATTATCACATGGTTGTTGTGATTGCTATTATTACTGTTATCATCACCATTATCATTGTAGTTGAATTCAACCCCATGGGATTTGGAATCCAACACAGAACATAGATAAATGCAGCATAAAAGCATTTTTATCTAGCCTGCCTCGTATATTTTCAGCTTTATAGGATTAAAACCAGCTGAGGTCTGAGGTCTTCCTCAGGCCCACTTGACTACCTTCAGGCACCCTGTGTGGTTTGCCACCCACAGTGGAGAAGACGCTTCTGGGATGCAGATGGCAGAGGATTGGAAAGGCTGGCAGGTAGGTGGTTGGAGAAGTCTCTCATAGCTTCTCCGGCCTGCAGCCATGGGATCCTAACCTCTGCTGCTCAATGTTAACATTGCTCAAATCCCAGACCTCAGGCAAGACTCCAAGGGACAAGAAAACCCAAGGGGCAAGAGAAAAGGGAAGGATAAGGGCCCTGCACCAACGGAGGGAATAGGGGCTAGTTTTGGGAAGTGGGTCAGGTCTGGCTTAAGGTGAACCTCACCATCATTTGCAGGCTACAGGCATTTGTACTAGCTTGAGAGGTGCAAAGGGGGAAGAAATCAAAGAGCAAAATCCATCATCATGGTCGGGGTTTGACCAGCAAGAATAAGCCCCTGGGAAAACGAACACTAAATGCCTCCACCCTGCTCCCCGCATTTCTCTTTGGAATTATGGCGGTATCCCTGGGGCTTCTGGCAGAACTGATGCACTTTGTGGCTGGAGTTCTGAAGCTGGAAGTGCAAGACAACAAAGACACTCTACTCCAAACCCACCTCACCCCCCCAGCAAGGCCTGCTGTGCTGAAAGTCTCTCTTTGTGGAATAATTCTCTGTTGGAAACATTCATTTCTTCAAGAAAACACATTTATCAAATTCTCACATACACCTGCTTAAAACACAAGGCCTCTGAAGGATTTTACTCTGAGTGACCATTAGAAACGGTGTTCACACTGTGAATGAGTTTCGGTTCTCTGATAGGCAGTGTCTTCATCCCATCAAGCTGCTATAATAAAATACCATAAACTGGGCAGCTTATAAACAACAAAAATTTATTTCTTACAGTTCTGGAAGCTGAAGTCCAAGATCAAGGTGCTGGAAGATTCAGCGTCTGGTGAGGACCCATTTTCTGGTCCATAGATGGTGCCTTCTTGCTATGTTCTCAGAAAATGGCAGGGGTGAGCTAAGCTCTCTGAGGTCTCTTTCCTAAGGGCACCGATCTCATTCATGAGAGCTTTGTGCATATGACCTAATCACCCCCCAAAGTCCCCACCTCCTAAAGCAATCGCCTTGGAAGCTAGGTTTCAACATAGGAATACTGAGAGGACATAAACATTCAGATCACAGCAGGCAGAGAGCTGGGGGTATGTGGTAGTGGAGTGGTGGACTGGGATCTCAGACAGGATAAAGGCCTTGACACTGCCCATAGGCAAAATTCCTTGGACTTCATAACGATCTCCAGAAGGCATTTAAAGACCACTTTCAACTCTAAATTTCCAGAGGCTGTGATGAGTCTCTTACAATCTGGATTCCAACCCAGAGAGCCCTGGTTTGAAAGTATATGTTCTTCCAGATTTACTTCATTCTGCAATTCTCTTTTACATGCTCCTCCAGGATGTCTCCTAGGACAGCCACATTCCCTGGTTTTCTTAGGAGATGGGTGTTCCCGTTGTCTGTACTTAGAAGATGGATTGAAGTCACCAAGTCTGCAGAAATGAAAAGAGAGGAAATCAAGCCTGTTGGTGCACAGATCCTTGCCCTTCTAACCCAGTTTGTGCTCATATTTCCTAGAGGAAGGATCCAGGCAGAACCCAAGGGCCAGAGGACACCGTGTTTTCAGAGAAGCTCTTGGTTTCCTGGGAGCTCTTACTGATGTTTTGAGAGGAGAAGTGGACAAGACTGGGGAAGCTGGAGAAGAGACCCTAGTCCCATCCTGGAAATAGATGAATGTCATTGTGATATCCCAAAAAGGAATAGAAATTGATTTTTTTAAGAGAAAAACGGACTTAGGAATAGGAAGAATAGACTTCTATGTGAACGGCATAGAAACGTAAGATCAGAAGGAAGAAGTGGCAAAAGAATAAAAAGTACAAGCAAGATATTAAAAATGAAGAGAAATTACATGAAGATGCTAAGAACAATGAGGTATGTCTTTGGAGAATATCAAGCCTTTAATTTGCATTTTCTTCAAGATTAAAGAAATAATTATGGCCAGGCGTTGCAATCGTTGCATCCAAGACCCTGGCCAGAGCCAGGGAGGTGGAGCTGGGGCTGTATACTCTGCAAACCGGTGGGACAGGAACAGGCAGGAGCCCCGCCCCCTATCGAGTTGGCAGGGTAGGAGCCCTGAGCTCCTGGGCGCAGCTGCAGCCACCCAGCCAGGGCTCTGGGCATCCAGAGCCTGCCCCCATCCTGAGCTCAGCCCCCATCTTGAGCTCTGGGGGCCCAGGAAGCGCCCTCTGCCCCTGCACGCTGAGAAGTGCCTGCTCCCACTCCAAACCTCTCCCTGCTCCCAGTGCCCACTCCAGTGTGGAGCACAGTTGTGGCCAAGCCCAGATGCTTTCCTGACCTGGCCAGGTGTGCACATGCTCTGGGCTGCATTGACGTGCCAGACCCTGCCACCTCAGCCCCCTCCAGACTTTGGGCGCTGACAAGCACAGGAGAAAGGCGGGAGTTGGGGGAGCCGAGGGCAGCTCCGCATGGGCCTGTAGGCACCCCTCTGCAGGAAGAGCCTGGGCACCGTGGAGGGCATATTGATGGCAGGAGGCAGACAGGTTCCCGGGTGGAAAGGGTGGGGTCCCCGCTGAAACCCCACCTTCAAGCCAGGAAAGGCCTGAAGCCTGGGGGTTGGGCTGCTAGTTCCAGGTGAAGTCTGGGGCGTGAAGAAAGGACTTTATCGCTGACAGTTCAGCCAATAAGATGGTGCTTTTTTCAGGCCCACCCATGGCCACCCATGGACCAATCAGCACACACTTCCTCCCTTCTGTGCCTATTAAAATCCAGAACTCAGCCAGACTCACAGACATCAGGACTACCAGCTGCGGAAGGGAGCAATCCTCTTTGGGTCTCCTGAGAGCTGGTCTGTTGCTCAATGAAGCTCTCCACCTTGCTCACCCTCCAGTTGTCTGCGTACTTCGTTCTTCCTGGGTGTGGGACAAGAACTTGGGACCTGTCAAATGGTGGGACTGAAAGAACTATAACACAAACAGAGCTGAAACACGCCCCCTGCTCACCACATTGTGGATGATGAGGAGGAGAGAAGAGCTGCGGCCCTTTGGGAACCCTAGACTTAGGGACTCCCAAAGCCAGGGTTGTGACACCCTCTTTGGGGCTCTGCGATTCCTGGTGTCTCCAAGCTTCTGGGTGCCACCATGTTCCCCAGTGCCCACAATGGAAGCTGCTTGTGGTAGGCCTGGTTCAGCCACAGCCTTGCATGCAGCTGGCACTTGTACCAGTGTCTGGAGCTGCCCACCCTGACACAGTTGGCATGCTTGGCTGTGCACAGTGGCCAGACCCCATGCTCGCTTGCTCACACACCTCTTGCCGCTCTGTGCCTGGCTCGCCCATGGCAGGCATGGGATCCAGGCTGGTGGTGCTAGCTGAGCTCAGCCTGCCAGGCCAAGTGGGCGGAACGAGCCCAGTGGGCTTGAGCAAAACTCAGGCAAAGGCTGCACCAGTTACAGAGGTTTCTGGCTGGAAATGTGACAACCTGAGGATCATGTGACAGTAGCATAAGGGCTACACCTTTGCTGTGCTAAGCCCCTGGATATCATAATTAATTTGTTATCACAGCAAAACTTATCTTATCCTGACTGATATAGTAACTATTCCTTGGAACTATCCAAACAAAACCTCGACTAGAGCTTTAAGATCAGAGTCAAGAGTAGCAGGCTTTAGGAGCAGTGATTGCATTCTATTATTCTTTTCTCAAATTGATTTTTAAAATCAACTAATAACTTTCAATTACTCTCTTAAATCTAAAAAAAAAAAAGTACTTTTCGTATAATTCCAAACTCTTGCATCTGTGTGAGGGTGACATGGTTTTCTTTTCTTTTTTTTTTCATTTCTTGTTTAGTTTTTTTTTGTTAATTTTTGTGGGTACATAGCATGTATATATATTTATGGGGTACATGAGATGTTTTGATAAAGTCATGCAATGTATAGTAATCACATCATGGAAGATGGGATACCATCCCTTCAAGCATTTATCCTCTGGACCACAAACAATCCAGTTATACTACCCCCAGTTATTTTAAAACGTAAAATAAAATTATTATCAACCAAAGCCACCCTGTTGTGCTATCAAATACCAGGCCTTATTCATTCATTTCAACTATATTTTTTGTACCCATTAACCATCCCCACCTCCTCCTCACCCTGCCATTACCTTTCCCAGCCTCTGGCAACCATCCTTCTACTCTCTTGAAATGCTTTTAGGTCTTCAAAGTTCCTCTTATTTTTAGACTGTCTTTCAAGCAAAGGGACTTTCTGTAATAACTAATAAGGACATCCCAAATGTAGTGTTCCAGAATTAAAAGGCAGAACATTTGGAGTTGTGTTTCATTTGTGTTACAGAAGGAATTCACCAGATATTTTTGTAAAGTTAAGGTAATTGAGCTAATGTTTATAATATAAAATACTGATAACAACTTAAAAAACAGAGCATCTCTCTGCCAGCCTCATGATTTATGTGAGACAACATGGTGAAGGAAGAATGTTTCACAATTCATCCAACCCAGCTGGTTGCAAGGAGGAGACAAACACGGGTCTGTGGTTAGAGTTCAAGATTATGCAGTGAGAATAATGTGCTGCTTGCTGACTTTCTCAACTCCACAGAGGTTTTATGAAGATTAAACAGTTAAAGCACTTTGAAGATGACAAATGCTTAAGTACTAAGCATTATTAGTATCTGAAACTATTACTACATCAATTCCTTGTGTAATCAAGTATTATTATTGGAAACTCTGCAAGAAAATCTAATCTTTGGAGATTTTTACTCTGTTTGCAGAACAAAGAGGCATGGGTATCATTTATCCTCAGTACTTTAGACATATGAATCAAGGATACCTAGACATTGAGTGAATATTTCTTGTTTGCCCATATTTCAACTAATAAGAACTTTGTATTTATTGGCATGGCTCAAAAAGCAGTATGGTACTTTGGGGAGGAAATAAAACCCAAAATGATTTAAATTCTAGAATAATTAGAAAGTAAACTGGAAACTACTCAAACATTTTGCCTAAGATTAAAACCCCTCTAATACATTGCTCTTTGAGTAATTAAAACTATAACCTATGGTCTTTAGTAAATTCTGATAGTTTATCTGTACTCAGTTTCAAGTATTTTCTGGTTGGCTTCTTTCCAAAGAGTACACCTGCATGTTAGTTGAACAATGTCTTACTGAAAGATGAAATTAACAAATTTTGTTTGATTTGGACCTTGGTTAAATCTCTGAAGTTAGATACTTATATGCAGAGCCACATAAAGAATACTAGCTTAAATTATTCCACCAGGGACTATAGTAAGATTTTCATTTAGCTAATAGAACGTTAGAATATGCTTAGCTAATGAAAATGATTCATCTCTATTTTTCTATCAAATGTAAAAGTTGGAGGAGGATAAAGATTATTATTTAGGTATAGAACTTCTGGTATTTTAACTTTCTTCCCTTCCATGCTACATTCTCTTCTTAAATTTATTCACTTTGTTTCTGAACTTTGAAAAGTTCTTGACCTATTTTAATTCATGAAAGCGCAATAAAACATTGTTTTGATTTTAAATAATTGGTCTTTAATGCCTTTGATCCCATTTTCCATGTAAAATAAAAGCCTAATGATTCTCATTAAATGGAGGGAATAAAGTTTACTCCAGCAACTATTTTCATTTTATGAGGGCAATTTAAAGTTTTCGCTTTTGTCCATTAATTATATGAGAATGTTGCAAATGTTGGAAGATGGGATTTGTTTCCAATTTTGATCTCAATTGCAGTTACAGCTTTGTACAGAATTAGCACATAACTAAGAGGTGCACCATCCACCCCTCCGTCATCCTCCAGAGTACAGGTGTGTTCAGTAAGAATCTGGCGTCCTTCACAGCTATGCTACAATATCTGAGCAATTACGCTTTCCAGTGAGGCTTGCACCAGAATGACCCCATCTTGCTGCCAGAGCGTGCAAACTCTCCTGACAGTCCAACATGTGGACTTTACCCAGCCTTGACAGAAAAGAACATTGCTGGCTTTTCCTGCCATGCTCTCTGAGGCCCAAAACCATGATGTAGTCAAGATTGGGAAAGAAACCTCAGTAAGAAAAGAGCCTTTTGGTTGCAGCTAGTGTGCCTCCTAGGTTGCATCTCAAAACTTTTGCAAACTGCCTTGGAAAAAGTAATGAATGTTTGAGATTTTTTAAAAAAGATTATTCAATTCTACAATAAAATATTAGAGAAACAAATAAATAAGGACAGATGAAACTAAGCATAGAGGTAGGTATCATGGGGGACATATTAGACAAGAAAGAAGTAGAGCATATGTGTGCAAAACATGGACTGGAATAGACAGAAGGATCAAGGAGGAACTCACTATTCATGGGGCATGTAATGCATCGAATTTTTATGAGGCTCTAAATATTCATGAGATATTTGAATAGCCACCTGGTGATGGTACCCATTTAACCTCCATATTTTCTCAACCCACCACTTAGTTTGGAGTGCTTTGTTATGCAGCAATAGTATTTGGGGGACACTGTGACCCACAGGACACTAATACTCTGCAGAACCACTGCCCAAAGAGAAGAAGTAGTATCTGCATTTTTGAAGGCCATATGTCTCTAGTTTATATATTATAGTATATAGCATATATTATAATTCTATTAATATACATATATAAAGAGCTCTTATAAATCAATAAGAAAATATGAAACAATAGAAAAACTTGGCAAAAGTTGTAAACATACAAGCTCACAGTAAAAGAAAAATATGCATTAAAACATATGTTTTAAAAGCAGTGAATGTTAAAGAGCAAAGGAAGAGAAAGGGAGCAAGGGGAGGAAGGGGATAATCTGGCTTTCACACAGTTGCCCTCTTTTGGCTTCTCCAGCAGCAGGGTGGCAGGAGGGGGAGGAAAAGGAGGAGTCATGTGGCACCTCCTTCTGTGGGTTGCTGGATCAGGCAGGAGACACAATGCTGGCTCCCCTGAGCAGTACAAGTGTGATTCCTTGAAGGGCCACATATTTCTCTTAACTCCCAGCAGGTTTGCCAAAAATATAGATATTTCTAGGCATTCCCAGGGATGTCTCATCTATGCTCAGTTATCCACTTAGATTTCATGCAGCCTTTCCTGTTTCAGGCCTTTGGAAAAGAAATGCTTGTCTCTGATGTGAGAGTTTTACAACCATGAAGCCGTGGTGTTTCCCTCCACAAAATGGGGAGAATGAATGACTCCAACACTCTGTTTGTCGCACAGATTTGAGAAAAGTAAATTGCTAACATTCTTTTTTTTTCTTTTCTTTTTTTATTATACTTTCAGCTCTAGGGTACATGTGCACAATGTGCAGGTTTGTTACATATGTATACATGTGCCATGTTGGTGTGCTACACCCATTAACTCATCATTTACATTAGGTATATGTCCCAGTGCTATCCCTCCCCGCCTCCCCCTACCCCACGACAGGCCACTGTGCATGATGTTCCCCACCCTGTGTCCAAGTGTTCTCATTGTTCGATTCCCACCCGAGTGAAAACATGTGGTGTTTGGTTTTCTGTCCTTGCGATAGTTTGCTCAGAATGATGGTTTCCAGCTTCATCCATGTCCCTACAAAGGACATGAACTCATCATTTTTTATGGCTGCATAGTATTCCGTGGTGTATATGTGCCACATTACCTTAATCCAGTCTATCACTGCTGGACATTTGGGTTGGTTCCAAGTCTTTGCTATTGTGAATAGTGCTGCAATAAACATACGTGTGCATGTATCTTTATAGCAGCATGATTTACAATCCTTTAGGTATATACCCAGTAATGGGATGGCTGGGTCAAATGGTATTTCTAGTTCTAGATCCTTGAGGAATTGCCACACTGACTTCCACAATGGTTGAACTAGTTTACAGTCCCACCAACAGTGTAAAAGTGTTCCTGTTTCTCCACATCCTCTCCAGCACCTGTTGTTTCCTGACTTTTTAATGATGGCCATTCTAACTGGTGTGACATGGTGTCTCATTGTGGTTTTCATTTGCATTTCTCTGATGGCCAGTGATGAGGAGCATTTTTTCATGTGTCTGTGGGCTGCATAAATGTCTTCTTTTGCGAAGTGTCTGTTCATATCCTTTGCCCACTTTTTGATGGGGTTGTTTGATTTTTTTCTCGTAAATTTGTTTAAGTTCTTTGTAGATTCTGGATATTAGCCCTTTGTCAGATGGGTAGATTGTAAAAATTTTTTCCCATTCTGTAAGTTGCCTGTTCACTCTGATGGTAGTTTCTTTTGCTGTGCAGAAGTACTTTAGTTTAATTGGATCCCATTTGTCAATTTTGGCTTTTGTTGCCATTGCTTTTGGTGTTTTAGACATGAAGTCCTTACCCATGTCTATATCCTGAATGGTATTGCCTACATTTTCTTCTAGGGTTTTTATGGTTTTAGGTCTAACATTTAAGTATTTAATCCATCTTGAATTAATTTTTGTATGAGGTGCAAGGAAGGGATCCAGTTTCAGCTTTCTACATATGGCTAGCCAGTTTTCCCAGCACCGTTTATTAAACAGGGAATCCTTTCCCCATTTCTTATTCTTGTCAGGTTTGTCAAAGATGAGATGGTTGTAGATGTGTGGTATTATTTCTGAGGGCTCTGTTGTGTTCCACTGGTCTATATCTCTGTTTTGGTACCAGTAGCATGCTGTTTTGGTTACTGTAGCCTTGTAGTATAGTTTGAAGTCGGGTAGGGTGATGCCTCCAGCTTTGTTCTCTTGGCTTAGGATTGACTTGGCAATGCGGGCTCTTTTTCGGTTCCATATGAACTTTAAAGTGGTTTTTTTCCAATTCTGTGAAGAAAGTCCTTGGTAGCTTGATGGGGATGGCATTGAATCTATAAATTACCTTGGGCAGTATGGCCATTTTCACGATGTTGATTCTTCCTATCCATGAGCATGGAATGTTCTTCCATTTGTTTGTGTCCTCTTGTTTCGTTGAGCAGTGGTTTGTAGTTCTCCTTGAAGAGGTCCTTCACATCCCTTGGAAGTTGGATTCCTAGGTATTTTATTCTCTTTGAAGCAATTGTGAATGGGAGTTCACTCTTTATTTGGCTCTCTGTTTGTTACTGGTGTATAGGAACGCTTGTGATTTTTGCATGTTGATTTTGTATCCTGAGACTTTGCTGAAGTTGCATATCAGCTTAAGGAGGTTTTGGGCTGAGATGATGGGGTTCTCTAAATATACAATCATGTCATCTGCAAACAGGGACAATTTGACTTCCTCTTTTCCTAATTGAATATGTTTTATTTCTTTCTCCTGCCTGATTGTCCTGGCCAGAACTTCCAACACTATGTTGAATAGGAGTGGTGAGAGAGGGCATCCCTGTCTTGTGCCGGTTTTCAAAGGGAATGCTTCCAGTTTTTGCGCATTCAGGATGATATTGGCTATGGGTTTGTCATAAATAGCTCTTATTATTTTCAGATACATCCCATCAATACCTAGTTTGTTGAGAGTTTTTAGCATGAAAGGCTGTTGAATTTTGTCAAAGGCCTTTTCTGCATCTATTGAGATAATCATGTGGTTTTTGTCTTTGGTTCTGTTTATATGCTTGATTACATTTATTGATTTGCATTTGTTGAACCAGCCTTGCATCCGAGGGTGAAGCCACTTGATCGTGGTGGATAAGCTTTTTGATGTGCTGCTGGATTCAGTTTGCCAGTATTTTATTGAGAATTATTGCATCAATGTTCATCAAGGATATTGGTCTAAAATTCTCTTTTTTGGTTGTGTCTCTGCCAGGTTTTGGTATCAGGATGATGCTGGCCTCATAAAATGAGTTAGGGAGGATTCCCTCTTTTTCTATTGATTGGAATAGTTTCAGAAGGAATGGTACCAGCTCCTCTTTGTACCTCTGGTAGAATTCGGCTGTGAATCCGTCTGGTCCTGGACTTTTTTTGGTTGGTAGACTATTAATTATTGCCTCAATCTCAGAGCCTATTATTGGTCTATTCAGGCATTCAACTTCTTCCTGGTTTAGTCTTGGGAGGGTATATGTGTCCAGGAATTTATCCATTTCTTCTAGATTTTCTAGTTTATTTGTGTAGAGGTGTTTATAGTATTCTCTGATGGTAGTTTGTATTTCTGTGGGATAGGTGGTGATATCCCCTTTATCATTTGTTATTGCATGTATTTGATTCTTCTCTCTTTTCTTCTTTATTAGTCTTGCTAGCGGTCTATCAATTTTGTTGATCTTTTCAGAAAACCAGCTCCTGGATTCATTGATTTTTTGAAGGTTTTTTTGTGTCTCTATCTCCTTCAGTTCTGCTCTGATCTTAGTTATTTCTTGCCTTCTCCTAGGTTTTGAATGTGTTTGCTCTTGCTTCTCTAGTTCTTTCAATTGTGATGTTAGGGTGTCAATTTTAGATCTTTCCTGCTTTCTCTTGTGGGCATTTAGTGCTATAAATTTCCCTCTACACGCTGCTTTAAATGTGTCCCAGAGATACTGGTGTGTTGTTTCTTTGTTCTCATTGGTTTCAAAGAATATCTTTATTTCTGCCTTTATTTCATTATGTACTCAATAGTCATTCAGGAGCAGGTTGTTCAATTTCCATGTAGTTGAGTGGTTTTGAGTGAGTTTCTTAATCCTGAGTTCTAGTTTGATTGCACTGTGGTCTGAGAGACAGTTTGTTATAATTTCTGGTTGTTATAATTACCGGTTGTTCCTTTGCTGAGGAGTGTTTTACTTCCAACTATGTGGTCAATTTTGGAATAAGTGCAATGTGGTGCTGAGAAAAATGTATATTCTGCTGATTTGGGGTGGAGAGTTCTGTAGATGTCTATTAGGTCCACTTGGTGCAGAGCTGAGTTCAATTCCTGGATATCTTTGTTAACTTTCTGTCTCGTTGATCTAATGTTGACAGTGGGGTGTTAAAGTCTCCGATTATTATTGTGTGGGTGTCTAAGTCTCTTTGTAGGTCTCTAAGGACTTGCTTTATGAATCTGGGTGCTACTGTATTGGGTGCATATATATTTAGGATAGTTAGCTCTTCCTGTTGAACTGATCCTTTACCATTATGTAATGGCCTTCTTTGTCTCTTTGGATCTTTGTTGGTTTAAAGTCTGTTTTATCAGAGACTAGGATTGCAACCCCTGCTTTTTTTTTGCTTTCCATTTGCTTGGTAGATCTTCCTCCATCCCTTTATTTTGAGCCTAAGTGTGTCTCTGCACGTGAGATGGGTCTCCTGAATACAGCACACTGATGGGTCTTGACTCTTTATCCAATTTGCCAGTCTGTGTCTTTTAATTGGAGCATTTAGACCATTTACATTTAAGGTTAATATTGTTATGTGTGAATTCGATCCTGTCATTATGATGTTAGCTGGTTATTTTGCCGTTAGTTGATGCAATTTCTTCCTAGCCTCAATGGTCTTTAGGATTTGGCATGTTTTTGCAGTGGCTGGTACCAGTTTTTCTTTTCCATGTTTAGTGCTTCCTTCAGGAGCTCTTGTAAGGCAGTCCTGGTGGTGACAAAATCTCTCAGCATTTGCTTGTCTGTAAAGGATTTTATTTATCCTTCTTTTATGAAGCTTAATTTGGCTGGATATGAAATTCTGGGTTGAAAATTCTTTTCTTTAAGAATGTTGAATATCGGCCCCCACTGTCTTCTGGCTTGTAAAGTTTCAGCCGAGAGATCTGCTGTTAGTCTGATGGGCTTCCCTTTGCGGGTAGGCCGACCTTTCTCTCTGGCTGCCCTTAACATTTTTTCCTTCATTTCAACCTTGGTGAATCTGACAATTATGTGTCTTGGGGTTGCTCTTCTTGAGGAGTATCTTTGTAGTGTTCTCTGTATTTCCTGAATCTGAATGTTGGCCTGCCTTGCTAGATTGGGGAAGTTCTCCTGGATAGTATCCTGCAGAGTGTTTTCCAACTTGGTTCCATTCTCCCTGTCACTTTCAGGTACACCAATCAGATGTAGATTTGGTCTTTTCACATAGTCCCATATTTCTTGGAGGCTTTGTTCATTTCTTTTTACTCTTTTTTCTCTAAACTTCTCTTCTAGCTTCATTTCATTCGTTTGATCTTCAATCACTAATACCCTTTCTTCCACTTGATTGAATCAGCTACTGAAGCTTGTATATGCATCATGTAGTTCTCATGCCATGGTTTTCAACTCCATCAAGTCATTTAAGGTCTTCTCTACACTGTTTATTCTAGTTAGCCATTCATCTTATCTTTTTTCAAGGTTTTTAGCTTCTTTGTCATGGGTTCAAACGTCCTCCTTTAGCTCAGAGAAGTTTGTTATTACCGATTGTCTGAAGCCTTCTTCTCTCAACTCGTCAAAGTCATTCTCCATCCAGCTTTGTTCCATTGCTGGCAAGGAGCTACGTTCCTTTGAAGAAGAGGCACTCTGATTTTTAGAATTTTCAGCTTTTCTGCTCTGGTTTCTCCCCATCTTTGTGGTTTTATCTACCTTTAGTCTTTGATGATGGTGACATACAGATGGGGTTTTGGTGTGGATATCCTTTCTGTTTGTTAGTTTTCCTTCCAACAGTCAGGACCCTCAGCTGCAGGTCTGTTGGAGTTTGCTGGAGGTCCACTCCAGACGCTGTTTGCCTGGCTATCACCAGAGGAGGCTGCAGAATAGCCAATATTGCAGAATGGCAAATGTCACTGCCTGATCCTTCCTCTGGAAGCTTCATCTCAGAGGGGCACCTGGCCATATGAGGTGTCAGTTGGCCCCTACTGGGAGGTGCCTCCCAGTTAGGCTACTTGGGGGTCAGGGACCCACTTGAGGATGCAGTCTGTCTGTTCTCAGATCTCAAACTCGAGGCTGGGAGAACCACTACTCTCTTCAAAGCTCAGTTGGAAATGCAGAAATTGCCCATCTTCTGCGTTGCTCACACTGAGAGCTGTAGACTAGAGCTATTCCTATTCAGCCATCTTGGAACCTCCCTGCTAACATTCTTATAAGAGGGAATTCTGTCATGGAACCCACTTAAAGAGATTTAGTTGTGGAAGAATCCAAAGGATCCCTCCATGGAAGTGGTCCTAGGGCATGACAGGCAGGGAGAGTGCTGGGGTTTATGACCCTCCACTCACCTTCATTTCCTTCTTCATTCTTTTACTACCTGAACTTCCATTTATAGCCTTAATACCTAAAGTGGAGTTCGGCAGCATTGTATCACCTTGGAGATTGTTAGTAATGCAGCATCTCCATCCCATCCCGGATTAACTTTGTCAGAATCTGCATTTTAACAAAACCCCCAGGATATTCCTAAACACATGTAAAACCAAAGAGGTACCAATGTATAGAGCTGAATTTGTGAGTTCTCCTGCTCCACTTATTTACATTCACATTCATTTTTAGCTGGGTGGCTCTAGAAAGAAAAGCACTATTCTTCCTTCTTTCTCTTTCTTCATCAAACCCCACCTTGAACAAAGCTGTGGTTGGCAGCATTTTACTCCTGTACCCATCTTTTCCCATTTGCTGTTCCCTTCCTGTTGATAAATGTCTGCACAGGCTCCTCAGACTCCATATATCCTCCTCCCAGAGAGGCTGGAAACACACCCTTAGAAGCAGCTGTGGTGGCCTGGTGAGGCTGCCCTGCATCTTCTTGTGTCAGCTGTCATGCCCAGGGTACAGAGGTTTATGACTTGTTTCTTGTCCTTCCAAATGTTCAGTCAAGATGCCACAGTGTTGAGGTGGCAGGACTGATGACTTATTTAAATATTTTCCCAACTCTGCTCTTTCAGACCATTTCTTCCAGGTTGATGTCACTTGTGTAGGAATATGAATGTAGTGAAATCATGAGGATCATTATCAAGTTTGCCTTTTAACTTTTATATTGATTAAGTCACTAGACTGGCAGTTTCCACCAGCTTTAAATCTACTCTGAAAGGAAGAGTATTTGCAATTGGCCCTCAGATCTTTTCATAGGTGTTTGGATGTACTCTAGGTGTATGCTTTTGCTTCCTAGACATGGCAAGAAATTGTTTTTTAAGTCCAGAAAGGGTAAAGATGTCTTTTGGTATCTGGGTTACTTGGAGAATCCACCTGTATCCACAAAGTTAAAATGCTTTCACCTGAATGCACACACACACACACACACACACACCCCTACATACAGGAACACAATTTCTGTGCTTTATGGTGCACACTTATTATCCCTGAAGAGCAAAAGATGAAAAATAACAGAAACACAAAGTTTATCTCTGGGAAGAAAAACTAACCATAATGGTATGTATAACTGGTGATGTTATGCATGTCATAGGCATTAGAATACTAAGGACAATTCAGCTGACAAGACATTGCTGGTTATACAATCCATGTGATGCCCTCTTAATGATACAGAAAACAGTAGTTTTAGTTGAAGTTAAGGTGGTTAGAAGATTAAATTTAACTGATGAAGAGTAAAAGAGAAACCAGCCATTGTTCGTTCTCTTTGGGCACATGTATCTCTTAGAAGGTAAAAAACAGAGAGTAAGAGGGAATATCAAAAGACATTTAAAACAAGCTTAATGTAATTTTCACTTATAATTTGGTCAGCCACCTAGATAAACTGAGACCATCTCGGACCCTGATTAAACAAACAATGGTTCTGAAGAGCATTTCCTGATGAGACCAAGGAGACATCTGAGCTCTCTCTGCAGACTTCCTCTGCCACCCAGAGTGGATATCTGTACCCTGGACCCACCTCCATTAAACAGGTTTTTCTACTCTAGCCATGGGAACCGAGTTACTCAGAGATTTAAATGTTCGGCAACACAAACCCACACTGCTTATCCAACATCAACAAATAGTCATACTAAAGATCAAAACCAACATTCACATAGACAACAAAAGAAAAGTAGATATACTGGACCTCATTAAAAGTTAAAACTTTAAGGACACTATCGACAGAATGAAAAGGCAATCCACAGAATGAGAGAAAATATTTCCAAATTATAAATCTAATAAGGTGTTAATTTTTGGAATATACGAAGAACTCCTACAACTCAACAATAAGAAGACAAACACACCAATGAAAAAATGAGCGTAGGACCTGAATTGACATTTCTCCAAAGAAGATACACAAATGGCCAATCAGCACATGAAAAGATGCTCAGCAACATTAGTCATCAGGAAAATACAAATACAAATCACAGTGAGGTACCACTTCACCCCTACTAGGATGGCTATAACATTAAGAAAAATAGCATAACAAGCATCTGTGAGAATGGAGAGAAGCTAGAACTCTTGTGCATTGCTGGTGGGAATGTAAAATCGTGCTAGAACGCTGGAAAACCATTTGGTGGTTCCTGAAGAAAATTAAACACAGAATTACCACCACTGATCCAGCAATTCCACTCACAGGTATATATCACAAAATAATTAAAAGTGGGGACTCAAACGGATAGTTGTACGTCAATGTCCAGAGTAACATTATTCACAATAAGCAAAAGGTGAGAACAACCGTTGTGTCTATCAATAGATGAACGCATAAACAAAATGTAGAATATGCATACAGTGGAATATTATTCTGCCATAAAAATACTGCAGCTCTGATACATGCTGCTGCATGAATGAGCCTTGACAACACTATGCTAAGTGAAATCAGCCAGAAGCAAAATGACAAATATTGTATGATTACGCTTACATGAAATATCTAGAATAGGCAAATTCATAGAGATGGGAAGTAGATTTAAAGTTATTCAGGGCTGGGGGGCAGGAGAAATCAGTTATTGCTCAATGGATACAGTTTTTGTTTGGGGCGATGAAAAAGTTTAAGAAATAAATTGTGGTGATGGTTGCATAGCATTGTGAATGTAATTAATGTCACTGAGTTGTACATCTAAAATGATTAAAATGGCAAATTTTGTGTGTGTATATAGATATAGATAGTGCGTGTATATATGCAGATATGTGTGCATATATACACATTATATATACATATAGATCCATCTATAATATATACACATATATACACACATACGTACATATATATCATGTATATATACACATCTGTAATTTTTTTTAACACCAACACTTAGCAGACCAGGTATCTTCATAGCATTACTGATACCTAAGTGCCCAGTATTCTGGTTACTTTTACAGGTGATATGAAAAAAGACATCAGGCATTTGTGAAACAAGATAACAAGACTCCAGAAGAGAGCACTGTAACTAATTTATGCATTTGCAGCAATGAAGAGTATCTCTCAAATCTGCTCCTGTCCTTGTGGTCTCATCCTAGTTTAGACTTCGCCTCTTACCTGGCTACCTCCATATTAGTAGCCACATAAACCATCTTTATGCCTCTGGCCTCTCCCTTTCTCAACTTATCCTCCTCAGTGTGAGTCAAATCACCCCAAATGCATTCAAAGGCCTCTCAGAGCCTTCAGAAGGAGGGGCCATGTGGGAGGAAACCACAACCACAGCTGTCTTGCCCTGGCCCTGCCACCTCCACCTGCTCTCCCTACAATGTACCAGGGACATTGACTGCTGCCTCTAGGGGAGCTTCTCTCAAAGGGTGGAGGGAAAATACTGCAGGACAGAGGCTACCAAACTGCAGCCATGGGCCAAATCCAGCTCACTGCTATTGTTATATGGCTTATGAGTTAAGAATGGTTTTCAGGGCCAGGTGTGGTGGCTCAGACCTGTAATCTCAGCACTTTGGGATGCCGAGGCAGGATCATGAGGTCAGGGGTTCAAGACTGGCCTGGTCAACATGGTGAAACCCCGCCTCTACTAAAAATGCAAAAATTAGCTGGGTGTGGTGGTGGGAGACTACACTGGGACAATGCTTGTAAGATTCTTAGAAGCCCTGTGTTTCATTTGTGTTGTCTGTTTTTACACTCTTTTAAAAACATTTTATTTGGAAATACTTTCAAACTTACAAAAAGTTGCAAAAAATAAAAACAGTACAAGGTATAGCCTGTATAAACTTTACTCACTCAGACTTGCCTTTTATATTAATTTCCTAGGGTTGCTGTAACAAATTACCACAAACTGGGGAGCTTAAAACAACATAAATTTATTCTCTCACAATCGTCTAGGCTAGATGTCCAGAATCAAGGTGTATGGGGCTACGCTGTTTCTGAAGACTCCAAAGGAGAATCTGCTCTGTGCTCTCTTAGCTTCTGATGTTGCCAGCAATTCTTGGGATTCCATGGCTTGTGGACACATCTCTCTGATCTCTACCTCCTTCGTCACATGTTCTTGTATGTCTCTTCACTTTGTCTTCCCTCTGTGTATGTCTGTCTCCGTATCTCCTCTTCTTTCCTTATGAGGATATCAGTCATATTGCATTGAGTCCACTCTAGCTGGGTGTGGTCACTCTCACTTGTAATCCTAGCACTTTTTGGAGGCCAAGGTGGGAGGATCGCTTGAGCCAGGAGTTCGGGACCAGCCTGGGCAACATTGGGAGATCCTGTCTCTACAAAAAAAAAATTTTTTTTTTTTTGAGACAGAGTCTCGCTCTGTCACCCAGGCTGGAGTGCAGTGGCGCAATCTCGGCTCACTGCGAGCTCCGCCTCCCGGGTTCACACCATTCTCCTGCCTCAGCCTCTCCAAGTAGCTAGGACTACGGGCGCCCGCCACCACGCCCGGCTAATTTTTTGTATTTTTTAGTAGAGACGGGGTTTCACCGTGGTCTCGATCTCTTGACCTCATGATCCACCAGCCTCAGCCTCCCAAAGTGCTGGGATTACAAGCGTGAGCCACCACGCCCGGCCTCTAAAAAATATTTTTTTAAAAATTAGCTGGGCATGGTGGAGTGTACCTGTGGTCCCAGCTACTCAGGAGGCTGAGATGGGAGGATTGCTTGAACCTGGGAGATGGAGGCTGAGCTGTGATCATGCCACTGCACTCCAGCCTGGGCAACGAACAAGATCTTGTCTAAAAAAATTAAAAAAAAAAAAAAAAGAAAAAGGAAAAGAAAAAAAAGCCTACTCTACTCCAGTATGACCTTATCTTAACTTAATTACATCTGCAACAACTCTGTTTCCCAACAGAGTCACATTCTGAGGAGGATATGAATTCTTAGAGGACATTATTCAACCTAATACACCTATTATTAACTTTTTATCCCACTTGATTTATCAGTTGTACTCTCTCTTTCCTCTCTTTCTCTCTTTTCCTTCTCTGCTTATATACATTATTCTTTTCCTGAATCATTAGATTACATTACATGCACCATAGTCTTTTTACTGTTACATAGTTAGTATGTACTTCCCACTAATAGGGGTATTCCCTTGCATAACCACAGTTGACAAGGATCAGCTTTGTAAATTTACATCTGCACTTTTATTTATGCTACCATTAGTATTCCAATTTTGTTAGTTAATTGAGTAATTTCCTTTAAAGCATTTTGCCCCTCCAAAACAATGTCTAGTCTAGGGGAAAGTATTGCATTTTGTTGTTATATCTTTCTAAGCTTCTTAATCTGGAACATTTCTATAGCCTTTCTTTATATTTCATAACATTGACATTTTTTAAGATTACAGACTGCCCCTAGTTTTTTTTTTTAACAGTGCATTCTTCATTTTGTATTTGTCTATTTTCTCCTATTATTAATTTGAAATTGTGAATTTTATCTGGAACACTGGATAAGTGATGTTGTGTCCTTCTCATGGGATCGTATCTGGATATACACAATGTCCATTTGTTCTTCATTGGTGCCATTAATTTTGATCACCTGGTTAAGGTCTTCATCAATATTTCAATGGTGTGATTGTTTTTTTCCCTCTCTTCCAATGATAAGCATCTTGAAGAACCATGCAAATATCCTGTTCCTCATTAGAATTTCTCTCTGAGTTTGCTATCCATTGATGATTCTTTACCATGACGGTTATAAAATAATAATTTCTTATCCAGGACTGCACTGACATTTACCAGTAGCTCCCTGGTATTCTACTGTAAGTGAAAGACCTCCCTTTCTGTTGCCTATTTGTTTATATATTATTGTAATAAATGCATGGAATCCTATTTTTTAATGGTTTAGAATTACCGCAGCTAATTATTTGGAAGATCAACTTGTCCCACATTTGGCTAGTCAGATGCCCCTTCAAGCTGGCGCTTGTGTTGAAGCTGGCTCTTGTGTTGTTGGCACATGTTCCCATAAGACTTTTCAGCACTTTCTGACTTTCTGGTTTAACAAGTTGTTTCAGGCTTATCTTGTACCTGTCTTAGAATCAATCAGTTCTCCAAAGAGCCCTGGTTCCTTTTAGTGGGAAATGGTATTAGAAACCAAGGAATGGGTGGAAAGGTATGCTCATCCCTACTGGTCCTTTCAGTGGACAGAGCTAGGAAATATACGGGTGTATGTACACACACACACGTACATACAAATGTAAACATGCACATACAATTACATACAAGTATTTTAGAAATCTTAAGTTCAGCCTGATGCCTCCAATTCCAACCCACACCCGCAAGATGTTTTCTTGCCTTCCCCAATCTCATATTTGTTATTCTCTCCCTCTATAGTGAGAACCCTGTTTCCCAACAACATTGGCATATTTACTCATTTGCTCCATAATACGTGTAGGATAACACATTTGAGATAGTTCCAAATTTGCTTCTCCTATAGCACTACAATGAAGAAATCTACTGCGAAGAGTTAAGAATTTATTTGCACTTCTCCCCATCTCTTCCACACTCAGCTCAATGTTTAGCTTCCACTTATAAGTGAGAACATGCAGTATTTGGTTTTCTGTTCCTGCATTAGTCTGCATAGGATAATGGCCTCCAGCTCCTTCCATGTTGTTGCAAAGGACATGATCTCATTCTTCTTTATGGCTGCATAGTATTTCATGGTCTACATGTACCACATTTTCTTTATCCAGTCTATAATTGATGGGCATTTAGGTTGTTCCTATGTCTTTGCTATTGTGACTGGTGCTGTGATGAATATATGCATACATGTGTCTTTGTGGTAGAATGATTTATATTCCTTAGGGTATATAAACCAAAGTGGGATTGCTGTGTCAAATGGTAATTCTGTTTTAAGTTCTTTGAGAAATCGCCAAACTGCTTTCCATGATGGCTGAACTAATTTACATTTTCACCAGCAGTGCAGAAGCATTCCCTTTTCTCCACAACCTCGACAGCATCTGTTATTTTTTGACTTTTTAGTAATAGCCCTTCTGACTGGTTGAGATGGTATCTTACTGTGGTTTTGATTTGCATTTCTCCAGTGATTAGCAATGTTGAGCATTTTTTCCATATACTTGTTGGCCACTGGAATGTGTTCTTTTAAAAACTGTCTGCTCATGTTCTTTGCCACTTTTTAATACAGTTGTTTGATTTTGGCTTGTAAATTTAAGTTCCTTATAGATTCTGGATATTAGACCTTTTGTCAGATGCATAGTTTGCAAATATTTTCTCCCATTCTGTTAGGTTGTCTGTTTATTTTGCTGATAGTTTCTTTTGCTGTGCAGAAGCTTTTAGGTTTAGTTAGGTCCTATTTGTCAATTTTTGTTTTTGTCACAATTGCTTTGGTGTTTTTATCATGCCAGGATTTCCCAAATTATCTTCTAGGGTTTTAATAGTTTTCAACTTTAGATTTAGGTCTTTAATCCATCTTGAGTCAATTTTTGTATATGGTGTAGGGAAGGGGTCCAGCTTCAATCTTCTGCATGTGACTAGCCGGTTATCCCAGCACCATGTATTGAATAAAGAGTCCTTTCCCCATTGCTTTTTCTGGTGAATATTGTCAAAGATCAGGTAGTTGTAGGTGTGCAGCATTATTTCTCTATTTTGTTCCATTGGTCTGTGTGTCTGTTTTTCTACCAGTATCATGCTGTCTTGGTTATTATAGCTTTGTAGTATAGTTTGAAGTCATGTAATGTGATGCCTCCAGCTTTGTTCTTTTTGCCTACGATTGCCTTGGCTATTCAAGCTTTTTTCTGGTTCCATATGATTTTTAAAATAGTTTTTTTTCTAATTCTGTGAATAATTCAATGGGTAGTTTGATAGGAATAGCATTGAATCTGTAAATTGCTTTGGGCAGTATGGTCATTGTGACACTATTGATTTTTCCTATCCATGGGCATGGAATGTTTTTCCATTTGTTTGTGTCATCTCTGAGGCAGCGTTTTGTAATTCTTGTTGTAGAGGTCTTTCACCTTCTTAGTTAACTGTATTCCCAGGTATTTTATTCTTTTTGTGGTTGTTATGAATGGGATTGCATTCTTGATTTGTTTCTTAGCTTGGATGTTGTTGGTTTACAGGAATGCTACTGATTTTTGTACATTAATTTTGCATCTTGAAACTTTGCTGAATTTGTGTATCAGATCAAGGAGCTTATGGGCAGAGATTATTGAGTTTTCTAGCTATAGAATTATATCATCTGCAAACAGAGATACTTTGACTTCCTCTTTTCCTATTTGGATGCCTTTTATTTGTTTCACTTGCCTGATTCCTCTGTCTAGGATTCCGAGTACTGTGTTGAATAGGAGTGGTGAAAGAGGGCATCCTTATCTTGTTCCAGTTTTCAAGAGGAAGGCTTCCAGCTTTTGTCCATACAGTATGATGTTGGCTGCTCCATTCCTATTCTTATTAACTTAACTTTATTCTTATATTTGAAGAATAATGACATGCTTTCAAAAGTCAAGGAAGTTTCATTCCCTTTCTTCCCATTTACACTCCATTTTCCCTACCTCTAACTGGTTACTATTTTCTGGTTAATCCATCTTGTATTTCTTTTTTGTAATGATAAGTAGTTATATGTACCTTTTCTTATTTTCCTTTCATCCTTTCACAAAACTATATAGCATACTATATATAGTCTTATATATATCTACTCCAGATATAAGTACACGCTAGTATAATCTAGGCATACTATATGTACTCCTTAGCACTTTGCTTTTTTAAATTATTGTTTCCTAAAAGTCACTCCATAACAGTTCATAGAGATCATCCTTATTCCTTTTTCATAGCTGCACATTACTCTGTTGTGTGTATGCAACCAATCTCCTATGCTTCGTCATGTAGGTAGTTTCCAACAGTTTTCAATGATAAATGATGTTACCATGGGTAGCATTGTGCATATAAATTTCTGTATCATTGGAGATATGTCCCCTAGGTAAATTTCTAGCAAAGGTATTTCTGAGTTGAAGAATAAGTACATATGCAGTTTTGTTAGAACTTGCCAAATTTCCCTCCATATGGGATTTATCCCATTTTGCAGATCCAACAGCAAAGTACAAAACGTCCTGTTTCCCACAGTCTTACCAACAGAGTGTATTGTCACACTTTTGAATGTTTGCCAATCTATTGAGTAAGAAATGGTATCTCGGTATAGTTTTAATTTGCATTTCTCCTACTATGAGTGAGGGTAAACATCCTTTCTTATGTTAAGGTCATTTTCATATTAGTGCCAGGCTATTATTAAATTAATCTAAGAATGTGAAATATTTGTGGGCCAAGGCTATGGATAATATCAAAGGAAACTAAGTATACTGAAACTGCATGATGTCTGATGTGAAATATCTATAGAAAATTGGAAACTTCCTTCCTTTGCTCTGGCTCATGGTGGGTTTTAGACTGCATTTACCGACCTGGTTCCTGTCTGAAACTCACAACTATCTTATGGGGCAGGAGGCTCAGAAAGTCCCTGTCTTTTTGAGGGGTGAAGAATTTTAACCTCAGGAGGGTTTGTTGACCTTCTAAGGTTTTCCAGCATTATTGGCAGGTTTTGGACTGAAACACAGACTTCTAGACTCTTCATCAAGTGCTCTTTCTCATTCTAACATCAGGAGAAAAGAAAACAAAGCATAAGAAGAAAGAAGAAGAAGAAAGTTTAATTTCATAGGTTGTTACAAATGATAGGCTTATATTAAAAAGTATTTTAAAATGTAATAAATATGGTGAACTTTGTCATAGATTTCCTGCGAAAAGTTTCTAATAGTTCAATGCATTTACACATATCAGTCTTCAAGATCCAGCCCTTCTCAGTCTTTGGAGGCAGAAGAGGATAAAAAGAAGGCACCTGGGCCTAAAGCTCCCTGTTCAGGCATATTTCCATGTTCGATTCCAATGTCTGCACTAGCTGCCAGAACAGTCTTCCCAAAACACAAATCCAATCATGCCACACTCATTTAAAACCCTTCTGGTATTCTGCCCCAGCTTCATCTCCCACCTTTCAAACAGTCCACACTGAGGCTCTTTTATGTTTCTTCATCTTTGCTTATGTGGCCCCTTCTACCTGGAAAAACAAAGAAGCAAAGAAACAAACCTACTTAGCCTCCAAGGTTCTGTTTTGATATCTTTTCTTCTGTGAAGGCTTCCATGATCTTCCACCCTTACCTGTGTTTCTAAGACAGAATTAGGCCCACTCTTCTGAGTGTGCCCACAGACCACAGTGCTTACTTACAGGTTACATTGCAATTGTGATGCAGGCCTATACATAAGTGCAGAGATTTTCTGCAGGCTCTATCCAAGGAAACGTTAGTTTTCTATCAGTTGATTTTGGGTTCCCAAAATGTGTGCACATACACATTTTAACTATATTTTGAGCTTCTTGCTGGCTGAGCCTTGTCTTCTTTCCACATGTTGCACAGTGCCAGCTCTTAGAAAATGATGAATTAATAAACTCAAGAAACAAATGCAACAGTCCCAGAAGAACCACAAGGTTTCTGGTCATCTGGTAGTTCTCTTTACAGAAGAGAATGTGAAGAGTGTCCCAAGTTCAAAGGAGTTTCATTTTGCTCTGACTTCTTATGTGGAGATTAAATACAAAAATGTTGAGGGTAGGGAAGAGTCCAAGGGAAGGCATGAGAGTTGCAGACATTGCAAAAGCTGAGGTCACTATAAACCTGGACTTTAAAGCTTTGTAAAGCTTTGAGTGACATTATTTCATTCTCTTAAAGGAGAAACCACAAGTAAAGTGAGTACCTGGCAGATAATTGATGCTCAACAAAAGTAAGGTCCCATCTCTGTGTACTTATCTGATGAAATGCAATCTACATTCTCCTTAAACTTATTCATTCCATTACTCAGCAAATGTTTACTGAGTATCTGCTCTCTGCCAGGCCTGTGCTAGGCTCTTTTCCAAGAAGAATGTATGGAAGAGAACAAAGACAAGAGTAAGTCCTTGGGAGATGTTTGCTGTCCAGCCTCTGTTGTCTTCTATACATTCTTCTTGGAAGAGCTCATTTATTGTGGGGATTTCATCTACATGTTGAACACTGACCATTTTATCTCTCTCCCAGATCTCTCACCTGATTTGTATATCCAATGCCAATTAGCCATCTCTACCCACAAACACAACATGCCCATGGCTGACCCTGTTATATTCCTTGCAATGCCTGATATTTTTCCCTTATCCCAGGAAATATCATTACCAGTCACTTATACTCCAAACCCTGGAATCACCAACTTCAAAGAATATTTGTTGAGTGTCTCCCTTGGACCTTGCACTAGGAGAATATTTTGATAAACATTGTCTGATCTTTGTTTTTTTCTTTTTCTTTATACCAGCCCTTCACTCCCACTTCCCCATATCCAGCCTACTTAAATTTGATTTGTTTGATTCCTACAAAGTTTCTTTTCCCTCCTCCTCTTCTCCATAGCCAATGTCCTGACTAAAGTTTTCAAAACCTCTCACTTTTACCATTGGAATATCTTCCTCTTCTCAATGCTTCTAGAGAATTTTGTGAAGTCTCTGATGGCTCCTCTTTCTTGCAGAATGAAGTCTACCCTCAGTTTGCCATCCAGAGTCCTAAATGATCTGGTGACAACCCACTTACCTAGCCTTATCCTTCTGTGCCTTTCCCCACTCCAGAACCTTGATCTCCAGCAACATTAATTAACTTATTTCTTTTTAAAAAATAGGCCCCAATATTTTTGACTATAGCATCTTGCTTGAGGTGTTGATCTCCTTGGAGGGCCTTTCTCCCTTTGAAATCTTGCGTAGCCTGAAAGGTCCAGCTTCATCTCCTATCTTTCCTGTTTTTCAGGATATCCTTAGACTATAGTAATGTTTCCTTCCCTTATACTTCCAGAGGGCTTTCTTTGTGTCATGGTAGTCAAGCCACCCAGGAGAGCTCAGTGTAAGTTCTAGAGAAGACAGGCTCTATCTACAGTTCATCCGTCTGGTTCCACTTCCAATTTCAAATGGGACATTATATAACTGATCATAATCCTTATGATCTTAGGTTATTGTGTTCTGAATTTGTGAAGCGAGAACATCCCAAACCAATGAGCCTCCAGGTGCTTTGCTGCTTGATTTAGTTAAAAAGGAAAAAGTTATTTGGAACACATAAATGTCCTGTGAAAACAAAACAAAGCCAAACCTCGTATGAAGTATGGTAGAATCATTGTGGGAGTTTAAAGGAAAAGGGCAGGGAGTGGCTAAGTAGGTTAGGGAGGTTTAGCTGGAGAGAATAATAAAATGAAATGACTAGAGCAGTGATAACATCAAGGCAGGTTCTTAAGCAATTTTCATGCCGTTTGTTGGGGTACATTAGGTAATTGTCCTACTTTGTCCCAGCTGGTGTGAAGCAAAATAACTTGGCAATGATTACCACACCAAAATATGAAGGCAATAGAGGTTGTAGGTATTGTTAGAACTTCATCTAGAGTTAGAGGAGGTTTGACCCAGGGTAAAAATCAACAGACTGAAAAAATACAGGAAATAGAGGATAATTTGATTCTCTCTATAGAATCTATTATTTTCTATATACAGAAAATAGGGCAAAACAATAACAAAAACTATGTTTTCTCATTTATAGTTTACCTCTTGGAATACGTAGAAAATCACTTCAAAACTGGTTTTCTAGTAAAGCCGTGCACACTAAAGTAACTGACACTTGAAATCATTCAGACAGTGGAAGATAAAACCATCCACTGAAAACCTGTGGTGCCATTGAAACAAGCAAACATGTCTCACCTCAAGATGCTATTGAGTTATGAGGTCAGGTAATATCTGCTCTGTACAGCGCTTCCATCCTCTGTCCCCTGCCACCCTGCCCAGGTAGTCTCTTTCTTCTCTCGCCTCCCATAGTCTCACGGGCATATATCAATTACAACATTTTCCAGACTGCCTTTAATTGTGTTTTTTGTTTCTTCTCTAGACTGAGTATTCCTCAGGGATCTTTAGGCCATTTCTCAAATGTTTTTGCATTTCCTCCGACAATGAAATTCCAAGTTTTGTTTTGCCTTTTTATAATTACCTTTACTTAATGAGGAAAGAGGGCAGAACAAGAACTTGGAGGAAAAATGTGAGCTGTTTCAACTGGAGTCCTCCCATGCCAGAAAGGAATGAGATGAAATATAAACATCAAACAAATACAATTTGATGGTCCATTATAAAGGGATGAGCATCTGCTGAGGATCTTTCTTAGGAAGGAAGAAGCTGACTGTATCATTATAAGTCAGGGTTTAATGAGGAAGAGCTGTTCAGGACTCAGAACTGCATCAAATCATACAGCTCCAAAGGCCACGAGACCAGACGGGAAATAGAACACTGCCTTCCCCCAAATGGGGAACAGGGTTCCTCTTCTGGGTCACTGGGATGGCTGCCTTTTTGTGAAAACAGAAGAGGGGCTGTACATGTGAGGAAGAGACTGAGGTGTACTGCAAGAGTCTGCATTCCCCCAGCAGGCAGTACCTCTTTACTGAAGAGACGGGGCTTAGCGTCTGAAGCCCAGTTTTACATGCAGGTACCACCAGCAACCAACTGGGTAACCTGGAGCTCTGAGTCTGTTTCATCATCATTCTAAGTTGGCGTGGAAATTTCCTGTACCTCAGTCTTAGAGGGAAGCTCTGAAAGCCAATGAAGTAAAGGATGGAAAAGTGCTTTGTATTATCATGTCTTACGCTCCATAGGAGCTTGTTACGGACGGCTTTGCCTGGAAGGGGTCTAAACTTATCAGTCATTAACTTTTTGAGTTGTTCCTGAGTTACTCTCTCTGGGAAAGGGGTTTAAAGGGAAGATGAAAAGAAGTGAGTCTTGAGGTCCAGTGGTCTGAAGGAGGAGTGAGGGAGGAGAGAAGAGGAAGACCCCGCAAAGCACAGTGTGAGAAAGACCGATGGAAAGGGATGGAACATCCTCCCTCAGTTGGCTCCTGAGCTAGCCTTGCCCTGGAGAACCAGGAGATTGAGCCAGAGACCCAGACTGTTCAGCCTGACTTGGGGTCCTCGCCCAGGCACTGGGTCTGGGAGCAAGGACACAACCTGAGGCAATCATGGCCTTTCTCTTCACTGAGGGCTGGAGTCAAGTTCATAAAGAGTTGGTGGATGAGGGACTGTGCCAGAGAAAATAGATGCACAAAACAGAGCCTCACCCGAGACTTCAGGCAGAGAAAAGGAACATAGGAACATAGACTTCTTTCTGAAACAGGAGTGTGGGTATACATGGCAAAACATGTGAAAGCCCTATTGGAGAAAGACAGTATATGAAGAAAACCAGTCTTTTCAAGGTCAGTGTTTGTCTTGGAAGCACACTCCATTTTTACCTCCTCAAACAAACAGCCTTGCCAGGTGCAGTGGCGAGCGCTTGCAATCCCACAGCTACTTGGAAGGCTGAGGTGGGAGGATCTCTTGAACTCAAGAGAGTTTGAGACCAGCCCAGGCAACATAGGAAGACTCCATCTCAAAACAAAAAAAGAAAAACAAGCAGCCCTTAAAGCAGGATTTCTCAATCTCAGCATTATCGACATTTTTGGGCCAGAAAGTTCTTTCTTGTGGGGTTGTCCTATGCATTGTAGAAAGTTTAGCAGCATCCCTGGCCTCTACCCGTGAGATACCAGTAGCACCCTCTCCCGACTTGTGACACCCAAAAATGTGTCTGTGTTCAGTGGGAGTGTAAAATTGTCCCCAACCGAGATCTACTGGCTTAAATGTTCTAAAGGAGGAGGTTTCTTTGTTAGTTTGTTCAACTACTGTCTTATCTCAGTTTTTCCTTTTTTCCTCACTGGAATAAGTTGTTAAATCCTGCTTTACATAATTAATAAATTTGCTCATTCATTTAACCAAGTTTCCTCCTCATTAAGGTGGTAATGGTAATAAGAAATGATATTTTGGAGGTTCAAATGAGACAGTGTTTGAGCAAATGGTAGATAAACCGTGTCTTATTTAACTACTTAGAAAGTATAATTAGCATATTTGCAAAATTATTGATGGAAGCAGTGTAGAGCTCTTAATTGAAACACTGAACCTGGAGTCAGAAACCCTGTTGTCAAGTGTCTGCCCACATGTGTAGGCTATGGCAACCCAAGCCTAGAGCCTTAAGATCCTAATGGGTTTAATGTGGTCATGTGGTACATTACTATGGTAATATCATTTTATTTTTCTACTTTCTTGAACCTAAAAGCAAAAAGCTGTCACTAGTAAGTTTTCTATAGTTGTTTGCCTTTGCCAAAATAGTAATCTTATGAATTGCATCAAACACGAGTGGGACTAATTTGTATTGATGAACCCATAGAGACATGTAGGTATGGAAAAAACAAAGAAAATAGTAAAAGAGAGGTAAGAAATCGCCAAAGGAATCAACTTGATGAATTAAATTGATCAGTGAATCCATAACCATTGAATCAATATATGAATAACTGCATAAATTCTTAATAAAAATAGGAAAATAAAACAGAAATACTTTTAACAAGGGACTGAACCAGAAAAAACACTTAGAAAAAATACAAAACTTCACGAGAGGCTGAAACTGATCTGCTTCATAGGAGATGCTCTGAAGGTGAAACCTTAAGAGAAAGGTAAGTGAAAGCAGCTTATGGCAAATAGACCATGAGCAAGTTGGCTATATGCAAATTGATTTTAAAGGCATTAATTTTAGGCCCATTGGCTTTAGTTAAGCTGTTTTCGTAGAAAACTGCACTGCTCTGTTGATTCTGAGGTTAGAAGGTCAGTTTTTGGAGTAAAAATTTAAAAAAGTATAGGCAGATACAGGAAAAGTGAAATAAGGCAGACTGAAAGCACAGATTTCTGCAGAGAGACTACATCCTGTAGTTCTGGCACTTGCTGAAATGGAGACATGGCTGAGGCTTACCCCCAGTGGAGGTCCCCTTAGCTGACATACTTTCCCACTTTCCCAACCTGTCTGTCACCAGCTCCTCATCCTGCCTTATTTGTTTCTCACAGTATTTGTCATGTCCTGAGTTACATATTTATTTGTCTATTTGCTTATTATAAATCTCCTGTACCACCTCAACCCCCTGCAGACACACACACACACACACACACACATGCACACACACACACTTGTGCACACATACATGCACACACATGTGCAGGAATGTAAAGTCTTTAATTACTATTGTCTTCTGCAGGGCTTTTCCTTATTTGTCAGGATACTTAGGCATTAAAATTATTATTAAATTATTAATATGAATTATAAATATTTCTTAATTTAAAAACTATTAAGTTATAATCAATATTTGTTTGTTTAGCCACTAGCTGCTGGGTCTCTTATGCCCTGATCCCCGATCTTCACAATAGCTTTGCAAAGCGGGGATCATGTCACATCTTCAAGAAACTCACGGGTCTAAGCGGGCAGGTTAAATGTATTCACAGTAAATATTTGTTTGTTCAGAGAGGTTTAGAAGCAAACCTAAGATCACACAGGTAGTAATTAGCTTAGCTAGTATTTAAAGTTGGGTTAACTGAAGTCTTTCCAAAATGCCTTAGTGCCCCAAAGGAGCAATGAGCATCAGGCAAAGAAAGGCCTTTCTGTTCTAAAATATCCTTAAAATTCCACCAGTTTATCTTGTGATCTTTTGGTCTGTTCCATGCTCAAGTGCAGATCAGAGCACTAGAAGGCCCTTGGAAGGTCACTTGGTTCAAGTGACTGACCTGGCCCAGGTGGGAGACACCTATGCAAGGCCACCAGCTCGAAACTCCAGAACCTTTTAGAGATGATGCTGAAGTAGCACTTTCCAGCAGAAATACAATGCAAGCCATAAATAATTAAAAGTATTCTAACTGCCACATTAAAAAAGGTCAAGTTAATTTTAATAATATATTTTGTTTGACACAATATATCTAAAATATTATCATTTCACTATCCAATCAGTATAAAAAAGAGTAATGATATATTTTACAGTAATTCTAACATTAGATTAATTAAAATAAGCCAAAACATAAAATTCTGTTTCTCCGTTGCTCCAGCCACATTTCCAGTGCTTGACAGCCCCGTGTGGCTGATGATGGCTTTCATAACAAGCAGGATGTCAGAGAAACACTTGGTGCTGGCCAGTCAGATGGAGGAGCTTCCTTATGGGTCCTTTGTGTAATATCTCCTTGAGGATTTTGGAGTCTCTCCAGCATGGCTGCTCTGGGTGGACAGCCTGCTTACCCAATGGCTCTGTGTTCCAACAAACAAGGCAGAAGCTTCATACTTTTCACAATCCTCAAAAGTCATGTTGTGTCACTTCTTCTGTACCCTGGTGTTTCAAGCAGATGCAAAGTCACCCAGATTCATAGGGAGAGGCCATAGACCCCCCTTTGATGGAAAGAACTATCAAATAATTTGGGGCCATGTTTTAAAACCACCACTTCTCTTTAGTGGGTTGATTTGTGTCCTGTAAAATATGTCCAAGTCTTAACTTCTAGTACTATCAATGTGACCTTGTTTGGAAATAGGGTCTTTGCAGATCTAATTAAGTTAAAGATGTCAATATGAGATCATCCTGGATTTAGGGTAGATCCTAAATCTGACAACTACTGGGTTTTTTGTGGGGGGAGAGGAGGGCAAAGTCTCTATGGCCCAGGCTGGAGTGCAGTGGCGCTATCTTGGCTCATTGCCAACCTCCCAGGTTCAAGAGATTCTCGTGCCTCAGCTCCCAATTAGCTAGGACTACAGGCATGCACCATCACACCTGGCTAATTTTTTTTTTTTCCTTTAGTAGAGATGGGGTTTGGTCATGTTGCCCAGGCTGGTCTCAAACTCCTGACTTCAGGTGATCTACTGCGTTGCCCTCCTAAAATGCTGGGATTACAGGCATGAGCCACCACACCCAGCCAAGATAACTGGTGTTTGTATTGAAGAAAGAAAGAAGAGGGGCATTTGAGACACACAGACATAGAGACCTAGGAAAAGCATGTGAAGATGGAGGCAGAGACTAAAATGGTATGTCCACAAGCTAAGGAATGCCTGAACCACTGAAGCTGGAAGAAGCAAGGAAATTTTCTTCCCTAGAGTCTTTGGAGGGAAAGTGCTCTTGCTGATATCTGGATTTTGGATTTTTGGCCTCCAGAACTGTAAGAGAATAAATTTCTGTTGTTTTAAGTTACAAGTATGTGGTAATTTGTATAGAAGACCAAAGAAATGTAATCAAAGGATTACAGGGTTGTGGGAGTGGGTGAGTTTTCTGCTTTTATTTTTTCCAGCCAATAGAGATTGGAGGGTGCAGGTGGTGCACAGTACATCTCTCTCCTCCACCCTTCTTACAATAATATGGCTGGATGCAGCACTGTCATCCTTGACTGTCCTTGGTGTCAAATTATGTTCAACAGCACCTCTGCCATCACTCTGCTCATGAAATTCCTATTGCTCCCAGTAAGGACTTGATTTTGCCTCCAAGAATGGGCTGTCCTCTTTGGAGAACCGTTCTCTGCCACCTTTCTCTGAGATGTCCAGACACAAGCACCATCTCTTGTTTTCTCCCATGACCCTGTTTGATCCCCACTGCATTTCTCATAGACTGGCTCAAGGTTACAGATAGTTCCTCTTTTGTTGAAGATAGAGCTTATATGTCAGTCTGATTTTTGTTCTCTTTGTTGCTTTGAGATGATTTCCAAGACAAGAAGATAGCAACATCTTAACTTTATCTAGCATTTAAAACTGGGAGTCCACATCATGCCATCCAAAATTCTGATATTCCACAGCAAGGGTCGACAAACTTTTCCTCTCAAGGGCCAGATAGTAAAAATTTTTGTTTTTTTACTGCAACTACTCAACTCTGCCATCGTAGTATAAAAGCAGCTGTAGACAACATATAAACAAATTAGTATGGCTGCGTTTTTATAAAACTCTGTTTAAGGACACTGAGTTTTGAATTTCATGTAATTTTTCTGTGTCACAAAATATTATTCTCCTTTTGATTTTTTCCCCAAACATCAAAAAATGTGAAAACCATTCTTTTTTTGTTTTCTTTTTGAGACAGGGTCTCACTCTGTCACCCAGGCTGGAGTGCAATGGCACAATTTCTCCTCATGGCAGCCTCGACCTCCCAGGCTCACGTGATCCTCCTGAATAGCTGGGATTACAGGTGGGCACCACCATGCCCAGCTAATTTTTTGTACTTTTTGTAGAGACTGAGTTGCTGCCCAGGAGGGTCTCAAACTCCTGGGCTCAAGTGATCCTCCAAAGTCTTCTGATTACAGGCGTGAGCCGCTGTGCCTGGCCTAAAATCCATTCTTTTTTTCCCCCTCCAAAACAGAGTTTTGCTCAGTCACCCAGGCTTATCCAGAGATTTTCGAGTGTGACGTTTGCCTAATGGGGAGGATTATACATTGATACACAAAAAGCTCACAACATTTTCAAAGGAATTTTATCAGTTTACACTGAAAACAAGGGATGGCACAAAATGAAAAGAGGCCTTTGAATTCCCAAACTAAAATGGGCGTCTAACAGTCTTAGAAAACTAATCAACTTGTGGGGAGAAGGGAGAAAAAAGAAAAGAAAACTACTCAGTTCTAAGTACAAGCCATTTCTTATGGAAAAGAAAAAGTGGCTCGGACAGCAGAACCGAAAGCCCAGAGAGAGCTGATAGCCCTGGAGATCAACCTCCTTGTCAACAGAAAAGCACCTTAATCAAGGTACCTGTAACCTCTGCCTTGCTGGATTTCAGAATTGCTCTGGACAAGTAACTGCTATGTACTTCGTATTTTTCCTATTTTTGAATGGGAATGTCTATAACAGCTGCCTTATATTGGACTCACTATTGTATGTCAAATATGTAAGGGACAGATAACTCCTCTCCTCTCTTCATAGGTCTTCAGGTTGAAAGAAAGAATACTCAAGGAGTTGTACTCAAGAAACAGTACTGTACCAAGGAGCCTCAACCTCAGCTGGACCTGCTCTAGAGAATGAGGTCCTGGACTTCAAGTTGATTTTTAAAGGGATGAGACTTGGTGGCCCTGGGCATGAGCGTATTTCACACATGAGAGGGCTGGAAATTGTTGTTGCCTGAGGGTAGGCTGGAGCAGAGGGTATTATACAAATATAAGCACAACAATACTGTCATTCCATGTGCTCATATTATGCAGTGACTTTGACCCTCCTCCCATCAATATAGGAGGCCTGTAATAGGTTACTAGAGTCAGCAAATAAAAATATGGGAAGACACACACATTTTTAGTATAAGCATGACCCAGATATTGCTTGTGACATATTCAATACCAAAATACATATTTGTTATTTACCTGAAATTCAAATTCAGCTAAGCATCTTTTATTTTATTTGACAACTCTAGAATTTCTTCCCCTTAAATCCAGGCAGGTGGCCATGGAAGGTGGCTCACACCTGTGATCCCAGCACTTTGGGAGGCCAAGGCTGGTGGATCACCTGAAGTCAGGAGTTTGAGACCAGCCTGGCCAACATGGCGAAACCCCGTCTCTACTAAAAATACAAAAATTAGCCAGGCCTGGTGGCACACACCTGTATTCCCAGTTATTTGGGAGACTGAGGCAAGAGAATTGCTTGAACCTGGGAGGCAGACGGTGTGGTGAGCCGAGATCGCACAACTGCACTCTAGCCTAGGTGACAGAGTAAGACTCCACCTCAAAAACAAAAACAAAAAATCCAGGCAGGTTTGTGGTTAGGGCAGAAATGATGCTGTGTGACTTCCAAGGCTGGGTCCCAAAAGACGGTACTGTTTCCTGGTTCTATCTCAGGTCATTTGCTTTGGAATACAGTCACCATGCTGTGAGCAAGCCCAAGCAGCCTGTAGAGGGGCCTGCATAAAGAAGAACGGGGGTTCCTGGCCAGCAGCTCTGGCTAGGATCCCAGACAACAGTCAGTTTCAACTTGCTCACCATATGAGTGTGTGAGAAAGCCATCTTCTAAGCACATCTTTACTTCAGCCCACAGTTGAGCCATTCCAGCTGTGCCATGTGAAGCAGAAATGAACCAGCCCCACTGAGTTCAGCCCAACTTGCTGATTTGTAAGCAAAACAAATGGTTGCTCTTATCATAACCACTAAGTTTTAGGGTTGTTTGTTATGTAATAATGAGATAACTAGAAAAATAGGTCACACATTGTATTAGGGTTCTCTAAAGAAACAGAACCAACAGCAGATATACACACATACATACATACATATGTATGTGTAATAAATTACACAACATATTCAACACTTTGCTGTAAAATGAACTTTGTGTTAGATGATTTTGCCCAACCGTAGGCTAGTATAACTGTTCAGAGAATGTTCGAGGCAGGCTAGGCTAAGCTACAATGTTCAGTAGGTTAAGTATATTAAATGCACTTTGGCTTACGATATTTTCAACTTAGAAATGGTTTATCAGAATGTAACCCCATAATAAGTCTAGGAGAATCAATATCTGTACCTATATATGTATGTATACTTATATATACTTATATCCATGTAAGTATATAAGTATACATACATATAGTATATATATAAGTATACATACTTATATATATAAGTATACATATAAGTATACATACATATATAGGTACAGATATTGATTCTCCTAGACTTATTATGGGGTTACATTCTGATAAACCATTTCTAAGTTGAAAATATCGTAAGCCAAAGTGCATTTAATATACTTAACCTACTGAACATTGTAGCTTAGCCTAGCCTGCCTCGAACATTCTCTGAACAGTTATACTAGCCTACGGTTGGGCAAAATCATCTAACACAAAGTTCATTTTACAGCAAAGTGTTGAATATGTTGTGTAATTTATTAAATACTCTAGACAAAGTGAAAAACAGAAAGGTTGTATGAATACTCATGGTTTCTACTGAATGCATATCACTTTTCCATGGTCATAAATTTGAAAAGTATTAGGTCAAATCATTATAAGTTGAGGATTGGCTATATAAAGAGAGATTTATTTTAAGGAATTGGCTCATGTAACTGTGTAGACTTGGCAAGGCCAAAATCTGCAAGACAGGCAGCCAGATTGGAGATTCAGGGAAGAATTGCAGTCTGAGTCCCAAGGTCAGTTGCACCCAAGTGGAAATTCTTCTTGCTTGGGCGAGTCAGTCTTTGTTCCATTAAGACATTCAACTAGTTGGATGAGGCCCACCAACAACATGGAGGACTATCTGCTTTACTCAAAGTCCATTGTTCAAATGTTAATCTCATCAAATATGTCTTCAAAAAACATCCAGAATAATGTTTGACCAAATATCTGAGCACTGTGGCCAAGCCAAGTTGATACATGAAATGAACCATCACACACATTAAAGCCTCCTAGGTCAGAATTTATCTAAACCAGCACTCTTCCTCTAGGGCCCACAGAGGCCTCGACACTTTATAATGTACAAGGTCACTGGAACTGGCAGTAGTACCTGCTCTTTGCTACCAAAATTTACCACTGATGCTAATTACCCAAATTGCAACTCTGGGGATGTAACATTCACATAGATGATAGAACAGAGATGAAAATTCACTTTTTAATGTCACAGAGAAATGAATCCAAGCAAAACATATCTTCATCAGAACTCCATGAACTGTGAAAGTAGGGCAAGTTATAACCTGAATAAGAAGCACACAGGCATTAATGATTTGACTGTGATGACCAGAGTGTCCAGAGATGAAAATCAATGGGAGGGTTAGTTAACACTTCCACCTCCCTCAGTAATTCCCTGACCTCCAGAAAATGGGAGATGAGAATGTGCAGCCCTGCTCCAGCAGTATTTCTGGAACATATCAAACAAGGGATGGACATGACAAGAACATCTCTGAACCATATGGAGGGCAGAGGAGCATCCTGCTTCCAGGGGGCCTTTCCTCTGCTCTCTCACCTCTCTTCCCTTATGCCTTATGCTAGCTCCCATCCCTCATCTTGCTTAGACAAACCAGTTTCCCTTTATTCAAGGAAAAGGAGAAAGGCATTTTACATTATATGCCAGAAACTACCCCAAAATAATCTGGGTTGAGAGTGACCATTGCACTTTCAGAAATCCAAGCAAAAGGTATCTTCATCAGAACCTCATGAACTATGAAAGTAGGGCAAGTTATAACCTTAATAAGAGGCACACAGGCATTGATGACTGATAGACAAAGTGAAAAACTTATGGGAGGAGGGTAACTTATAACCTTGATAAAAGGCACATGGATTTAAATGATTTGATTGTAATGACCAAAATGTCCAGAGACGCACAATGTGTCTGTTTTTACTAGGTAGAACTCGACTTTCAATTTGGATTAACACTACAAATTCACATTCCAGATACCTGGACCCTGAATGTCTAGTTGTTTCATGTCCACGGTAGACATATCTCACATGCAGAAGAGTATTGACCATATCCACAAGGCCCTACCACTTCTTAAACACTTTGCATGTGAAACTCTCTCACTTTTTTCTCTAATCGAGCAGTCACTCATTACCCTAAATTCCCATGATGCTTGTACATTATTTCATTATTTTATCCACTTCTTTGATCAAAGACAAAATCAGTCTAAGTTGGGTCACCTTCCTAAAGTTTGAATAAATTATTTCATTACTTACCATCCCTTCTTACAGAAGTTTCTTCTTCTGTAAAAGTGACCGTTGTAACATGACAATTGCCATGCCTGCCTCATAGATTGCTGTGACTATCAAATAAGACAAACTGGGGAAATGCCTCAAAAATGGAAAAACAAAGAAAGACAAACATACGATATAAAAGATACTGTCGGATCTGCTCAGAAAACAGAAATGTAATCTGTCCTACCTTTCAATAACATCACCCATTCATTGTTCCAAACTCCTAAGGTCAAACTTACTTAATGCAGTAGTATGACCTTGGCTCACTGCAACCTCCACCTCCTGGGTTCAAGCGATTCTCCTGCCTCAGCCTCCCGAGCAGCCAGGATTACAAGTGCTCACCAACGTACCTGTCTAATTTTTGTATTTTTGGGAGAAACGGGGTTTCTCCATGTTGGCTAGACTGGTCTTGAACTCCCAAACTCAAGTGATCCTCCTGCCTCGGCCTCCCAAATTGCTGGAATTATAGGCATGAGCCACCGCACTTGACCATCTAAGGTTTAACTTTTGAAGTCATCTTTAATATAACATTCTTTTTCACTAAACCTTTGACTGTGTTAGTGGTGTCTCAAATCTGCTCCATGAAAGGTCACCAAACCTTTCAAAAACTTCCTTTATCCTTTTTTCACTTTCCAAGAATGTCTTTAATTTACCCCCCTCCCCTGGCCAACCACCTCCAAATCCAATCTTTCTGATACGTTACTGTCATAGTGCTCTTCCTAAGCCATGTATGTTTAAATTCCTACTCCAGAATTACCAATATATCCTCTATTTCCTGTAGGACATATTTCAAAAGCCATCATTCAGCTCATCCAGCCTTATCTTCCACCTCTCCCCCTTAGAATTTTCTGACCAAGCAGTAAAATATTTGTTCACTTTTGATCATTCCAATGCTCATAACCTCCAATACTTTTCTTATACTACTTTTTTTTATCCTAGCTGGCCCTTGCCTTATTCTACACTAATAAAAAAGTTTAATGTGATTTATAGGGCTCAGCTCAGGCATAGTCATTAGAGAAAGGAAGAGATATTTAGTCTGCTCTTATAATAATGCAAGTTTCATCAACATTTGCTAATGTCCAGCTTCTCTGTACACATGAATCTGGGAAAATTACTTAGTTAGATTTACAAGTACACCTTGTTCCATAATACTAAGCCAAAAAAGATAAAAGCCATTTGAACATAAATGTCCTACGATTTAAAAAAAAACTGGTACATGTGGCACAAATTCCTCTCCATTTACATCTAATGTTATGACTATTTAGAGCGATAAAAAATTTTTACAAAATTTTCCACATATGTAAGTATACATGGAATTCATATAGCTGAAATAACTTTAGAATGCTTAAATCAATTTTCTAATAGATATAAAACTATTAATCTTCTAAAGCTCAATAAGGTATTCTCCTCTTTTCTACAATACAGAAATCAATTTTATCTCTACCAAACAAAATTAATTTTCATTGCTACGGACAGTGATCATATGCGTTACAGGTTAACTTCTACTCCCACAGAAAGTTGATGAAAAGGCAACCAAAGGAGCACACCTGTTTACAATCAGACAATTCCCCTAGTGTATGTGTGACAAAACCCAGGCCTCCCCTGATAGGACATACATCAATCTCTTTTGCCCATTTCCATGTCTTGGATGATTTTTACTGATGATCCCAATGGGGAACATTACTTACGGGGGAAAAGTAAGCAGGAGTGGTCTCTAGTTGGATGGGCCATGGCTACAGAATGGGGAAAAGGGGGCAGAGTTAAAGCTGAAAAAACTGATGCCCAACTAAAGTGCCATGGATGGGGACAGGTGAACCCCCACCAACTTAATGGCAGCTTCATATTCAACCCCCTGATTCTAGGACCTTTCTGTCACTGCGAACAATAACCCTGATTCCTATTTGCAACTCCATAACAACTTCCCAACACAATCAGACCACCAAGACATGCTTTACCACAGCCCAAGATGTGGTGGAGTTCTTTGAGCTGACTGTGTTCCATTCAACCTAAACCTAAGGTCATAAGACTTTGGCTCACACTCACCACCAGACTTCCAGATCAGGATGCCGCTTCCACTTTGGAGGGATTATGGCTGTCTTAAGACATCAAGTGAGAGGTTGTCCCACACAGAGTAGGTTCAGTAGAAGCCAATGAAAAGCTCTGAGGAACGTCAGCAGTACTCCTGCTGAGGGACATAGATGGCATGCTGACCACTGCCCAGGAAACTCTTCATTAGGCAGCTAAACCCAAGAAAAGTAGCATAGCTCCTTAACCCAGGGAATACTCCAAGGGAGACCAGACACCTGGGTGCACTGACTTAACTCCTTTATGACTCATGAGTAGTGAATATTCTTGGCTGCTTACTCAAGTGGGACACCAAATGCTCTCCAATGCCATCTCTTTTCTTTCCCCATGATCCATGAATTCATGAATTTCATTCTCAAGGGCCTGGAAAAACAGATGAAGTTGTGATGAAAACTGCTAGTCCCAGGCATAGTTACTATTTGTAGCTATGAATAATGGATGCCCTTGTAAATTTGATTTTAAAACAACAAACAATTTATTCTACATAAAAATGCACAAATGCATAATTTTAAAATTTACTTTATTTCATTGAAAATTGATTTTGTTCTGCTACTGATGCAGAAAAGCTCATGTAAACTCAATGGATCTTGGTTCCTCATCTGTAAAATGAGAGAGTTGGACCAAATAATTTCTACATGTTCTTTCAGGATGATCACACATGCTCATGATTGAAGGGAAAGTCAGCATTCATTAATAGAGGATCTTGTGCTGGACACAGGCACTCTTGGTGCAAGGGATTACTAGCCTTCGACTTATCCTTTCCTCTTGAGCTTCCCTTACTCTCACGGTCCCTGGTTGATTCCCACTGCTACCATCATGCTGACTTCAAAAGGATTCTGAATACTCTCACACCCAAGGTGGACACAAGCCTTTGCCTTGGCTCTCCCAAACAATGCTTCGTTAAAGCGGAAATATTTAAAATGGAAATACACAGAGTAGTTTGCACACATGTAGAATAAATTGGCTTATAAGCTATGACTTATTCTTACTCTTCTGATTCACCACACTGAGCCCACACAGATTAGGCCTCTATCTGCCTCTAGGGATAAAAAGGCAGTCTCAAGCATGTCTCACCTAAAAGTGTCTTTAGGGAAACACAGAATCCTCAAAACTCAGGCTCAGAGAGAGTAAGAAAGGCCCAATCAACTGAGGCCCACCTTACAGTGTTCTGGTCCTATCTGAAGACTTCGCCTCTTTTTGAGATGAAAGATACCAGGAATGGCCATTTGGAAGACCCTATCCTCACTTCCCCACTCCCGTACCACCAGTTCAAGAGTCATGCCCTAGGACGACTCAGCATGATAGCCATATTATATTAGAACAAAACACAGTAGCCCCAGCACTCTTGTAACGAAATAATACAGTGAGACATATATATATAAGAGAATGGACCTATGGGCATGGTGGCTCACACCTGTAATCCCAGCACTTTGAGAGGCTGAGGCAGGCAGATCAGTTGAACTCAGGAGTTTGAGAACAGCCCAGGCAACCTAGCAAAACCCTGTCTCTACTCCGCCACAAAAAAAATACAAAAATTAACTGGGCATGGTGGTATGTGCCTGTAGTCCCAGCTACTTGGGAGGCTAAGGTGGGAGAATGGCTTTAGCCCAGGGGGTAGAGGTTGCAGTGAGCCAAGATCCTGCCACTGCACTCCAGCTTGGGCAGCAGAGCCAGACCTTCTCTCAAAAAACGAAAATGGACCAACATTATACACTTGGGTAATTGCTCTAATTCAGATGTATTAGCCAAGATTAGAGTTGGTACATGTAAGAGAAAACCACAATAAGGGTAGGACAAACAAAATTAATAAACCTCTATCACTCAAGTGAAAGAAGCTCAGAGGTACATAGTCCAAGGCTGGTATGGCAGCCTCATAGTGTCAGTCTTGGGATTGTTCTTTCTGCCCCACCATCTGTAATGCATAGTGTTCATTCTTAAGGAAGCCCCATGGTCCAATATGGATGGTGGAGCTCCAGCCAACACATCCACATTCCAGGCAGTGTGAAAAAGGGGGTGGCATAAAGACAAAAAGAGCCAGAGCCAGATATCTGTCCTCCTTTTGAGATTTCTGGGAAGTCCTGTTCAGCATCTATTTGCATTTTCTTGGCCAGAACTTGGATGCTTAGACACAAGAAGGTTGGAAATTGGGCACACTGGCACTCCAGATAGTATCAGGAATCTTTTAGCGGGGAAAGAGGAGAGAATGGATGTTGGATTGCCTGTCAATTTGCCGTCTCTCCCTCAGCAAGTGTATACAAAGTAGAATGAGAACAGGGGAGGGTGCCTGGGACAGGCAGAAAAGGACTCACTGAAAAGGGAGCATTTGAGTTAAAACAAAAAGAACTAATTAGCCTCCTCAGTTAGCAAAGAACATCCCTGGCCACACAAATAGAGTGTGGTAAAGACAGAGAGGTCAGAATGTAGCTTGTAAGGAAACTCTAGGTAGTTTAGACTCTTGGAGGAGGGAGATAAGATCAGAAGGGGAGTTAGGACAAGATCACGAAGACCTCATAAGCTGGAGACAGAAGTGTGGGTTTCATCTTGCGGATAAGAGGGAGCTGATTCGCAATTTTCATCATGAGACTGACACCGTCTGATTTTTACAACTAAAAGATCTTTCACCACCTACTCTAGGATGCATCTATCAGTGAGAGATGCAAGGAGAATTCTGTCTCATCCCAAATGGGCCACCCCAATAGAGAGTCACTAATAGATGCTAAGAACATCTCTGGTGGTGACAGAAAAAGGAAAGAGGAGTAAGGCAAATAACTGGGACTCCCTTGCCTTGCAAAGAGAACACACACATGCGCACACACACACACACCAAACAAACCCAGTTTAGACACACTCCAAATCTGCAGAGGTCTAACAGTAAACATTGGGGCTTGAATAAACAGAAAAAAGGGAAAAGATTAAGAGATGGATTTTAAAAAGTAACAATTTAACTCTGATCTATTCTTTTGTTCTGTCTTTTACAGATCAGTCTTCTACCCCTGCCCGCCCACACACACTTAAATCCTATCGCACCCTTAACATAATGGAGAGCCAATTTTTAAATCAAAAGCGATTTTTAGGATCAAAGAGAAACATATTTCTAGGCGGGTAGTATGTTAGTTATATCTTGTAACATCATATGGTGAGGCGTATTCAACTAAAATTAGAGATGATATTCACTGAAATTCTCAAAAAATCAAGTGCCTCCAAATCCAGGGGGGAAGGAAATGGAATCTTTTTTCTTGTGGGATATTTTTCTCAAGTATTACCGGAAGTGCTAATGAGAGACAGGCCTCCTTGCCATCCAGTGACAAATGTAATAGGTCACATGAAACCACAGAAAATGAGTCTATTTAAAAATGTCAGATACAACACTAAAGGAAAACTCAGCCTTGCATTTTTTCCTCTTGATCATGGTCTAATAGAGACAATTCAGAAATTATTTCTTCTGAACCTGGTGATATTCATGATTAAAATCGTGTTGCTAATGGTAACAATGTGTAGAATTATTACACAGAAAGTACTAATAATGCAAATCATATGATCCATAGTTGCAGTTCCCCTATAGATTATTTTTCTCTAGGCATATTTGATTCCTCAGAGATTAGAAACAAATCTCAGATTTGTACTAACAGATACAGAACTGGGGTTTAAAAGAACAAGATTAGAGAATTCACCAAATTTTCACTTATGCCAGTTTCCCCACATACAATAATGGCAATGTAATGCAGGGGGGCATTAAACAAAAAACATTCTTTTCAGATCGTTTTGGCATTTGATATATTCTTGCTTAGATCTATCTGTGGGATGTGAAAACAATTATAACATTACATGAGTACTGGTGAAATCAAAGGCACAACTCAATCTTTGATGTAAAAAATATAATGTTCACTTTGGAATCTTTAACTTCTTAACTATGTTTTCAAGAAAAAGTTAGATTTTTTTCCCCTATTTAGAAGAATTATAAAAATTATCTTCATATCTCATACTGTTTGTATATCTGTTAGTTCTTGGAAATTATCTTTCTCCTCTGTAAGAAACACTTTTAAAAAGCTTGGTAGAAATTTTTATTTTTAAAAGTTGTCTTATTTTATTTTAAAAAATTATTTATCTTTGACTTTCATGGGCATATAGTAGGTGTATATATTTATGGGGCACATGAGATATTTTGATACAGGCATATAATGTGTAATAATCGTATCATGGTAAGTGGGATCCATCATCACAAGCATTCATTATTTCTTTGTTGAAAGCAATCCAATTATATTCTTTTAGTTATTTTTAAGTGTAAATACATTATTGTTGACTGTAGACACCCTCTTGTGCTATCAAATACTAGATCTTATTTATTCTATCTATTTATATTTTTGTGCTCATTTGCCAACCTTCCTCCTCCCTCCCCCATCCACCACCTACTACCTTTCTCAGACTCTGGTAACCATCCTTTTACTCTCTATCTCCATAAGTTCAATTGTTTTAATTTTTAGCTCCCACAAGTAAGTGAGAACATGCAAAGTTTGTCTTCCTGTGCCTGGTTTATTTCACTTAACATAATGACCTCCAGTTCCATCCATAATGTTGCAAATGACAGGATCTCTTTCTTTGTATGGCTGAATAGTACCCCACTGTGTATATGGTACCACATTTTCTTTATTCAGTTGTCTGTAGATGGACACTTAGGTTGCTTCCAAATATTGGCTATTGTGAACAGTGCAGAAATAAACATGGGAGTCAGAGATCTCTTCAATATACTGATTTCCTTCCTTTTGGGTATATACCTAGCTTTGGGATTGCTGGATTATATGGTAGTTCTACTTTTAGTTTTTTGAGGAACATCCAAACTACTCTCTGTAGTGTTTGCACTAATTTATTTACATTCCCACCAAGATTGTATGAGGGTTTCCTTTTCTCCACATCCTCACCAGCATTTGTTATTGCCTATCTTTTGAACAAGATTAATTTTAACTGGGTTGAGATGCTATCTCATTGTAGTTTTTTAAATAAAACAGCAATAGCTCAGGTAGAACTAAATCATGGTAGTTCTGATTTGCATTTCTCTAATGATCAGTGATGCTGAAACAATACTCATTTTTCTTTTCCTTTTTATTTGTACAAATGTATAGGGTATATGTGCAAGTTTGTTATGTGCATAGATTGTGTAGTGGTCAAGTCAGCACTTTTAGGGTATCCATCACCCAAATAACATATATTATATCCATTAACCAACTCTTCATCATCCTCCCCCTTCTCACCTCCAGACTCTTCCAAGTCTCCATTATCTATCATTCTACTCTTTACAACAATGTGAACAAATTTTTAGCACCCAATTATGAGTAAGAATATGTGGTATTTGTCTTTCTATGTCTGTCTCATTTCACTTATGCTAATGAAATCCAATTTCATCAATGTTGCTGCAAATGACATGATTTCATTTTTATGGCTGCATAGTATTCCATTGTGTATACATACCACATTCTCTTTATCCATTCATCTGTTGATGGACACTTAGGTTGATTCAATATTTTTGCTATTTTGCATAGTGTTTCAATAAATATATGAGTACAGGTATCTTTTTGATATATTGACTTGTTTTCTTTTGGGTAGATGCTCAGTAGTGAGATTGCTGGGTTGAATGGTAGTTCTATTTTTAGTTTTTTGAGAAATCTCCATACTACTTTCCATAGAGGCTGTACTAATTTTCATTCCCATGAACAGTGTATAAGCCTTTCCTTTTCTCCACATGCTCAAAATATTTATTTTTTGAGAGACATTTATAAAAATATATGATGTCATTCTCCTTATCAGTTATTTCTACCTATTTTAAGGACTGATAAAATCAGAATTTGAAAATGACAAACAAGAAAAAAATGTCTTTTTTTATATTAATGAATTTCTAGAACTATGTTCCAAAGCTGATGCGTATACAGCAATGGGATTTCCTCAAAGAAACGGAGCTGTAATAGGGCAATTTTTTTTTTACCAAAGACTTGGCATCAAATGAGTCATGACTGTCTGCAAAATTTGTCATATAACAAATAGCAAATTTTGCATATAGCAAAGGCACAGCTATAAATCTTTATAGCAATAATTTAAATAACAAAAATTGTGTTTCAAGTTGCATAAAATGTACTTATACATTATTGGTTGAAAAGATGTTACTATATCATATTTAGATGTACCTTATGTATTATATGTTGCATGTTGTATGTAATACAATATTTAAAGGTACATACAAAGGATATATATCTATATATTTTATATGTCCTGTATTAGGCACTTTTACTAGCTTTGGCTACAATAAAAAATAATCCCAAAATCTCAACAATTTACAACAACAAAGATTTATTTCTTGCTCCCATTGCATGTCCTTCCTAGGTTGGCTGCACCCCTACTCCACATCTTCTTCATTCTGGGACCCAAGACAAAGGAACACCCCAATCTGGGACATGCTGATCTTGAGGCAGAGAGAAAAGAGGAATGTCAGAATTCCACAATGGCAGAATCCCACAATGGACTATCTGTTAACATTCCATTGTCTATAACAAGCCACAAGGCCAAGCTTGATTTCAATGGTGCACAAAATACAGTGTCTCACTGGGAAGGGCAGAAAATTATTGGGAGTAATTTTTTTGTTTAAGAGACTTCCTGAAAACATATTTATCCAAAGGACAGATCACCCAATTATCTCCACAGGACAATGATCACTCAACTGAACAAATGTGCTTGCTTATCAAATGACTGTTTACTTGTCAGTACATCAGAGAATGGGATCTAATCAAAGCAAAGCTCAAAGGAACATTCACCACTGGAAGATTTATATTTACAAATAGGACTCAGGTTAGAAAAAAAAGAATCCCAAGGAAAGGTGAAGAGAAGAATCGTACATTTTTTTAAAAATCAGTATTAAATTTAATAAGAGAAGCTTATAGCACAAATATGTAAATTCAAACACTGTTTCTACTGAAAATCTTAAAAATATACAAACATGGCCAGGCACACGCCTGTAATCCCAGCACTTTGGGAGACCGAAGTGGGCGGATCATGAGGTCAAGAGATCAAGACCATCCTGGCCAATGTGGTGAAACTCTGTCCCTACTAAAAATACAAAACTTAGCTGGGTGTAGTGGTGCGTGCCTGTAATTCCAGCTAATCGTTTGAACCCTGGAGGCACAGGTTGCAGTGAGTCAAGATCACGTCACTGCACTCCAGCCTGGTGACAGAGTGAGACTTCGTCTCAAAAAAATTTAAAAAAATTTTTTTAAATAAAAATATATATAAACATAAACCATTACTTAATCTTACAAGTGGAGAAATAGGCGACATCACAAAAGCACAAAAGTTGGAAATGCTAATGGACTAACCACAAATATATTTAAAAATTGAAAGATTCAAAAACAACTATTTTGTTCAACTCTAAGCAAATAAATTTGAGAACCTGAATTAAAACGGTGATTTTTAAGAAAATATAAATTGCCAATAATCAGAATATTATTTAAACTTTTCCAAAGCATAGATTATAAAAGAAGGGAAACTTCTAAATTATTTATATGAAGCTAGTATTATATTGGTAACAAATATCCTAAAAGAAAGCCACAAATGTATCTTACTTAAAAATATCAGTATAAAGTCCTATATAAAATATTAGCAAATAGAATATAGTACCATATTAAAATAACATTTTATGATTTTTTTATTTTAGGGGACCCCCAAAATAAGTAGCCCTCATCCCTGAGTTTTGAAAAAAAACTGAACCATCAGACTAGGAATAAAGCATCTGGAGACCAAAATGTCATCTTTATTTCTGATAAAGGCTATATTAGGGTCCATAGTACGAGAGTCAAAAGGGCCTGCCAAGAAAACTCCAGAATTAGACAGACTTACCTAGGCAGTCACAGACAATGTTCTCCTGGGTTGGAGATTTTCCCAGGTTATTCTTAGATCCTGGGGAAACAAAGACCTCCCACTCCCTGTGGGAAGCTAGCTTCAAGAAGACAACAGATGATTTAAGCATTCAGTTATTTTTCCAAACTTTAGATATCAGGCAAGTCACTCTATTTTCCCTGGGGCAGGGTAAGGAAGGGATTGAAGCCTAGATTGTTCCACTAATTGAAGTCACTCATCATAGAAAGGAACATTGGAGATCAGGTGCAGGGTTTCACATCTGTAATTCCAGCATCTTGGGAGGCTGAGGCAGGAGTTTGAGACCAGCCCAGAAAACAGCGAGAACCTGTCTCTACAAAAAAGTTAAAAATTATCTGGGTGCAGTGGTGCATACCTCTAGTCTCAGCAACTTAAGGGGCTGAGGTGGGAGGATCTCTTGAGTCCATGAGTTAGAGGCTATACAGTGAGATATGATCATGCCACAGCACTCCAGCCTGGGCGACAGAGTGATAATCAGTCTCTGGGAAACAAAAAAAAAAGAAACACAGAATGGAAAATATATTCCAGCTTGTTAGTTTTGTTTTCGTTTTATTTTTTTTCTTTTTAAAAAACTCACTTGGTTTAACCATTACCCTATGGCCTACATCCCTCAAGAGACAGACTCCTCAGGAGAGTCCTGCTCCTAGCCTCCATAGACTGCACACCAAGAACTGTTCTATGGGTGTCCTTCAGGAACTGCTGATGGGCAAGATGGGTATTGCCCCCTGAAAGCTATGAACTGGCTCAGAACACATATTTGATCAATCCAAGGTCATCTCGTGCTCAAGACTGAAATTTTATTCTCCATTTTGTTTTCCATTTTAAATTTTGTCCTTGCTGTGTTGTCTCAAATAACCTATCAGAGCTTCTGCAATGAGATTAAATGACAACATCAAGGTACTCCCTTAGTAAAATGTAAACAATTATTGTGCCCTGGAAGCTTCAGAATGGAACCATGAGGATACAGTCAGTCAGCCAAATCCATTTTTAAGAGATTGAATATCTACTGGATATTAGAAGATATCAGAGTTATTGTTAATTTTGTGTGATAATGGTATTGTTGTTCTACTTCTTAAAGTCCTTACCTGTTTAAGATTCATACTGATGTATCTAAAGTTAAAATAATGTGATATCTGAAATTTGCTTTTAAGTATTCCAGCAAACAAACAAACAAAAAATAGTGCTGCGAACATACTGCAGATGTGATAAGTAAATGATCTTGAGATTACAAGAGCCTAAGTCTGCCTAGGAAACTTAGGACAGTGATATTTGAGGATTAAAATATGTGTAGAAACTTTCTGGGCTAAAAGGGGTAGGGTAATCATGGAAGAGAACAGTATACTAGGCAGACAGCATAGGCTATGTGAGGGTACAGAGGTTTGGAAAAGAATGTTGAAACAGACAAAACAGAGCTCAGGGCAATTCTGTGGCAGAAACTGTGCCCAACCCTAGTAAAAACATTTGAGGTAAAAGTGTTACCAGTCGTGATTGTACAGAGTTGAGACAAGTCCAGTTGTCTTCACTGGATCATGCTTTTTCAAACCATTTTATGTATTTGTTAAATTAATCTCTCATCTAGAATGCAATTTTCTCTACTTTATGCAAATACTATCTTTCAAGGCAGAGTTCAAGAGTATTCTTCAGTCAAAAGCCCTCCTTGCCCATTTATAGTTCGCTGGACTCCCCTTCTTCTGACTCTTACAAGTGTGCTCTTCAGTATAGTTCTTGAGGATGAGCTGGTCGATAGAATGAGCACAATTTTACATGGGCTAATATCTTCTGGACTAGAAGGAGTTTTCTCAAACCAAGCCTAGCACAATGCTTAGGATGTTATATGACTCATCACATGGGGGCATTCTCCAAACAGGAAGAGAGCCACATCCTCACATGGGCCGCCAAAAAGTTAAAGTACCTACTTAGTCGCCACAGGCACTCTTTGGAGCTAATATATCAACCTCACCATCTTGGGAAAAGAAAGAAACAAAAAGAAGGAAGGAAGGAAGGAAAGAAGGAAGGAAGGAAGGAAGGAAGGAAGGAAGGAAGGAAGGAAGGAAGGAAGGAAGGAAGGAAGGAGATAAGGAGGGGAAGGGGAAGGGGAGGGGGAAGGGGAGGGGAGGGGAAGCGGGAGGGAAGGGAATGAATGTGGTTCCCCCATTTCCCTGAAATGTTACACAAAAGAGATGACTCCAAAATTTTAATAATATTAGAAATTCACATTTTAAAAAGATTTTAGTTTAACTCTGTGAATTTCAGCTAAGAATTCTAAAGCAAATGAAAACGGAATCTAAGAATGGTTTTGAACCCTGTGCTACAGTGTGCCTATATTTTGGTAATTATAAACTGACTGTGAAAAGGCAGGCAAACATGAGACAGCTTTAAAGGTATCTAAATTCAAGAAAGCAAAAGTGTAACAGAGAAACGATAATAGTACTTTGGCAACAACTAGTGCTCTGAAGCTTGGGATTCTCTAGCTAATATCATTCATTTGTTTTCAAAACAGAAATGGTCTGAGCCTTCATTTAGTTGATTTATTAGTTTCCTATGGTTGCTGCAACAAATTATCTCAAATTTAGCCCTTAAAACAATACTAATGTATTATCTTACAGACAGCTCTGGAGGTCAGAACTTCAAAATCGTTTTTTTTTTTTTTTTTTGAGGCGGAGTCTTGCTGTGTCTCCCAGGCTGGAGTGCAGTGGCACAATCTCAGCTCACTGCAAGCTCCATCCCCCGGGTTCACGCCATTCCCCCGCCTCAGCCTCCGGAGTGGCTGGGACCACAGGCGCCCGCCACTGCAAAATCGGTTTTAATGGGCTAAAATCAAGATGTTGATGGGCCTGTATTCCTTCTGGAAGTTCTAGAGGAACATTCACTCCCTTGCTTTTTCCAGCAATTGGCTACCTGCATTCCTTGGTCTGTGACCCCTTCCTCCACCTTCCAGCCAGCAGCATAGCATCTTCCAATCCCTCTCTTTGACTAACAGCTGCCTCCACCATCACATCTCCTTCTCTCCCCGTGCTTCCAAAGTCACAGTATCATCTCTGATTCTGATCCTCCTGTGTCCCTCTTACACAAACCCTTGTAGTTATATTAGGCCCACCTAGAAAATCTTCGATAACCTCTCCTTTTCAAGATCCTTAACACTTCTTAATCATATCTGCAGAATCTTTTTTGTCACATAAGGTAGCATCACAGGTTCCAGGGATTAGGACATGGACATCTTTGGGGTGCCATTACTCAGTCTACCACAGTTGGTTAGGTGGATGGTATGGAAAGGTGTTTTGTCTATGAAAGATTCCATTCTTATTTTACTGGGGAATATAAAGTCTCCATTAAAAAATAAAAAGGAATGATTTGTGAAAAGTCCTGTAACACTATTATTAACCCACAAAAGCTTTGTTGAATGGACAATAAGTTTCTGAGGAATCCAATAAAATGGGAACATACTGTACTCTAAAGGGATATTCATCTGCAGCTAGTCCTACAAATCTCTACTTTGTTTTTAATTTATAGAGATAGTTGAACTGCTTCTCCCATATTTTTCTTATCCTCACCCTACCCTGTCCTGCCACTAAAAGCTTCTTTATGATGTGCTTTCACTGAGGAGGGCTAACGGGTCATATCATGGATTAATACAAAACATTTGGCATTGCAGTTATACTAAATGGTGAATTACCTTGAAAGTCTTCAAAATATGATTTTAGTTTCTCTCTATAATATACATAAACACATATATATACAAATGTATGTGAGTATATACATATATTTTGTATAATTTTTGATGGCACAAGCATCTAAATGTTGGTGTTTGCCAGGTTTTCTTATTCATTTTACAAGTCAAGTGCATGTATGAAGGCAGTACTATCAATGAATAGCCTGCCAACAAGAATCTCCAAGTCTCACAGCTCAAGTGTGCTGGCTTTCAAGACCACCTATTTCTTTGAGTCTTAGCATAATTAAATGCCAGGAGGAACAGCTTAGCTATAATATGGGAGTTAAATATGGCTTTGTCAATTTTTAGCTATTATCTCTATTCTGTGCAGATTTTTAAGGACTAAAATAATACATGTTTATAAATTTAAAAAAGAATGGATCTTGATTTTTAATTTATGCTTAAGATGAATCATTATGTGATCTGTTTTTCTGACCCAAAGTGTTTGAAAAAAGAATTAATGTGGATCTCAGGATATGCCAGTGTCATTTTGTGGAGGGTTGCATTAAATAATCATATGTTTTAAAGCATTTATAATTATCCCTATTTATAAGCATATAAACAAGAAAATTCAGCATTAGAGCCAGTGGGAAACCATAATTCAAAATTCACTAACATTTAACACTCGTGGTCTGATCTCTAGAGTACACATTGAAGAGAAATCTTTGCCTTCTATACTTTGAAAAAAAATCTTTATTTTTTTCTCTCATCTCTTTGTTCTTTCTTTCCTTTTTCTTCCTCTTGTTGCCTTTTATATAATCATCAACCACACATACTAATTCAGCAGATGTCTAAACCAGGAGTTTCCACTTTTTGTGGAATGGAATAATAAGGTAGAGGGGGACATTTTTGATTAATGAGCACAGGTCCTTCTAGCATTCTAATATCCACCAGATTATTCTCTTCTACCATGAAGATCTGAGTATTACCCATTTCTCTGGCTTGCTGTTATTGTGACATCAACAGCCTTGCTATGAAGTGTCCCCAACTAATCCCTCACCCCCACTAAATGTTCTCTAGCAATTGTGGCAGTTCCTAGGAGTTTCCTTCAAGGGTCTCTGCACTGTTGATCTCAGACATATGAGGAATGCAGCATTTTTCCTCTCTTTCTTCTCAATGAAGTTGCCCATGAAATGCCAAAAGGTTCTGTATTATCTCCACTGTAACTCCCTGTAAGTGCTGCATGTGGTTGGTGGTTGATAGACCTCTGAAATCATTTCATGTTTGTGGGACACTTTACTGGATTTCTCTGTTCTACAAGAGGCAGCTTTTTCCCTTCTGCTATATTCCTTGGTACCAAAACCTGTCACAGTGGTTCTTGACACAGAGGATTGCCTTGGGATCCCAAAATCTCTCCTAGACTTTGTGGAAAAATTATTTATTTCTTCTTGCTGCTAGAGCTTTCTCTCCATAGGACTCATACATGAGACTATATGGATTGGGCAAAGAGGGGCCATTTATGCCTGAGACCATCATCCTCAACTTGCCCTCTAACTTCTTTGCCCCTTCTAGACTCATGTAAACCATTTTGACATTTCTCTGTCAAGTCACAGAACTTAACATGCAGCAGATATTGTCAATTTGACAAAAGTACCTCCTTCTGATCATTTACAGATTCCTTAACATTTCATAATTAGCCTATTTTACAAGTCTCAATTTACATTCTGGAGCTTCCTTTCCATAACTTATTTCCTATCACCCAATTATGAAGTTAAATAATCAGGAAACCCTTCATTGCATCTTTTTGTGGCCACTGCTAAACTAAATGAAACGGGCAGTCAGCCCTTCATGGCTTTTATGATGAGTCCTCAGATACCCCTAGAGTAGGTAAGGATGTATCAGGAGGCTCTCTGCTGGAAATAACACAACACACCTGAAACTGACTTAAAAATAGGGCTTTCTTGGCTCACACAACTGGAATGTCCAAAGAGTAGCAGACTTCATGCATGATGATCAGAACCCCGCCTCCATTTCTCTGTGATTCTCTCCATGTCTTACTTCTCCCTATTTTCACTTTGCATCATGGAGACCAAACGTCTGCAGCAATTTTAGACATCATATTCATATAGCACATTATCTGGAAAGACAAAGAACACAACTTGCCTGGCATCCCACGCTTCACCCTGACAGAATGGGCTTAGGTTACAGATCAAGCCAGGAACTAGTGACTAAGGCCAGGGAAGGGGAATATGATGACAGATTAAGCCAATCAAGGGCCGTCCCAGAGCTTCGCCCTAAACACATGAGCTTCCTAGAAGACAGAATAAGTATTATTAGAAAGGAATAAGAGGGTAAGGAGCAGTGGCTCACACCCGTAAGGTCAAGACAGGAGGACTGCTTGAGCCTAAGAGTTTGAGATCAGCCTGGGAAACATAGTGAGACCTTATCTCTAAGAGAAAAAAAAAATTATCCAGGCTTGGTTGCTTGCACCTGTAGTCCTAGCTATGTAGAAGGCTGAGGTGGGAGGATTCCTTGAGCCCAAGAATTGGAGGCTGCAGTGAGCCATGATTATGCCACAGCACTCCAGCCTGGATAACAGACAGAGACATTGTCTCAAAAAAAAAGAGGTGGGGTGGGAATAGATAACTAGACAAGAGAAAGAAATGTCCCCATGTCACCCATTGATTCAGTTTTGTTTATTCCAATGCCATACTATCAGCCAAAATGTCACTTTCTATTCCATTTCTTAGCTGGAACTATGCTCAGCTTTGCTATCCAACCAAATACACCATACAGGATTACACATTTCTCTATGTGCCTGTATTAGTCCATTTTCACACTGCTATAAAAATACTACCAGAGACTGAGTAATTTATGAAGGAAAGAGGTTTAATTGACTCACAGTTTCGCATGGCTAGGGAGGCCTCAGGAGACTTACAATCATGGTGGAGGGTGAAGAGGAAGCAAGGCACATCTTACATGGCAGGTGAGAGAGAGAGAGAGAGAAAGGACAAGGGAAACTGCCAAACACTTTAAAAGCATCAGATCTTGTAAGAACTCACTCACTATCAGGAGAACAGCATGGGGGAAGCCACTCCCATGATCCAATCACCTCCCGCCACATCCCTCCCTTGACATGTGGAGATTAGAATTCAAAATGAGATTTGAGTGGGAAGTCAGAGCCAAACCCTATCAGTGCCTTACACTAAGATCTATATTAGATTTTAATAGATTTATTTAGTATTAGGAATAACAATAATAATAATAAACCAGTATTTTGAGTTGAATACAAATCAATAATGAATTAGAGCAACTAATTTAACTGCATGGTTTTTACCCCTAAAAGTAGCAGCATTCCCTAAAATTTACAATTTTAGAGAAAACTTTAAAATGCTTAAAAATTCCAGCCAGGTGTGGTGGCTCACGCCTGTAATCCCAGCACTTTGGGAGGCTGAAGGGGTGGACAAGTTGAGCCCAGGAGTTCGAGACCAACCTGGGCCACAGGTCAGAACCCTATCTATAGTAAAAATAGAACAAATTATCTGGGTGTAGTGGCATGTGCCTGTAGTCCCAGCTACTCCAGAGGTTGAGGTGGGAGGATCACTTGAGCCCGGGAAGTCAAAGCTGCAGTCAGCTGTGATCACGCTACTGCACTCCAGCCTGGGAAACAGGAGTGAGACCCTGCCTCAAAAAATAAAAAATAAAAATAAATGAATAAAATGCTTTAAAATTCCATGTAGGTATTAAATAACAATTCAAAATAGTACTACAGAGACAGTATCAAGGGAGCGTATGATTATCTTATGATAATTTAGAAAATATGAGCCATGAGTTCAGAATCAAAGCAAGAGGCATGTGAGAGTAGAGTATATAAGGATTCTCCCACTCTCCTTATCCAACATTTATTTCCTAGTTTCATGCAGCTCTCTTCTCAAAATTACCTAAGACAGGATTTTTCCTGCCTGCACAATATAAACTAATGCACCATTGTGGCAGCGCATCTCCACAATGGTCCACAATGGTCCCCAATGGCCCCAGCCTTTTAGAATTCACATATCTTCCCACATTAAATAGCATATAGAAGTGATAAGTGATTCATTTCACTGAGGGAATGATGCAGCAAGCCAATTCTGAGATTAGGTTATAAAAGACTGTGGCTTTCATCTTAGGTGCTGTCTCTGTATTCTCTATCTCTTCCTCTGATGGAAGAAAGCTGCCATATTTCAAACAGCACTGTGGAGAGGTCCTCATGGTGAAGAACTGTGGCCTACAGCCATTGAGGAAGTCTGACCTGCCAACAACCAAATAATCTAGTCTTGCTTCTTCGGCCCCAGTCAAGGCTTGAGATGCTGTAACCCTGAGCAACTGGCTTAACAGGAACCTCATGAAAGACGGCTAGAACCTCTCAGCTAGGCTGCTACTGGTGTCCTGACCCTTTGAAACTGTGTAAGATAATAAATGTTTTATGTTTTAAGCTGACATATTTTGGTGAATTGGATAAACAGTAACTAATTCACTCCTTGCTCTCTGTTTCTAACCTTGCCTTTTAATTCCCCTTGCACTGTCATTATATATTAATTTCTTTAGTTTGTTTATTGTGTCTGTGAGAACAATCACATTTCTCTTTGAGTTGCCTTTGTATTCCCAGCCTGGAAGAGTGTTTGGAATGTAACAGATAGTTAATAAAAAATGGATGAGTAATGACAGTCTAAAATTTTTATGCAAAAGATGATAGCTTTTCATTTACTGTTTTTAAGTCAGTCTACAGTGGTCTGACTTTATGGCCATTTGTGATTATAGTAGACATCTTTGTGGGATGTCTGCCCCATTCACTATGATCCTCTTACTTATGGCAAAAAGTCAATATGACCACAAGCACTTGTCATTGACAACTGAATGATTACTGGACACCAGACCTGCTATGTTGGTGACTGGATCATGAGGGATCTGCCGTTATGAATGGATTAATCCATTCATGGACTAAGAGATTAATGGGCTAATAGATCAACAGGTTATCACAGGAGTGGGACTGGTGAGAAGGCTCTCACCAGCTTCGGTCTTGCCCTTGGCCTTCTCAGCCTCTGGAACTGTAAGAAATAAATTAGTTTTTAATTATTTATTGATTTATTTATTTTCGAGATGGAGTCTCACTCTGTCACCCAGGCTGGAGTGCAGCGGCACCATCTCGGCTAACTGCAAGCTCCACCCCCCAGGTTCACGCCATTCTCCTGCCTCAGCCTCCCGAGTAGCTGGGACTACAGGCGCCCGCCACCACGCCCGGTTTATTTTGTTTTTGTATTTTTAGTAGAGACAGGGTTTCAACGTGTTAGCCAGGATGGTCTCAATCTCCTGACCTCGTGATCTGCCCGCCTTGGCTTCCCAAAGTGTTGGGATTACAGGTGTGAGCCACCGTGCCCGGCCTAATAAATTTGTTTTTAAAATAAATTACCCAGTTTCAGGCTGGACACAGTGGCTCACACCTAGGCAACATGGCAAGACCTTATCTCTAAATGTGTGTGTGTGTGTGTGTGTATAAAACTTATATAAAACAGTGGCAGACTGATATAAACAAATATATATATATATATATATATATATATATATATATATATAAATTAGCCAGGCATAATGGCACATGCCTGTAGTCCCAGCTCTTCAGGAGGCTGAGGCAGGAAGATAGCTTGAGCCCAGGAGTTCAAGGTTACAGTGAAAAAATGAAAATGAAATGAAATAAAATAAAATATATAAATTACCCAGTTTTAGGTATTCTGTTATAAGCAACAGTAAATGGGCTAAGACAGAAAATTGGTACTGGGTTTGAATATTTGTCCCCTCCAAAACTCATTTTTGTAGTCTGTTTGTGTTGCTTTATAGGAACACCTGAGGTTATGTAATTTATAAAGAAAAGAGGTTTGTTTGGCTCATACCTCTGTAGGCTGTACCAGAAGCACGGTGCTGGCATCTGCCTCTGGTGAAGACGTCAGGCTGCTTCTACTTATGGTGGAAAATGAAGGAGAACTGGTATGTAGAAACTGCACAGCAATAGAAAGCAAGAGAGAGAAGGGAGGGGGTGCCAGGCTCTTTTAGCAACCAGCTCTCATTGGAACTAACAGAGCAAGAACTCATTCACTCTTGGGAGCATGGCACCAAGCCATTATGAAGGATCCACACCCACAACCCACAACCCAGACACTACCCACCAGGCCCCATCTCCAATACTGGGGACCACATTTCAATCTGAGACTTGGTGGGGGCCAAACAAACCATATCCAAACCATAGCATTCATGTTGAAATTTATTTCTTTTTATTTTAAAGAATTTGTTTTGTTTTTTATTTTTGTGGGTACATAGTAGGTGTATATATTTATGAGGTCATGTTAAAATTTAATCCCCAATGGGGAGTATTAAAAGATGGGACCTTCATGGGGTGATTGAATCAGGAGGGCTCTGCCCTCATGGATAGATTAATTCATTCATAGATTAATGGACCAATAAGTTAATGAATTAGATTAAGGGGTATCATGTGAGGGGAATTGGTGGCTTTCCAAGAAGAGAAAGAGAAACCTGAGCTAGCACACTAAGCTCCCTGGACAAGTGAGGCCCTGTGCTGCCTCAAGACACTTCAGAGAGTCTCCACCTGCTTTCACCAGGTATAGACCCTTGACCTGGGACTTCTCAGCCTCCATAACTGTAAGAAATAATTTCTTCTTTATAAATTAGCCGGTTTCTGGTATTCTACTATAAGCAACAGAAAATGGACTAGGACAAGACCTGAGCTGAGCCAATCAGAAATTCTTCCCTGGGTATTAGGAATTAAAATCGAAAGAGGGAGAAAAAAGAATCTCTGTGTGGCTGTCACTCTGCATCAATCTGGACAGGCTGTGTTGCACTGGGGTAAGAAACAACAGCAACAACTTCCAGAGCCTTAAGCAACAAAGGTTTATTTCTTATCACAATATGTGTTGCTATGGTTTGGATATAGTTTGTCTCCAAAAAGACTCATGCTGAAATTTGATCCCCAATGTGGTGATTTTGAGAAGTGGGGCCTAGGGGGAGTTGTTGGGGTCATGGGGTGGATCCCTCGTGAACAGATTGTTGCTGTTCTCGCCAAAGTCAGTTCTTGTTCTGAGACACAGCAGAGACCCCTCTTAAGGGCTTGCGGGGTACCCTCCACCAAAAGATGAAAATAAAAAAAATCTTGACTTCCTTAAAGAAAATTCCAGACATCTAGCTAGTCCTAAAAACAAAAACAAAAAACAAACAAACAAAAAAAGCAAGAAGCTAATAATAGCTTAAAACAGTAGCCAAAACATTAATGTCATGGGATATTTTATTCCCTATAAAAACTAAAGGTAACATCTTAACATATGTCCCAAGTTGTTTTTCAGAAACCCAGATCCCCACTAAATGGATCCACTGGCACATAGGCCTCAAATAAGGGAGAACTGAAGACTAAATTCTGACTACTATTCTTTGTTCTAAATTTCTTCTTGAGGAGCCTAAAGGAGGCCATGCCCATGAGCCCAAGCTAATATCCTTTTCTGCTGAGTTTTAGACAGTTTATGCAAAATTTATGCAAATTTTAGACAGTTTCACCTTAACAAATCACAAATCAGAAAATCTTTAAATTCCACCTATGACCTGTGGGCCCCCCTCTTTGAGATGCCCCACCAATGCATGGCAGGCAAGCCCCAAATTGGGGATTTGCCCAGTAGAGTTCTTAGCTTCGCCAAGAAAGAATTCAAGGGTGAGCTGGTGGTGTTAAACAGCAACTTTTACTGAAATAGTAGTGTCCAGAAGCAGCAGAGATACTGCTCCTTGCAGAGCAGGGCTATCCCATAGGCACTGTGTCCACAGTAGCATCTCAAAGGCAGTTCTTCTGTCATATTTATAGTCATTTTTAATTACAGGTAAATTAAGGGGTGAATTATGCAGAAATTTCTAGGAAAAGGGTGGTAACCTCTGGGTTGTCAAGTTGTTGCCATGGAAAGGGGCATTAATATGGAAAGCTGCTTCCTCCCTGCCCCTGTTTTAGCTAGTCCTCAATTTGGTCTGGTGTCCAAGTCCTGCATCCTACCTCACTGCATTTTTAGGTTAAGCCAATATATAACCTCCATATATTGATTTATGACTTTGCCTATAACCTCTGACACCCCTGCCTTTAAAAACCCTTACCTATAAACAATTGGGGAGTTCAAGACTTAAGCACTAACTGACCAATTCTCCTTACTTGGGACCCTACAATAAATGCCTCACTTTCTTTCACTATAATCCTGATGTCAGTGTTTGGTCTTGCTGCACGGGGTGATTGGACTCCAGTTTGGTTTGATAACAGCTCTTGAGAGATTGGAAAAGAGAGAGTCCCCGAGACAGTGGGTTGTTACACAGTGAGCTTCCACCTCCTGTTTGGTCCGTTTTCACATGTATCAGCTTCCCCTTTGACCTTCTACCATGCTGTGACACTGCACAAAAAACTCTAACCAGAACTTGAGCAGATGCTCACACTATGCCCCTTGAGCTTTCTAATGTGCAGAAGCATGAGCTAAGTAAACCTTTTTTAAATCCAAGTATACCTTGAAGATATTGGGGGTTCAGTTGCATACTACCGCAATAAAGCAAACATCACAATAAAGCAGTTCACACAATTTTTTTGGTTTCTCAGTGCATATAAAAGTTATATTTACACTGTACTGATTATTGTGTACAACAGTATTATTATTGTCTAAAAAAATGTACATACTAAGAAAAGAAAAATAGCTCAGAGCTGTCTGAGCAATGTGAGGTATGCAAAATTTATTAGGCCCGGACAGAAGTAAATACTGGCTTCCGCCACGCCTTTCCACGCCTAAGGGCAATTGTTAAAGGCATTTTGTTCTTTATTAGCTGCCTCACGCATTATCTTTATGTTCCTGGAATTTGTGATACAAGAAGAAAGCAGAGCCAGTCAATACCTTAAGTTTTTTAAATACAAATTCTTGGTAAACAAGATCTGCCTCCCCTCCTTTCCTTAAAAACCTACTCTGACTGCTGCTAATTGGAGTGTATATTCAAGGTAACTTGAATCTAAGCTCCTAAGTGGCCATTCTCAAGCACTGAGCCCAAATAAACTCTATACTTAATACTATTCTCTGAATTTTCTTAAAGTTGGCAACACCTTAATTAAAAAAATACTTTATTGATCATGCTTATGAACATGATCAAATGAGAATCAACTTTTCCCGTGTATGTGGGGAACATATGCAACTAGTAATGCAGAAAGAGGGAAATGGGAAGAGGAAGAAAAGAGGGACAGACATGAAACAAATGAGAGAGAAGGAAAGGGAAGCCAGAAGTATATCAAGGATGACAGAAAATAAGAAGCGGATAAGATTCAAATGAAAAAGAAAGGAAAACCTCGACACCCTCCAACAGGTCTCTCTGAATCTGGACCACCGGCTCCAAGCCACGGTCAGAAATCTCCCAGCCCGCTGTGCGCCGCGCGACCGGCTGACATCGGCTTCCCGGATCAGCTCAGGGCGCGGTAATGTGACGTCACCTGAAAGGGAGCACTTCCGGTCTCGTGCCGCCGTCCCAGGACCCTCAGGGAGAGCCGGCAGCCTTCCAGGCGGACAGGTGAGGTACAACTTCCCGAGCTCAGGGTGACTGCCCAAAGGAAGGATGGGTGGGCAGGCACGCGGGATCTGGTGCCCCTTCTCTATGGTTCCTCGCAGAGCACCTGTTGCCCTGGGCCGGATGGCCCGTAGCAGCGAAAATAATACTGTTCTGACAGCTCGCGAGTTCGGAGCCACTTGGCGTGGGAGTCTCTTGAGCTGCAGGCTGGGCAGTCGCTCACCCGAGCGCGGGAATGCAGCATTTGAACCCCTAAGTGCAGCCCACCTATAGGGAGTCTTATGGTGCCCCCGTGGAGGAGTAGAGGCCAAAAGGTTGGGCAACTGGCCGGGAAGAAGTGGCTAGGAGGGGTCAAACTCTGGGCCGGGAATGTTCTTTGCCCCTGGCGTTTAGTGCTCACGCCGCCTTTTATTCACGCTGAAGACCTTAAACGTAAATTCTCACCCTTGGGTCTTAGTTTGGTTTTGTTCCCCACGCAAGACAGGATAGAGATCGGAACACTTTATTCCTTAATTCGTGTCTTCCCTCACAAGTAGTTACCGGACACCTGCTTTGTGTCCTGTGTACCAAACACAAGAGTTGATAGTCCTGCCCGGGCGCGGTGGCTCACACCTGTAATCCCAGCACTTTGGGACGCCGAGGCGGGTGGATCACTAGGTCAAGAGATCGAGACCATCCTGACTAACATGGTGAAACCCCATCTCTACTAAAAATACAAAAATAAATAAATAAATTAGCCGGGCGTGGTGGCGGGCCCCTGTAGTCCCAGCTACTCGGGAGGCTGAGGCAGGAGAAAGGCGTGAACCCGGGAGGTGGAGCTTGCAGTAAGCCGAGATGGCGCCACTGCACTCTAGCCTGGGTGACACAGTGAGACTCCGTCTCAAAAAAAAAAAAAAAAAGAGTTGATAGTCCTTTACTTGAAAGAACAAATCTGTATGGAAAAAGAGCTACAACCAAAAGAAACCCAGAAGATTTAGAAGCATCTCCAGAATGTTTATTCTCAAAAGCTGTTTTTTAATTAAACTTCTTTCTGAAATTATACGTAGGAGTGTCTCTTGTGTGTTCCCCCATTTTTCCACCTAAAGGTTAAAGACTTGGAAACCTGCTAAGGCCCCTGTTTCCAGCATGTAGCATTCTAGGGGACAATCAAGGCAACACAATGAGTGCCCATCTAAAATTTTATATTTTAATATTTTGCTTTTTGATAACCTAATGCCTTCAGACTGGAGGACCTTTTTCTTTTTTTAAAAAAAAATTTTTTTATTATACTTTAAGTTCTAGGGTATATGTGCACAATATGCAGGTTTGTTACATATGTATACATGTGCCATGTTGCCGTGCTGCACCCATTAACTCGTCATTTACATTAGGTATATCTCCTAATGCCATCCCTCCCCCCTCCCCCCACCCCACAACAGGCCCCGGTGTGTGATGTTCCCCTTCCTGTGTCCAAGTGTTCTCGTTGTTCAATTCCCACCTATGAGTGAGAACATGGGGTGTTTGGTTTTTTGTCCTTGCGATAGTTTGCTGAGAATGATGGTTTCCAGCTTCATCCATGTGCCTGCAAAGGACATGAACTCATCCTTTTTTATGGCTGCATAGTATTCCATGGTGTATATATGCCAATTTTCTTAATCCAGTCTATAATTGTTGGACATTTGGGTTGGTTCCAAGTCTTTGCTATTGTGCGTAGCGCTGCAATAAACATACATGTGCATGTGTCTTTATAGCAGCATGATTTATGGTCCTTTGGGTATATATTCAGGAATGGGATTGCTGGGTCAAATGGTATTTTTAGTTCTAGATCCCTGAGGAATCGCCACACTGTCTTCCACGATGGTTGAGCTAGTTTACAGTCCCACCAACAGTGTAAAAGTGTTCCTGTTTCTCCACATCCTCTCCAGCACCTGTTGTTTCCTGACTTTTTAATGATCGCCATTCTAACTGGTGTGAGATGATGTCTCATTGTAGTTTTGATTTGCATTTCTCTGATGGCCAGTGATGATGAGCATTTTTTCATGTGTCTGTTGGCTGCATAAATGTCTTCTTTTGAGAAGTGTCTGTTCATATCCTTCACCCACTTGTTGATGGGGTTGTTTGTTTTTTTCTTGTAAATTTGTTTGAGTTATTTGTAGATTCTGGATATTAGCCCTTTGTCAGATGAGTAAATTGCAGAAATTTTCTCCCATTCTGTAGGTTGCCTGTTCACTCTGGTGGTAGTTTCTTTTGCTGTGCAGAAGCTGTTTAGTTAAATTAGATCCCATTTGTCAATTTTGGCTTTTGTTGCCATTGCTGTTGGTGTTTAAGACATGAAGTCCTTGTCCATGCCTATGTCCTGAATGGTATTGCCTAGGTTTTTTTCTAGGGTTTTTATGGTTTTAGGTCTAACATGTAAGTCTTTAATCCATCTTGAATTAATTTTTGTATAAGGTGTAAGGAAGGGATCCAGTTTCAGCTTTCTACATATGGCAAGCCAGTTTTCCCAGCACCATTTGTTAAATAGGGAATTCTTTCCCCATTTCTTGTTTTTGTCAGGTTTGTCAAAGATCAGATGGTTGTAGATGTGTGGTATTATTTCTGAGGGCTCTGTTCTGTTCCATTGGTCTATGTCTGTGTTTTGGTACCAGTAGCATGCTGTTTTGGTTACTGTAGCCTTTTATAGTTTGAAGTCAGGTAGCGTGATGCCTCCAGCTTTGTTCTTTTGGCTTAGGATTGACTTGGCAATGTGGGCTCTTTTTTGGTTCCATATGAACTTTAAAGTAGTTGTCTCCAGTTCTGTGAAGAAAGTCATTGGTAGCTTGATGGGGATGGCACTGAATCTATAAATTACCTTGGGCAGTATGGCCATTTTCACGATATTGATTCTTCCTATCCATGAGCATGGAATGTTCTTCCGTTTGTTTGTGTCCTCTTTTATTTCATTGAGCAGTGGTTTGCAGTTCTCCTTGAAGAGGTCCTTCACATCCCTTGTAAGTTGGATTCCTAGGTATTTTATTCTCTTTGAAGCAATTGTGAATGGGAGTTCACTCATGATTTGACTCTCTGTTATTGGTGTATAAGAATGCTTGTGATTTTTGCACATTGATTTTGTATCCTGAGACTTTGCTGAAGTTGCTTATCAGCTTAAGGAGATTTTCGGCTGAGATGATGGGGTTTTCTAAATTTGCAATCATGTCATCTGCAAACAGGGACAATTTGACTTCCTCTTTTCCTAATTGAATACCCTTTATTTCTTTCTCCTGCCTGATTGCCCTGGCCAGAACTTCCAACACTATGTTGAATAGGAGTGGTGAGAGAGGGCATCCCTATCTTGTGCCAGTTTTCAAAGGGAATGCTTCCAGTTTTTGTCCATTCAGTATGATATTTGCTGTAGGTTTGTCATAAATACCTCTTATTATTTTGAGATACATCCCATCAATATCTAATTTATTGAGAGTTTTTAGCATGAAGGGCTGTTGAATCTTGTTGAAGGCCTTTTCTGCATCTGTTGAGATAATCATGTGGTTTTTGTCTTTGGTTCTGTTTATATGCTGGATTACGTTTATTGATTTGCGAGGACTTTTTTCTTCTAAAGTTTTTCTAAACATTTAAACATTTTCTAAAATGTTGCTCTACTTTCAGTATTTTCTCCCTTGTAGTATTACCATAATGTATTAAGATTAAGCACTTAATTCTGAAGTCACTTTAAGTATACCTCAACCAAAGGGAAGTTAGTATACTATTTCTAGTGAGTGTATTTAATATAGGTAAGTAGTTTGTACACTTGTGAAATTCTTGGCATTAATTGATGTCCAGAAGCTGAAAGCTGCTCTCTGGCACATTAAAAAAAAATTGTGTGTGTAACTACAAGAAAGTTTGATGTCATAGTTGCAAAGGAGTTGTGCAAAACAAATTGCCTTCTTCCAGTAAAGATAATTCAGCAAGTTCATCTTGAGTGTAGTGTGTGCTTTAGTTTTTAATATGTCCTCAGCAGTAGTCATAGATTTTATCTTCATCATTTAAGCTTTATTTTCTAGCCCACTTGCACAGATTTAAGAAGAATCTCACTGGGGTTAATGTGCAGTCATTCAGATAGCAAATATAGCAAAAGTAGGTGAAATGTAAAAGTCATTAAAAAAAGAATTGTGAAATTGCTCATCTCACAACCACATCAAGCAGGAGCAAAGACAACTATACAGAATCTTGGTGTAACATATACTCATTACCACTTGGACTTTCTCCTACAGTATTTTGCAGTTTGTTTTTTGGATTCTTTAGTGTTATATAATATTTCAAAGTAATATGTGACTGGGAAATATTGGAATAGGTAGCAGAAGACTGTAGAATTTATTTTGCCATTTAAATGCTTATGTCCTTGAACAAAAAATGTAAACATCTTTTGTCAAATTGAGAAGTTTTCAGCTATTATATCTTTGATTATTTTTTTCAGTGCCATACTTTCTTCTCTTCTTCTAAAACTCTGATTGGATGAATGTTAGGTCATTTGTTTTTGTCCTACAAGTCCCTGATGCCCTTCTTGTTTCTTTGTCTGTTTTTCTCTGTTCAGACTGAGTAAATTCTGTTGATGTGTTTTCAAGTTCACTGATCCTGTTCTCTGTCAATTCCACTCTACTGTTGAGCCCATCCAGCAAGTTTTTAATTTTAATTAGTATTTTTTCAATTTTATAATTATTTTTGGTTCATACATTTTAAAACATTTCATCCTTCAAGGAGAGCTACTTTCAATATACATGGAATTTCTTGGAAAAACTAATAACAGTTTTAGGTTATTTGTATATATGAACTAATGTTACTCAAGATTTTAAACCTTCTCTGCAAAGTTATCTCTATAATTAGCAGATGAAGCATGAACATATATAATTTTTTTCTCTTTTTGTCTCAGGTAATTCCTTGTTAGAGGCCCTAATAAAAGGGAAACGGAGAAGGAAATGGAGAAGAGAATTTAGGCCTTGGCAAATTGAAAATCGTCTGTAGTATCTCACTGACAGGTAAAGTAGGAATTTTGAAACTAGAGAAAAGGAACATAAATCTACAGAGTCTAGAAGCTGAGAAAACCCTAAGTTTTTGGCACCAGGGACCCCTTTTGTGGAAGACAATTTTTCCACAAATGGTGGGGAGTGGGGATGATGGTTTTGGGATGGAACTGTCCATCTCAGATCATTGGGCGTTAGGTTCTCATAAGGAGCACAAAACCTAGATCCTTTGCATGCACAGTTCACAATAGGGTTTGCGTTCCTGTGAGGATTTAATGCCTCCACTGATCTAACATGAGGCGGAGCTCAGGCAGTAATGCTTGCTTGCTGCTTATCTCCTGCTATGTGGCCCGATTCCTAACCAGTTCCGGTCCATGGCCCAGGGATTGTGGACCCCTGTTGTATACTATGTCCCCCTCTTCAGCATTCTCAGTTCTTACCAGTGTGCTTTGAAAAAGTTCCTCAGAAGTAAAGCTTATGTGCCTTTGTGTTTAACTTACCTTTGCAGATTGTGTTGTCCAAAGATGGCCACAATAGTAACTCTCATACCACATGTTCTTTTTACAATATGACTTTGACACTTCTTCTACTGACCCCTCTCAGTAGACATGTCAAAGTCATATTGTACAAAGAACATGCTGTCTTTGAATATTGATGAACTTCTGTCTAACATGAAAGTGATGCTATGTGACTTTTGAGGGTAGGTCATAAAAGGTGATACAACTTCAATCTGGTACTCTTGGGACATTTGCTCCTGGAACCCAGCCACCATTTTCTGAAGAAGCTTAAGTAGCCCATATTGGCAGGCCAAATGGAGAAGGCACTTGCAAGTGTTCCAGGCCAACAGCCTACGTGACAACAGCATCAGTCACCAGGCATATGAACAAAGATACTTCCAGATGGCTGCTGCCCCCAGTGATCAGATCACACCCAGTTGTTGAGTTTTCTCAGCTAAGGCCCCAGACTTTGGATCAGAGATAGGTTATCTTTGTTGTGCCCTTTCTGAATTCCTCACTCACAGAATCCGTAAGCATAGTAAATGGTTGTCTTAAGCCACTAAGTTTTTGAGTAATATTTTAGATAGTGAGAGTAACTGGAACACCCAATGTTTCCTGAGAACATTTTATTTTCTTAAGTATGGTAACTGGTAGCTTGTGATACATGTTCTTTGGAAACCTGTTTGTGGAATTTCTGGTTTTCTAATTTTTGAGCTTGCCATTCAAGGCCTTCATAGTGAACAGTAGGACAGCTTCAGTATTGGCCTATACATATCCAGCAAATCAGTCTCCTCCCTGAATGGTATTTTATTTATAGTTTCTGTATCAGTATGCTTTTACTCTTCTAGAAAGCCCTTATGTTTATTTGCTATCTGATAGTCTCTTTTGTGAAGTGCCTTTTCAAATATTTAGCCCATTTTTCTATTGAGTTGTCTCACTGATTTGTAAAAGTTCTTTGTAATTCTGGATATGTGCATGTTGGGAGAAAAATCTGTATTATATATCCTATGTGTATATATGTATTTCCCAACAACAGGCTCGTTTTCAGAATACTATACATATGTGTATATATGTGTGTGTGTATATGTATAGTGTTCTCCCACTCTGTGACTTGCCTTCTGACTCTCTTAATAGTGTCTTTTGCTAAATACAAGTTCTTAATTCTAATGGAGGATGGAATTTGAACATCTTTTCCTTTTTTTTTTTTGTATTTGAGATGAAGTCTCACTCTGCCGCCAGGCTGGAGTGCAGTGGCGCGATCTCAGCTCACTGCAACCTCCGACTCCCTGGTTCAAGTAATTCTTCTGCCTCAGCCTCCTGAGTAGCTGGGATTACAGGCACGTGCCACCAAGCCCAGCTATTTTTTTTTTTTTTTTTGTATTTTTAGTAGAGACGGGGTTTCATGATGTTGGCCAGGATGGGCTCGATCTCCTGACCTTGTGATCCACCTGCCTCAGCCTCCTAAAGTGCTGGGATTACAGATGTGAGCCACCACGCCCGGTGGTCTTTTCCTTTATGGCTCATGTTTACTATTACCTTGTTTAAGAAACCTTTGGCCACCCTAAGCTCAAAAAGGTATGTTCCAATGTCATCTTTTGGAAGCTTTATTGTTCACTTTTCACATTTAGATCTGTAATATACCTAGTACTATATTTTGTCTATGGTGTAAGGAAGGAGTCATGATTCATTTATTTTCCACATGGATATCCAGTTGAACCAGCATCATTTATTTGAAAGACCTTCTTTTCCTTACTCCTCTGCAAGAACACCATTGTCATAAATGATGAAGATATATGTTTGGATTTGTTTTTGGATTTCTTGTTCTTGTCCACTGTTTTGTCTATTTTGTCTTTAATAATGGTATATTTTTATTAAACCTGGATATAGGGTAAAGCCCTCCAACTTTGTGATTGTTCTTCAAACTTGTCTTGGCTATTCCTTTTTTTTTTTTTTTTTTTTTTTTTTTTTTATTATACTTTAGGGTTTTAGGGTACATGTGCACAATGTGCAGGTTTGTTACATATGTATCCATGTGCCATGTTGATTTCCTGCACCCATTAACTCGTCATTTAGCATTAGGTGTATCTCCTAATGCTGTCGGCTATTCCTTTTTTTTGAGACAGAGTCTTGCTCTGTCGCACAGGCTGGAGTGCAGTGGCACAATCTTCCCTCACTGCAAGCTCCGCCTCCCAGGTTCAAGCGATTCTCCTGCCTCAGCCTCCTGAGTAGCTGGGACTACAGACGCCCGCCACCATGCCCTGCTAATTTTTTGTATCTTTAGTGGAGGCGGGGTTTCACCGTGTTAGCCAGGATGGTCTCAATCTCTTGACCTTGTGATCCACCTGCCTCTGCCTCCCAAAGTGCTAGGATTAAAGGCGTGAGCCACCGCACCCAGCCTTGTCTTGTTATTCTTGACTTTTTGCACTTCCACGTACATATTAGAATTAGCTTAACAATTTCCATTTTTTTAAAAAGGAAAGGGAAAAAAACCTGATTTAGATTGGAATTTTACAAATCTAAGGATTAATTTGGAGTTTATACTAGTGAGTCTTCCAGTTCATGAATACGGTTTGTCCCCTTGTTATTTAATTTCTCTCAGTAATATCCAGCAAACCATATAGCTTTCTGTGTAGAGGTCTTGCACATCATTTGTTAGATTTATTCCTAAGTATTTGATTTTTTTGATGCTGTTATAAGTGGTCTCTTTTAAGTTTTATTTTCAAATTGTTTGTTGCTGGTATCTAGAAATATATTTGATTTTCATATATTGACCTTTTAGCTAATGACCATGTTGCATTCACTTATTAATTGAAATAGTATATGTAAGGGTTTTTTTTTGCATTTTCTATGTATGTCATCGTGTTTGTGAATAATCACACTTTCTTCCTATCCAATCTAAATACATTTATATCTTTTTTTGGTTTCTTATTGCATTGGCTGAGACCTCAAGTGTAGAAGTGTTGATAGCAGACCTCCATATCTTGATCCCAAACTCAGAGAGGGTTTCAATATTTTACCCTTAGTAAACATTTACTGAAGATTTTTACTACTTGTATTATATGAAAAAATATGTATTTCATATTTATATTTTATAAAAGATTTCTTTATTTCTCACTTTTTAAGAATTTTTTCATGACTATTGGATTTTATGAAATATTTTCTGTATCAATTGAGATGACTATATAAGTTTTCTTTACTCTGTTAGTGTGATAACTTAAACTGATTAAATTTTGAATATTTAAACAACTTTTCATTTCTGGTATATACACAATTTGTCATCTATTACCCTTTTATATAGCACTAGATTTGGTCTGCTAATATTTTGAATAGTTTTTGCATCTATCTCAACCTTAATTATAATGTACATTTTAAACTAAAAATTACAAAGAATTGCTGATTTCATAAAATGAGTTGGGAGGTGTCCCTCTTTTTCTATTCTGTGGACAACTGTATGTAAAACTGGTATTATTCCTTTCTCAGGTGTTAATTTCATCTGGACCAAGAATTTTATCTTAAAATATAAGTTTATTAAGAGTCTTCTAGTCTTTTTTCTTTTTGTATCTGTTGGATTTGGTTTTTTTGTTTGTTTGTTTGTTTGTTTTGGAATTTGCCCATGTCAAGTTTATTGGTATACATTTCTTCATAATATTTGTTTATTATTTTTTGATGTCTGTAGAATATGGAGTGATATCCTTTTTTAACTTCTGATATTGATTGATTGTGCCATCTCTTTTCTTGAGAAGTCAAGGGTTTACTTATTTATAGGTGTTTTCAAAGTAAAAACTTTTGGGTTTGCTAATCCTCTCTAATGTAAACAATTTTTCCTATTTCATTAATATCTACTCTTCATTATTATCTTTTTTCTATTTTCTTTATTTGGATTCATTTATTTTTTTTCTAATTCCTTAGGCCAAATGGTTAAGTCCTTTATTTGCAGCCTTGTTTTCTAATACATGCATTTCAAAACTTTGAATTTTCCTGCATTCATATCTTTATCTGCATTTCATATATTTTGTGTCGTATTTTCTATTCTCTATTGCTTCTCTGCTTTCTGCTTATTTCTATATTAATTATTTTCTATATTTTATTAATTTGTTATACAGTCTTGTAAATTCTTTCAGTGGTTACAGATTTTTTTTAACATTTTTAAAAAGTTTTTCTGGCTTTTCTAATTGTTCTCAATGGAAGATTATTTGGGATATACAGATCACCAGCATGTTTATGTTGGCTTCTAGGCCAATTTTAAAAAATGACTAAAGTAAAACTTCTGATACCAATTAAAAATTTTGTATTTCTGCCCTGGGCCTTTAAAAGTCAAACCTGCACTTGACCAGTCACCATATATTTTCCAAGTAGGCTTAATATTAGTGCCTAGGAATAGCACTAATGAAGGTTCAGACACATGCAAAGTATATGCTCTGCTCTGTGTCATTGTGGCACAATAACAGAGTCCACAAAATTGTCCACATTTAATATTATTACGTTTAAAGTTTTTGGCATTTGAGGAAGTTCTGCTGTGTGGCATTGTGGGACAATAACATAGTCCACAAAGTTGTCCACATTTGATAATATTAGGTATAAAGTTTTTGGCGTTTGAGGAAGTTTTAGAAGTTTCCTGTTCATCTTACATATGTAATAAATAATGTAAGTTGTGATTAGATATTGTTGGTACTTTAACTTTGAAAGAAAACCATCTTATTACCTCTTTTTCAAGTTTTATTGAAAGACTGTCTGGACATTTAATTGAAAACTATTTGGACATTGCAACACAAACCTTAAAAAAATTGTTATCATCTACAGTTCTTACATGAATAAAGCAATATTCTTACCAAGTAGCCAAAGTAAAATGCAGACATTTTACTGTTTGCTGAAGCTGATTAAGATGTATTATTTATAACTCCACTTTTAAATATTTTATTTATTAGTACATTCTTACTGTTCTCAATGGCTAACTTTATAATAAATAAATATTATAAGTATTTAACTACATAGAATCACTTAATGTATATTAAGTATATATTTAAACATATAAATAAATCAGCCCATGATGTTTGTATTATAAATAGTATAACAAATATTATAAATTTGAACCTCTAAAATTTATACTAGTCAAATTATCTAGGTTTGTATGAGATTTAATTGGAAAAAATCCCTCTTACCAAATAAAATTAGAAGCCCATTAAGCAAATTAAAACCTATATTTAAGAAAATAGGCTTGCGTAAGTTGCACAGATTGTATCCACGCTTGGTTTTTATCCAGCACAAGTCTTACTGCTTATGAAACTTGATTTTATTAAAGATTGCTTGTGGGCTGAGACTGAAGGCGTGCCATTATCCTTTACCAGTATGTAATTACAACGTACTCTCCTTTGTTAATCTGACAGTTATTTGCAGAACTGAACTACCTTGGATTCTTAGGTAGGGAAGAGTTTTAATTCTCATGCCTCAGATTTTCCACTGCTGCTTTTACATGGGTGTGTGAGATTCAGAAATATGAGAGTGAAGCAAAATAAAAGATGCTTTATAAATACATGGAATTAGGTGCCTACAGGGGAAGCTATACAGCAGCTAGCCAGCATTTTAATTCCATGTTTCTCAGCTTATTTTATTTGAGGTGTTAGAGTTGTACTTTTTTGTTTTCCAGTGTTTGCAGACTGAGCTTGATTTTCATATCTACTTGAATTCTCACTAATTTTGTGGCTAATCAAGCTCCCACTGTGTCATTTACTTGAAGTTAAGTATTGATATTTATGATTTGAATATATTTAACAACTTTATAGTTAATAACTTTAAATTCTCTTCTGGTGAAAGTATTCAGTTTGGCCAGTGTCTTCTCAGTCAGTGCTCTAATTTAATACAGTGTTTACTGCTAAATCTAATATTGTTTCTAACACATTATAAAGGTCAGAACTTACATAAATATACTGTAGTTTGTGATAGTTTTGGAGAATGGGCTACAGTGGCATTTATTAGTGAAGTAAAAAATCAGTCCATAAGAAAATATGAAGTGATACTTTATTTAGTCCATATATTTTTAGTGGACAGTGGTCTCCACTTTCTAAGTGGGGATTTTTCATTTTTCTAAGTATTCTTAAGAGAATCAGTTTTGGACTTTTGGTTAAACATAGAGGTTAGAATAAATATGTTTATTTCCTCCTAAATTCACTAAATTGACAGAATAAACAATAAAGGAATAAACAAAGAGAATGGAAGAGGCAATATAACATCAGGCTAGAGAAGTGAAATTTTAGAAATGTTAGAAAAGAAATGCATAAATTATAACCAACTTAGCAGAGCAGTTTTGATGGAACATAATATTTGATCATTATATTGAGTTACAATTTATTTAATTATTCCTTAATATCGAGTCATATATATAATTTTTTTAGTGTCTGATAATGGGTTATCATAATTAAGCATTCATCTATCAATGACCATTTAGTTTTTTCAGCTTTTCACTGTTATAATTAGCATTCCATGCATCAGTCTTAAAATATTTTAGGTTTTTTTCAGAATTGAATGACTGAATCAAAGTTTATACCTTTTATGAGTATTGATCCATGCTGCCAGATTGCTTTGCGAAGCCATTTTTATTATTTCCATCAATGTGTGGAATTTCCCATTTCACTACAACCTAGCCAGCATTGCATTTGCCTTAGGGATGTTCAATCTGGGCAGGGACACATAGCCCTTGCATCAGTTGCTTGTCTGTGGTGCTGTGGGAAAGTGTGGCAGGACATGACAGATTTTACCAGGTGAAGCTTAGCTGTGTGCCTTTACCACTGCCACCTTATAATAAAGACAGATGCTGTGAGTTTAGAGGAAGAGGTGATTTCCTTTGTTTACCTGGGGTGCTCAAGGAAGGCTTCATGTAACAAGTAGAATTTGAGCTGTGTATAATGAGGGAAAGATTCATAAAGAAAAATTTGCACAGACACATGAGAGATATATCAGTCTGGATCAAACCAGAAGACAGAAGCCACATAGTAACTAAAATTGTTAGTTTAACTTAAAGAATTATTAGGGTACGATAAGAGAAAAACTATGAAGTCACTCTATAAGGAGAACTCCAAAAGGTACCGTAGGACTGAGGAAAAGTACCCAACGAAGGATGGAATTGAAATGAGGTTCAGACCTCATTGAAAGTGTGGCTATAGCCCATTGGATGGTAGAAAAATTTGCTGGGTTGTCTGAGCTAACGCTGGTGCACAATCACAGTGTGAGCAGGTGAGTTAAGAATGGTAGGAGAGCATGCAAAGGGAATCAGGGCAGTGCTGCAGGGCCACAGTAACAACCCTTGGGGTGCAAGTGAGTTGAGGTTGGCTAGTTAGTAGAAGGAGTTGGAGCACCATTTTAGATACCACCGGAATTGCAAGTTGGAGAGGCCTCCCTGTGTAGCAGTCTAGAGCACTGCTGTGTACAGCTTGGGGCAGGACAATATACCAAGCTGCTGTGTGGAACAAAGGTCAGGTGGCTGGCTGGCCAAGCTGGTGCATATGGTTTGAGGAGAGGGGCCGGGGAGTAGCCACCTGGTCTGGGGCTCCTGGCTATAGTGCTGCCGCTGCCTGAGTAGAGAGCTGGAGAAAGAAAGCACACAGCCGCTAGCCAGATGCTGGAGAAAGCTTTTCCCTGCAGGCACCTAGTACTACAGCAGTGTTTTTTTTCAGCCTTGGCATTATTGACCTTCAGGGCTGGATAATTATTTGTTGTGGGGAGCTGTCCTGTGTATTGTAGGATATTTAGCAGTATCCTTGGCCAATATTCACTGTATCCCAGTAGTTCCCCAAGTTGTGACAATGGAAAATATCTCCAAATATTGCTATATGTCCTCTGAGGGCAAATTGTCTCTAGTTGTGAACCACTGCAATAGAGAAATCTCACAGCAGTGGAACAGTGGAGGGGTAAAATATAAGCTCTCCAGAAACCTGCTGAGAAAACTCCTTCCTTCCCTTTCCAGTGCACTCTATTGACAGAGCTTAGCATCATGTCATACTGGCAAACGAAAAATATTTGAAAGGCCCAGATCCACTTTGCCAGATAAGACAATGAAGGTTGAATTTGGAGTAGAGAGGTAATAAACTGATAGCTGTACAAAGTGCAGTTATGGGATTAAATATGGTTGGAGAATTAAATATGAGCAAAGTTATAGAAGCAGAAAAGCATAAGGGCACTAGGGAAATTCAAAGACAAGAATACTAAAGTGCAAGGCTGATGTAAAGTGGTAAGAGGAGAATGAGCTAGAAGGGCCCTTTGAATCTTAACTCTGGAGTGCTTTGAGTGAGTGGAAGAGAGGGGAAGAGAAAGACAGAAAGACCAATGAAGGTTTGAGATTTGGTGCTGTCTGTAGATGAGGAAGGCAGAGGCAGAGGTGGAGGAGTGATAGAAATAATTGGGGCCTACATTTTTGCACATAACTAATTACTCAGGAAATGGTTCATGATAGTATATCCTGGGTTTTTTTCCACCTATCCATTTCATAATTTAATGTAGTGCTTTAATACATAAAATATGCTTATTGGGGCTGCATGTGATGGCTCATGCCTGTAATCCCAGCACTTTGGGAGGCCAAGGTGGGTGGATTATCTAAGATCAGGGATTCAAGACCGGCCTGGCCAACATGGCAAAACCCCATCTCTACTAAAAATACAAAAATTAGCCAGGTGTGGTGGTACGTGCCTGTAGTCCCAGCTACTCAGGAGGCTGAGGCAGGAGAATTGCTTGAACCTGGGAGGCAGAGTTTGCAGTGAGCCAAGGTCATGCCACTGAACTCCAGCCTGGGCAACATATATATATAAATATATATATATCAACATATATATATATACACACACACACACACAATATACATACATATATATATATAAATATATATATTTAATATATTTATATATATGTATGTGTATTGTGTGTGTGTATATATATATATAGAGAGAGAGATAGTATGTGTGGATATGTATGTATATGTATATATACATATATATATACACACATATTCATACACACACACACACACACACACACACACACACAGAATTTGGGAGAAGAGAAGAGTAATATGAGGAAATAAGAAACCACAGGGAGTTCATTGTCCCTCTTACTCTTCTATGGGGTGAATGCAAGGGCAAGCCAGAACCTCTGCACTTTCTCACCAGGTGAAGGTAGGGGAACCTGTCTCATGGTAATGCACAGAGCTAAAAGAGAATTACAGCAGAGGGAATTTGTGGAAGTTATGGTTTTGACTCAAACCCCTCTATAGTCTTTCATTTTTCCAAGGATATGTCTCCTCCTTTCTAAGTACTTTTGTGGTTTGTTTTACTTGTCTTGCAATCGTATAATCCAGCATCACTGAATAGTCTTATAGTTTCCCAGATGTCCTTATGGCATTTCCTTCTAGGTATATTGAAATTTGCCCTTTTGGTTCTTAAATTTTGTCTTTGGCTCAAGGTTTTACATTTTACTGACTCGTCATACTACTTTTCTCCCCTTATTTAGAAATGGACTCAGAACTCAAGGAAGAAATTCCTGTGCATGAGGAATTCATTTTGTGTGGTGGAGCTGAAACCCAGGTTCTAAAATGTGGGCCCTGGACAGACCTCTTTAATGATCAAAGTCTCAAAAGGCCTAAGCTGCTTATTTTCATTATTCCTGGTGAGTATAAAAGTCTGGATGAGGAGACTTTTTATAGATACTCATAACTATGTCTGATTTTAAAGTAGAGAGAATTTGGTAAATATAGAAAACCTTGGTGAAGGAATTAAAATTGCTTGACCCATAGTTAACAACCACCCTTAATATTTTGATGGCTGGATTTTGTGTTTTTCTTCTATGTATTTACATTATGTTGTCTGTTGTGTGTGTGTGTGTTTGTGTCACAGTTCGAAGTATATACTATATATGCAGTTCTGTAATGTAGTTTTTAAAGCATTTCTTAATATTTAAAACTTCATCAGTATTTTTGCCAGTTTTCTAAACTTTTTCTGCCTCATTTCAACATGATTATATGTTTATTATAGAATATTTGGCTGGGCGCGATGGCTTACGCCTGTAATCCCAGCACTTTGGGAGGCTGAGGTGGGTGGATCACAAGGTCAGGAGATCAAGACCATCCTGGCTAACATGGTGAAACCCCATCTCTACTAAAAAACGAAAAATTAGCTGGGCGTGGTGGCACATGCCTGTAGTCCCAGCTGCTCGGGAGGCTGAGGCAGGAGAATTGATTGAACCTGGGAGGCAGAGGTTACAGTGCACCCAGATCACACCACCGTACTCCAGCCTGGGGGTCAGAGCGAGACTCCGTCCCAAAAAAATATTTAAAAAACTAAAAATTAGAATATTTATTCTGATATTTGGCAGCTGAGTCACTTGTAACTTCTGCTAGATCATTGTCAATAGAATTAGGGACAGATGCTTGAGGGATTGCAGGTATTCGAAATGCATTTTAAATTGTGAGTTTGAACATACATGTTTATTCTTATTCTGTGAATTGCCAGTTTGAAACTCTTGCCCATTTTTCAATTGTGTTTTCAATGTTTTCCTTATGATTTTCAGTTGATTCTTCCACAACTGTAAAATTGTGTTATATCTGTCATACGTGACAAGAATCTTTCCTGGTTTGTCTTTTGACATCATTTACAATGTTTATTTGGTTGTATAGAAAGTGTCATTGTTATGTGGCCAAAATGCTAACTCTCTTCCTTTAAGACTTCAGGGTTTTATGAGTTTCTTAGAGAGGGCTTTCCTACTCCAAGATTATAAAACAATACTGCCATGTCTTCTAGTATTTTTACAATTTCATTTGTGATCTTTAAGTTGATGCATCTAGATTTTAAGGGCAGGCACTGAGGAAGGGATCTACTTTTCTTCTCCCTCTCCTTTGGATAGCTTATTACATGGTCCACAACCATTTATTGTATAATCTGCCTTTCTCCTACTGGCTTGCAATGCTAACTATATCGTAAAGTAGATTATCCTGTGGCCGGGAGTCTCTTTCCATGTTTTTCACCTCTTCATGTGTTCTTCATATTTTTTAATAAATGCAGTTTTATGATACTTTTACATATTTTTTGGAACTTGTTCATTTTTATTCTTTTCCGGAATATTCTTTAGCTTCTTTTCTTTTGGCTTCATTAGGAGGAAAAAAAAAGCTTAAATGATCTTTAAAGTCAACTTTCCCAAAATTGATCTCATAAAGGCAGAGAGTAGAATGATAGATACTAGAGGCTGGGAAGGGTGCAGGGCTGGGAGGAGGGATGAAGAGGGAGGTGAACAAATACAAACATGCAAGTTAGATGAAAGGTGTAAGTTCTATTGTTGGAACTTATTTATACCAACAGAATTGGCATAGTCAGCAGAGTAGACTGACTATAGTTAGTAGTGTATTGTATTGGTATAAAGTAGCTAGAAGAGAGGCTTGGGATTTTTCTCAACACATAGAAATGATAAATACTCAAAGTGAATGTACTAAAACACCCTGACATGATCATTACACGTTCTATACAGGTAACGAAATATCACATGTACCCCGTGAATATATAACATAAATATCAATATCTTTAAAAAATAAATAATAACCAAAAAATCAGCTTTTCTAGTTCTAACAGATGTTCTCAGAGGCAACCACTTTTAACACTGGCATATTCCTGTGATATTTACTCCACATTCTTTTTTTTTTTTTTTTTTTAGACAGAGTCTCACTCTCTTTCCCAGACTGGAGTGCAGTGGTACAATCTCAGCTCACTGCAACCCTCCACCTCCTGGGTTCAAGAGATTCTCCTGTATCAGCCTCATGAGTAGCTGGGATTACAGGTGTCTGCCACCATGCCTGGCTAATTTTTGTAGTTTTAGTAGAGACAGGGCTTCACCATGTTGGCCAGGCATGTGTCGAACTCCTGGCCTCAAGTGATCTGCCCGCCCCAGCCTCCCAAAGTGCTGGGATTATAGGCCTGAGCCACCATGCCTGGCCTTTACTCATTTCTAAATGAAATACTTATATTTCTTCTTCTTGAGTTGTCTTTTGTTTTGTTTTGAGATGGAGTCTCTCTCTGTCGCTTAGGTTGGAGTACAGTGGTGTGATCTCGGCTCACTGCAACCTCCGCCTCCCAGGTTCAAGCAATTCTCCTGAGTTTTTAATATTAGATATTATCTATTGTCTTCCTCCATGAAAGAAAAAGATTAGCTTTCTTATACTTTCCCTTCTCCATGCACAATCGTATACCCCTCCTTCTCCATCTATATTCCTAGTATGGGAATATTTCAGTTTTTTGTTAGGTCAATATTCAGTGCTTTTATTATTATGACTATATATTATATTATGTTATGTATATTATATTATATTATATTATATTATATTATATTATATTATACATAGCTAAGCCTATAGGGAATTACGCATGCATTTCCTTTCTTATATATTTTTGTTTGTTTTCCCTGGGTTAATGATGTTCTGTTATTTTTTTGCTTAGTTTTTTGTGCTTTAATCACTTATTTATCCTAGAACTATTCTCTAGAAGTGAAAAGAATCCTTTCAATGCATTTGAGTCATCAGTCAGTTTTCAGAATGCTCTGTCCTTTGGCTCCAGTCTGGACTGATTGCTCCCTGGGCCTGCTGCATAGTTGCCATCCTGGGGACTTCTGTCACTTTCTCCTGGCTTGGATCCCCTGTTTCTCAGATCCCACATTTTTTATCTTAGTTTATTCTCTTGTTTTTGATAGAGCATATCTTCTAGTAGCTTCCATAGAAGAGGTACAAGAGAAGTAACACAGCATGCTGGGAAGTGTGTTACTTTCCAGTATGGTACTTCCATTCTCAGCTGGACTAAGATTCCTGATCCAGAATTTCTCTTTGTTTTAACCACTAATGGGAATAAACTATTCTTCAGCCAGGATGTAACAGTCTTTCTGGAAGTCAGTCCGTTCAGCATCTATTAACATAAAAATACATGTACTTTTCCAGTAGTGAAGGAGAGTTTGAAATTATAGGCATGGCAAGTGCTGTTTGATGGAGCAGAGATTTGGAATAGCATATAGCATAGGATAGAGAAAATAAGTAGAAACATTATCTTGAACTGGAGAAGGGATATCCTTCTAAGGCTAGAAAGAAGGAGGTGAAATTGGTTACTAAAATGGAAAAGTATAAAGGCGTATCAGAGGGAAGTGAAGTCTCCTGCTTCCTGACCGCTGTTTTCTCTGTTAAGAGTTGAGATCATGTTTTGGATACTAATCATTTCCAGCTTATGAAAAGATCTAGGCCTGTGGTTCTTAAAGTTGGTGTCAGGATCAGAAATATTGCTTGAGAACTTTAAAAATGCAATTCCTGGGCTCTATCCTGACCTTCTGAACCAGAAAGTCTGGGGGTTGGGCAATCAGTGTTTTAACAAGCCCTGTGGGGAACTGTGATACGCATATCTGATCCAGGATGTAGTCATGGGAATGAATTGCTTAAGTTTAATGTAGGTGAAGTTCTTTGGATTTCATCATAATAATGAATTATGGGACAAAGTTTTTGGCTTAGTCAGTCCAACTGGATTTTGAAATGTCCTGACATGACATGTGAAACTGTCATTTAAGGGTCAAGGCTTTCAGAGAATGTGTGACTAAAAAGTTGATAGATGGAAATAGATGGCTTGAGTCTTAAAGAAGAAGAGGTTGTTCTAATAGTGAGGTGAAATAGTAAGTGGGACAGACAACCCACCCACTTCCCCGCCTTGAGATAGTATTTATTCCCTCACTCTTTTATCCCAGGTGCTAGGAACACTGTGTTGCATTAAGTCTTCGCTCTCATTGAGTTATATGTGGTGTTAGAGAAGAGTGACTGAGGCCTCTGCTGAAGAGGATTGAAAGGAAGAGAGCCCATTACAGGGGAGAGCCAGATTTCAGATATGGTGAGGAGATAAAGGGAGTATTCAGTGAAGACACTGAGAGTGGAGGGAAGCATAAAACATTTGTAGTTTGATAGTCTCATTGTTTATAGTGCTTTGACATTTTCAGATCATATTTCATTTCCTAGTGTTCTTTTATGTTTGCCCTGCTCATTAGTTTGTGGTATTTAGAATTGTATTTTCTTTTTCTTTTTTTTTTTTTTTTTTTTTTTTTTTGTGTGTGTGTGTGTGGCAGGTTTCGGGGGAGCTAATCTGTTTACACTGTGGGAATAATCAGGATAACAGTATTTCAAGGATTGTGAAGCCACTATGGACACCATGTTATGTCCATCTCTGATAGACTGACATAACATTTCATTTTAAATCACATTGCTTTTGCAGCTAGCAAAATTAATTCTTCACTTCTAATTTAGTAATGATAATGGTGAATTTTCTTTTCTTTTTTGTAGTCTCTTGTTTAATGGATGCAATATCATTTTCTTTTTTTTTTTTTTTTGCATTTGTAAGAATTTTTACTGTGTTCCTTTTTTGATCAGAATCCACAGATTGAAGAACTTTTAATTTAGTTTCATTTTTTCCGATGAACCTCAGATCTTGGATTTCTGTAAAGTAACATTGTCCTTGGACTTTCTTTAAGTAGTGAAATGAACAAAGGGAATCAGATTGAGAACTCACCATAGAGTACACAGAATCGTAATTCTTAGGAGGTCATATGGAGATAACAGAATCATGTGAAGTATCGAGTGCTGTGAGCACAGTGGTTGGAGATCTAGCAGATAAGGCTCCATGAATGAGTCCAATAGGTCTGTCTACATGGCAACCTATTATATAGATACTGTGCCATATTAACTTGATATGTGCCAGTTTTCCTTCCTCTCCCTACAAAATTAACTGGAAGGTATAAGTCTATACTTGCAGTGTTGTATAGTTGGAGTTTATTAGCAGTCAGGGCCTAGAGATTATCACTACAACTTCTGTCATACATTGCATGGGTGTTTGACTGATTTGACTGTTATGAGCATGTTCAGTTGTGTGTTTATAACACATTTTGATGTAAACTTTTGATTAAATATTTTACTTGCATGTCTGCATTGGAATGTTTTCCAACATCCTTACACCTGGACCTCCCCCGTACCCCTCCGTGTGTGTGTCGTGTTTAGTTGCATAAGCATAGGCCTTTTAATTTTCTTTGTGGTTTCTTAAAAAGGAGGTTTAAGTGGTGAAGTATGAAGTACTGTATGCAATGGTATTTAAGCATTTTGCATTGCATTTTCCACTTCTGTCTCTGTTATAAGTTAGACCTTTATGTTACTTGCTATGCATTCAGTTTGAAAGGATTTATTGTATGTGAGTGCCACGCACCCAATCTAGTGCTGCTTGGTGCCACTGGATACAGAGAACTATAGCAAGTGATGGCTACTTTTAAAGAAGTTAAACTTTTAAGTTTGGTACATTATACATGCTACAATATTAAGTATATTTCTGACAGGATAAAAATTCCATTTTTTTCTGCATCTGTTGAGGATCGTATGGTTTTTCTTTTACGGTTGGTTAATGTGGTGGATGATGTTAATTTTTGAATGTTAAACCAATCCAGCATTCCTGTGATAAATCCCACTTGGTCATGATGTATTATGCTTTTAACATTTTGATGGACTCAGTTTGCTAAAATTTTGTTTAGAATTTTACCATCTTTGTTCACAAGGTATAGTGGTCTGTAGTTTTCTTTTGTCTTTTTCTTTTTGCAATGTCTTTATGTGGTTTTGGTATGAGGGTGATGCTGGCCTCATAGAATGAGTTAGAATATATTTCTTTCTTGATATGGTTTGGCTGTGTCCCCACCCAAATCTCTTCTTGAATTGTAACTCCCACAGTTTCCACGTGTTGTGGGAGGGGCTCAGTGGGAGGTAATTGAATCATGGGGGCAGGTCTTTCTCATGCTGTTCTTGTGATAGTGAATAAGTCTTATGAGATCTGATGGTTTTATAAAGAGGAGTTCCCCTGCACACACTCTCTTTCTTTTTGCCTGCTGCCATCCATGTAAGACGTGACTTGCTACTCCTTGCCTTCCACCATGATTGTGAGGCGTCCTCAGCCATGTGGAACTGTGAGTCCATGAAACCTCTTTTTTGTGTGTGAGTTGCCCAGTTTCGGGTATGTCTCTATCAGCAGCATGAAAACAGACTAATACATTTCTCTTCTATTTTCTGAAAGAGTTTTTATACATTGGTCATTTTTCTTCCTTTAATGTTTGATAAAATTCACCAGCGAAGCTGTGTAGGCCTGGATTTTCTTTGTGGAAAGATTTTTAACTTAAATTCCAATTAATCCAATCAATTTAGGGCTTTTTAGATTATCTGTTTCTTCTTGAGTGAACTTTGATAGTTTCTGTCTTTCTAGAAGTTTGTCTATTTTATCTAAGTTGCTAAATGTATTGCTATGAAAATTTTCGTATTTTTCCTAATTACTCTTCTAAGATAGAAAATTTTTTTTTAATTTAAATCTGATTATGCCTTAACCCTGCTCAATCTCTTTTAATGTTACTTAGATTAAAAGCCAAATTACTTAATCATGGCCCAAAAGGTATCACATGATTGTATTTCTCTTCCTCTTCAACCTGATCTCATACAAGATTTGATATCTCTCATTATGCTTTAGCCACACTGATAGATTAGATGCAAAGGGAGGAACCAAGGATTATGGACTGTCTTCCATTTCTTCAAGAGCTAAGATCTTTATTTCTCAAGGGCCTTTGAATTAGCTCTTCAAGAGCTAAGATCTTTATTTCTTGAGGGCCTTCTCCCTCCTTAGTATTTATTCTCTTCCCTCAAATTTTCACAAGGCTTATTTCTTGCCATTTTGGGGTCTTAGCTAAATGTCACCTCCTCAGACCTTTTTCTCACTCTATTCTCTTCCCTTCTCTATCACATGTGACCCTATTTATTCCTTTTATAGGAGTTCTCACACTCTTTATCTCACCTATTTAGTTATGTGTTGTATATTCTCCCACTAGTACATAAATTCCAAAAAGGCCCTCATCTGTCTTTTGCCTGACATAGTGACTTTCATACAGTAAGTGCTCAATAAATAATTGAGGGCTAAAAGAAGCTGTAATTCTGAATAGAATGAATGAACATAAGTAATTGGCATCATCATTTACTTGATGATGATAAAATTGTGGATCAGAAAGCTTAAGAACTCAGACTTAATCCCAGAGATAGGGAGAAAACTTTGTTTTATTTATTTATTTATTCTTCTTCATTTAAAAAAAATACGTTAAGTTCTGGGATACATGTGCAGAATGTGCAGGTTTGTTACATAGGTATACATGTGCCATGGTGGTTTGCTGCACCTGTCAACCCATCATCTAGGTTTTAATGCCTGCATGCATTAAGTATCCATTATCTAGTACTCCCTGTTTTTTGTATATCCTGTCATTGTAACTTACATCTAAATCATGGGGTTATCTTTGGTGTCTCCTTAATGTTACACCAGTTTTTAATTGTTATAATAGCTGTAGTATTAATAGCTGCCATTTATTCAGCCCCTACCATGTGCCAGGTTTTGTGCAAGTGGCTATCCATTTGTTATTTCTCATGAAAATACCAACTACTTTATAGAGATATTGTAAGACTAACTAAAACAAGGAAGGCAGAAGATCCTACACCAGATTACTGATGTTTTTTAAAAATTCAGTATTATGATTTTCTTTTGCATATACTTTCAGTCATCAAATATTTATTTAGCACTTACCATATATGTGATGTTGGCTAAGTTATTTAACCTCTCTGTACTCAGTTTCCTCATCCATAAAATGGAAGTAATGATAGTGCTACCTCATATGATAATTAAATAATATATGTAAAGCACCTAAACACTGCCTGGCATGTAGTAAGTTATAGTACCTAAAAATATTAGCTATTATTATTTTCTAGCCATATGAAGAAACCTATGAGCAACGTAAGACATGTGAATATGGGGTATAACATATTCCTAGAAGGTTATACTCAGTAATATAAAAATATAAAATTTTTGTAAAGTAATATATTAATGAGATGAAATTTTAGTCACAATCCCAAAGAGATTTTTAAGAATTGAAACTAGTGAAAATAACTCTAAAGTTTATGAGACCAGCCTAGAAAATTTAGAAAAAGAAAAATAAAGGGAAGGGATTTGCCCTACTGGTTAACATTTAAAAAAAAAATGTAGTAATTAAGACAGTATGGTCCTGGCAGAGGAGAAAGGGAAAAATAAACTGAATTATTTGGTATCGCAATTAGCAAGTGAATGTAAAAAGCTAGTATTGGGTCTGAAGATATTTCAAATCAATGCAGAAAGAATGGATTATATAATAAATGGTCTTGGAACAATTGGCCAGTCACTTGGAAAAAAGTTAGATTGCTACTTAGTATTTTATACTAAAAAATATTCTAAACTTACTGAAGACTTAAATGCATAAAACATGAAACAGTGCCACCCACAGCTTCCATAGATGTTAATGGCCCCTGTGCTGGTATGCCCTTCCTCCCTTCTTTCTTCCTTAGCTATACAGTGGCCAGTAAACTGACCAAAGAATATATTTCTGCATTTGAGGAAGTTTTCATCCTATTTGACAAAGAAGCCAAAAGCACCATCACCAAAAGGAATTTGGAACTTGGGTCACTAGGTCAGAATGCAACAGAAGCAAAATAATATGGATGCTACAGCCGTTGTATATTACCATTATAGCTAGACGTTGTTGTACAAGTTTGAATACCTAACATTTATATAATACTTTCTATGTTTCAGGCAGTGTTACAGTGCTTTACATATATTGATTCACTTAGTCTTCAAATGAGGTAGTACCGTTATTACACATTTTGTGGATGAGGAAACCAAGGCACAGGGAGGTTAAATAGCTTGGCCAAAGCTCACACAGTTGGTAAGTGGCAAAGCCAAGATTCCAACCCAGATAGTCTGGCTCCAGAGTCTATGCTCTTAACCACTTTACTACATTGCTTATCTAGCAAACTGAAAGATATAAAAATGGAGTAGAAATCAGTGAAATTTGACAAGGATGACAATGGTTATTTACATCAGGCTCCAGAACCATGTCATGTAATTGCAGAGACCAGAAAACCTAACAACATGAAGAAATAGATAAACTGATCAGAGAAATAGATATTGATGGAAATGGACTAGTAGCTGTGAAGACTTTATATAGATGATGATTACAAGATGAAAATCCCATTTCGTTGTAATTTCCCCCTACAGATCTATCAGATTGAATGTTTTTAAAAAGATCATTTATTTATTCTGTTTCTTTATAGCAAACTCATGTCAAAAATAACTTCTGTACACACATAAGAAAAATCTACATGTACTTGTAGACGTTTGTTTCCCCAAAAGATCAAGCAGTACACCTGTTTACAATTATAAGTGCGAGTGATAAGTGACAAGGAAACAGTAGACTCCTTAAAGCTCTCCCTGTGCATGCTTCTTACACTATTTTGGCTGTCTTGTTTTTCTGGTTTTCATGCGCCTTGTTAACTGAGCATGACCAAATCTTGAAGTGCCTTATATGCAGTATTACTGATTTTAGACTTTTTCCAGATGACTTTATCTGGAAGACACTGAAGGGTGTTTAAATAGGGTACTGCTGTGATTTTAAGGGATGTTTGAAGATAATCTCTCTTGGGTTCTCTGAAGAATTCAGAGGAAAGTGTGAAAAGAAACAGACCCATCTTTTCTAGCCTGCGTGTCATCTTATGCCTGTTTATTACTTTGATTAATCTAAGGTCTGTGTTTCTTTTTTTAGGTAACCCAGGTTTTTCTGCCTTTTATGTGCCATTTGCAAAGGCTTTATACTCTTTGACAAACAGACGCTTTCCAGTTTGGACTATCAGTCATGCTGGGCATGCGTTGGCTCCCAAAGACAAGAAGATTCTTACAACATCAGAGGGTATGTCCGTGTTAATATCTACTTTCCTTTACAGTGAGTGGAGGGTCATGTTTCTAGCAAGCCTGCTAAGGTTAAGAGTTACACCAGTGGAAACTTCTGCTTGTGGCATTAGGCCCATGGTGCCATATTTCGGTAAACTTAGGATTTTTAGAGACATTTTAACTCTTCAGGTAATTTTCTGTAAGAATATGGGTAGATAAAACAATCTATGACTTGTCTTCTTTGTTTACCAATTAGTAATCAACTGTGTGTTTTTTGATCATGTATTATTTTTCCAGGGTTGTTCTAGCAGGAATGGTAGGGAAAAAGCAGTCCCCAACCATTTTGGCACCTGGGAACCAGTTTTATGGAAAACAGTTTTTCCACAGACTGGGGAGGGGTGGATGGTTTCGGGATGAAACTGTTCCACCTCAGATTATCAGGTGTGCAACCTAGATCTTGCATGCACAGTTCACAATAGGGTACTCCTATGAGAATTTAATGCTGCCGCTGATCTGACAGGAGGCAGAGCTCAGGCGGTAATGCTCACTCGCCCATCGCACACCTTCATCTGTGTGGCCGGGTTCCTGACAGGCCACAGACAGGGGTTGGGAACCCCTTTTATAAATCTTTACTTTAAAGAAGGTTTTCCTCTCATATTTAGAGAATAACTAAGGGATAAACCGTGGCCTGCTAATCATATAGACACCTAACGGGTAAACAAAGGAGAAAACACAGTTTGGGTTAAGGAGAGACTTTGTGGAGTAGGCGTGTGTCTTAGTCAGTTTGGGCTGCTATAGCAAAATACCATAGACTAAGTAGCTTTTAAAAATGATTTCTCATAGTTTCTTGAGACTGGACGTCCAGTCCAGTCTGCACTGGCAGATTCCATGTCTGACGAAAACCTACTTCCCGATTCACAGATGGCATTCTTGCTGTCCTCTCATGGTGGACAGAGGAGGCAAGCTCTCTTGGGACTCTAGTGGGCTCTATCCTCATGACCCCATCTAATCCTAATTACTTCCCAAAGACTCCCCTCCACCTCTTAATAGCATTTGGGCATAGGGTTTCACCTATGGATTTGGGGGCCATATAAGCATTCAGACCATTACAATTGGTTTTGACAATTGAATAAGATTTGGATTTAGGGCATGGAGGTGGGTGCAGAGGTACAACAAATAGAAGGAGTAGCACAGAAGGGAGCAAGATTTAGTAGGGTTGTTACTGCTAAGCAGGGCCAGTTTGAGAGGGACTTTGAGAGCTGGAGAAAGAGCCAGGACTCCATGCTGGAAGGCTTCTAAATGGAAGAAGTAATACCATGCAGATGCAAGCTACCTCCTTTAAATCTGTGAGAATTCTGGCATGTTCACTGTTCCAAAAAATAAAAAATGAGAGAAAAAATAACAAATATAAGTTTATAAAACATAAACATAACTTTATAAAAGTACAGCATATTCAAGAGTTGAGGGACAATTTCAAAAGGTGTAACATGTGGAATGCTCTCTAGGCATTCCATTCAAGGGCGTTTTGTCCTAGGGAGTTTCCTTTAGTTAATTTGAGGTGAGATCAAGGTGGCTGTGACTTCATTGCCCAGTTTGCTTCTGGTTCTTGTGCGTCTCTCTGGTGGTATGAGCATCTTTTTGTGTTTATTAAGCTTCTCAGTTTTAAAGATATTTTACAATAAAGTTACATTTTACATCTATAGTCTTCATTACTATATATGCATGATTATTTTAGACATTGATGTACAAGGTTGAACATACAAAAGCCTGTACTCTTTGAAGGCTAGTTTTGATTATATTTATTTCTAATTGTATTCTCTGACCTCAGCCTATGATCCTCATATCAGATACAATTTTTTGTTTCTATTTTAAAATTTGATTATGGTGGCAATAAATATGGTTGCATATGTGAACTCTTCTGAATACTTTCTGAAAAACATTAGTTTACTAATCTGTTATTAATTTGTGTAAATGTTGCACATCAGATAAACAGTATCAATTTATCTAGTTTTATCTAATTGTTAACCTTGTATTTTGCAGCTGACTGTTTCACTGCAGGAAGTATGTTGTGTAATTTTCTATTTATTTTCTAAATGGATTACCTTCCTTTATTGTATTTTTATATTAAAAAGTTATATGTGCTTATTAAACAATTTAGTATGGAAAACTGAATAAGAAAATAAAAAATCAGTGTCCTAGAAGTTAAAGGTTGAAAAGAAATACTAAAACTTCATAATGTTTTAATTATGCTTAAACATTTTCAACCTAAAGCCTAACGTTAGCACCTTGGCACTAAGAGATGAGATTTTTCAATGAATAATACTTTGTGTAATAGCTCAGATATTTTCTAGGCTGAAGTAAGCATCTAGGAATAGCAGCACCAGGGACTATATTTTTAGTGCTTTTTCCCCATGACAATATCATGATGAAGTATGTATCTTAAATGTTAGTGAAGTAGTTACATTTAGATTTTCAGGGTATTTTTTTTCAACATCTATTTGCTTATTACCTGTTCAAAACTTGTATTTGGCATATGTTATACATTAAGAAAATATTTAGCATAGAATTTTTTTTTAAATAAATAGTGGACTTCCAGTTTCAGCTCTGACATGTAGAACTTGGAATTTGTCACTTCTCTCCTCACAATAAGAAAAATGCTGAGGCGGAGTGTGGTGTCTCATGCCTGTAATCCCAGCACTTTGGGAGGCCAAGGCAGGTGGATCACGTAAGGCCAGGAATTTGAGACCAGCTTGGCCAACATGGCAAAACTGCATCTCTACTAAAAGTACAAAAATTATCCAGGCATGGTGGTGCTTGCCTGTAATCCCAACTACTCGGGAGACTGAGACATGAGAATTGCTTGAATCTGGGAGGCAGAGGTTGCAGTGAGCCGAGATTGTGCCACTGCACTCCAGCCTAGCTGAAAGAGTGAGACTCTGTCTCAAAAAAGAAAGAAAAAAAGAAAAGAAAAAAGTTGAACAAAACTAAAAATTATTTTTCTTAGACCTTTCAGAGAATTGAGGTCACAGGACAAATTGTCACCTAAAATCTGGAGAGACAAGGAAATACAATGAAGATCAGCTTATCTGAAGCAGAAGACAGTAGTGCCATTTATGTAGAATACATAAATGGTGATTTTGATGAATTGCTGGGGGTAAAGTACAGACTATTTTAAGAGTAACAAACTTCTGCAAGCCTATTCTTGGGGGACTTCTTCACTTTCATAGGTATTACTTCTAGGAACCTTATCAGATTCTTTTGTGAAACTTTGAGAAATGTCCCCTATGGTTTTTTGTTAGGAGTGGAAGAGAAGTAAGCATTTTGCAGTATGCCCAGAATATTCTCAATAACATGGCTTACTTTCCAAGGGAAAAAGAGTTCCAGAGCTTTATCCAACCTGGGGGAAGGGCAGTTAGCCAACTCTGTCTTCCCCTAGCCTTCCTGTCTCACATGCTGGAGGAGAAAAAAAGATGACAAAAACTTTTGAAGATCACAGCACAGGCATTCAGGCCCACTGAAAGACTGAGGTTTAATCATTACATTATAGGATGCTTCCCTCCTCATTTTACCACCATGTCTACAGGCCTCTACTTAATAATAGTTCATTATAACTATAGGAGCTACAAGACACAAACTCTATTTAAGAAGGAGTTCTTAGGGAAAACCAAAGGCAATGGAGGAAAAAAAAAACAAGAACATTAGAAGAAACTGAAGTTTCTGATACCTGTAGCTACAGAAAACATTAAGCATAGCCCTGGCCAGGCGTGGTGGCTCATGCCTGTAATCCCAGCACTTTGGGAGGCTGAGGCGAGCGGATCGCTTGAGGTCAGGAGTGCTTGACCAGCCTGGCCAACGTGATGAAACCCCATCTCTACTAAAAATACAAAAATTAGCCAGGCATGGTGGTGCAAGCCTGTACTCCCAGCTACTCAGGAGGTTGAGGCAGGAGAATTGCTTGAACCCGGGAGGCAGAGGTTGCAGTGAGCCAAGATAGTGCCACAGCACTCCAGCCTGGGCGACAGAGTGAGACCCTATCTTAAAAAACAAACAAACAAAAAAAGCATAGCCCAGCTTCTAGCCACATTAACATATAGCCTCACATAAAAGATCTGTTTACCTCATTCCTATTACTCAATACATCATGTCCAGCTTTAAGCAAAAAATAAAATTAGAAGGCATTGTAAAAGGCAAGAAAAAACAGTCTGAAGAGACAAAGCAAGCATCAGAACCAAAGTCAGATATATACTAACTACCAGTTTTAGAAACATCGGGAATTTAAAGTAACCATGATTACTACGTTGAGGACTCTAATGGAAGAAGTAGCATGCAAGAACAGATGGGTAATGCAAGCAGTCAGTAGGGAACTCTTAAGAAAGAATCAAAAGGAAATATTAGAAAACACCGTAACAAAAATGAAAAATGCCTTTGATGGACTCACCAGCAGGCTGGATGCAGCTGAGGAAAGAATCAGTGGGCTGGAAAAATAGGTTAATAGAAACTTTCCTAACTGAAATGCAAAGAGAAAAAAATAATTTATGAAAGTACAGCACATCCAAGAGTTGTGGGACAATTTCAAAAGGTGTAACATATGCATAATTGGAATACCAGATCAAGAAGAAAGAGAAAATGGAGAAGATAAGAGTTGAAGTACTTAACGCCAGATGACAAAACACAGGTTTAGGAATCTCAGAGCACACTAAGCAGGGTCAATACTAAGGCTCAACATCTACATATGTCATACTTAAGTTGCAGAAAACCAAAGACAAAATCTTGAAAATAGGCAGAGGAAAAAGTACCTTACCTGTAGAAGAACGAAGATGAGAATTACAGGGAACTTCTTGTCAGAAACCATTCAACAAAGAGGAGAATGGAGTGAAATATTTAGTGTCGAATGAAAAATAACACTTACCTGGATTTCTCTATCTAGTGAAATCATCCTTCAGAAGTAAAGGAGAAGTAAAGACTTTTTCAGACCAACAGCAGCTGAGGAAATTAGTTGCTGGAAACATTCTGTGCAAGAAATATTAAAAGAAGTTCTTTAGGGGAAGGGAAAGCGATAGAGATTAGAAACTCAAATCTGTATAAAGAAGAGCATGAGAGAAGGAATAAAGGTTTAAAAAGTTTATTTTTCTTCTTCCAAATTGATCTGGTAGATAGTTGTTTATTCAAAGTAATAAAAGTAACAGTATGTTGGGTAATTACAACATGGGTAAATGAAATGAATGTCAATCATGTTATAAGGGATGGAAGAGAGGAATTGGGAATACTCAGTTGTAACATACCTGGACTAAAGGTGAAGTGGTATAGTGTTACTTCAGATGAACTTGGTTTTGTTTGTTTGTTTGTTTTGAGGCAGGGTCTCCCTCTCTCGCCCAGGCTGGAGTACATTGGTACAATCTTGGCCCACTGCAGCCTCAACCCGCCAGGCTCAGGTGATCCTCCCACCTCAGCCTCCCAAGTAGCTGGGACTACAGACGCATGCCACTACACCTGGCTAATTTTTGGATTTTTAGTAGATGCAGAGTTTCACCATATTGCGCAGGCTGGTCTTGGAACTCCTGGGCTCAAGCAGTCTGCCCGCCTCAGCTTCCCAAAGTGCTGGGATTACAGGCATGAGCCACTGTGCCCAGCCAAAAAAAAATTTTTTTAGTAAGTATAATTATTATGAGAAGAAGAGAGAATGTTAGATCATTTAAAATGCTCAATTAAAGCTAGGAATAGAGTAGGATTTTAAAAAGAAAGAACAAGTATAACAAAGAAGAAACATTTATAAATACGATAGCTATTAATTCAACTATGTCAGTAATCACTTTATTTATTTATTTAGAGACACAGTCTCACTCTGTCACCCAGGCTGGAGTGCAGTGGTGCCATCGAGACTAACTGTAGCCTGAAACTCCCAGGCTTAAGTGATCATCCCACCTCAGCCTCCTGAGTAGCTGAGACCACAAGTGTGTGCCAGCATGCCTGGCTAATTTTTGTATTTTTTTATAGGGACAGGGTTTTGCCATGTTGCCTGGGCTGGTCTTGAACTCCTGGGCTCAAGTGATCTACCTGCCCTGGCCTCCTGAAATGCTAGGATTACAGGCATGAGCCACCATGCCCAGCCTCAGTAATCACTTTAAATGTGAATGGTCTAAATATACCAATTAAAATACACAGATTGTTGGAGTGGTAGGGGGAGATCCAACTATATGTTGTCTACAAGAAACCACTTTAGGACCAGGCACAGTTATACACGCCCATAATTCCAGCACTTTGGGAGGACGAGGTCAACAGATTGCTTGAGCCCAAGAGTTTGAGACCAGCCTGGGCAACATGGTGAAACTCCATCTCTACAGAAAAATACAAAAATTAGTCAGGCGTGCTGGCCTGCACCTGTGGTTCAGCCTACTCACGAGGCTGAGGTGGGCAGATCACTTGAACTCGGGAGGTTGAGGCTGCAGTGAGCCGAGATCATGCCACTGCATGTCTGGGTGACAGAGTGAGACCTTGTCTTTAAAACAAACAAACATTTTAAAACAAACAAAAACTTAAATATAAAGACACAGATATGTCGCAAGTAAAGGGATATACAGAGATATACCATGGTAGCACTAGTCAAAAGAAAGCTGGAGTAGCTATTTTAATTTTAGACAAAGCAGGCTTCAGAAAAAGGAAAATGTCAGGGATAAAGAGGAGCATTACATAATAATAGCACCAGTTCTTCAAGGAAACATAACAATCCTTAACAAATATGTACCTAACAACAAAGGTCAGAATGCAGGAGGCAAAACTGATAGACTGCACTGTTCTAAGTGGAAACGTCAGCAATCCTTTTTCTGTAATTAATAGATCCAGCAAACAGAAAGACAGTAAAGATATAGTTGAACTGAATTGCACCTTCAGTCAACTTTATTTAATTGACATTTATAGACTACTTCATCTAACAACATAGTCTTCTCAAGCACACATGGAGCATTCACCAAGATAGACTACATTCTGGGCCATAAAACATACGTTAACAAACTTAAAAGAGTATAAATTATATGCTCTTAGACCACAGTGGAATTAAACTAGAAATCAACAACAGAAACATAGCTATGAAATCCCAATATATTTAGAAGTTAAACAACACACTTTTAAATAACACATGGGTCAGTGAAGTCTCAAGAGTAACATAAAAATACTTTGAACAAAATAAAAGTGAAAATACAACTTATAAAAATTTGTATGATATAGCAAAACTAGTACTTAGAAGGAAATTTATAGCATTGACTGCATATATTAGAAAAGAAGGAAGATCTAAAGTCAGTTACCTAACTTTCTGCCTTTAGGACACTGGAGAAAGAACAATTTAAGCCTAAAGCAAAGAGAAGAAAAGATGATAAAAATGGGAACACAAATCAATGAAGTTGAAAACAAGAAATTATTAGAAAAAAATCAACAAACCAAAAGCTAGTTATTTAAAAGACTAATAAAATTAATAAACCCGTAGTCAGGCTAACCAAGGGGGGAAAAAGAGAAGACGCAAATTACAAGTATTCAGAAAGAAAAGAAGATTCATTGCTGCTGATCTCTTAGATAATAAAAGGACAATAAACTTAACTTAGCTAAAATGGACCAATTTGTTGAAAGATACAACCTCCCAAAACTCACACAAGGAAAAATAGATAATCGGAATAGACTGTATCTGTTAAAGAAATTAAACCACCAAAGCTGAATAAGGACAAAACAAGAAAAGTGTAGGTCAGTATCCTTGAGGGACATACATGCAAAAATTCTCAACAGAATACCAGCAAACTGAAGTCAACATCACATTAAAAGGATATGGTCATGATCAAGTGAGCTATCTTAAGTCATACTAAAGACAGAAGCGAACATTTGAAGAGACCATGAATGGCAACTTTTAAAGTTGAAAACAGACTCAGAGAATCACCCTTGATCGGGTGTTCTCAAACTTTGGCATGCATCAAAATCACCTGGAGGGTTTATTAAAACACAGGTGGCTACCTCTGAGTTGTTGATTTAGTAGATCTGGGGTGGGACCTGAGAATTTGCGTTTCTAACAAGTTCCCAGGTAATATTGGTGCTGCTGGTCCTGGGACCACATTTTCAGACCCACTGCCCTAGATATTCACCAATAAACACTGATAAGGAAAACCAGTAGAAAATATCATCATGTGTCTGAATTTTTAGGAAACAGCTTTAATTCTTATTTTAAATTGACATCTTATTATTTATAACTTTACTTTGAATATGTTTATCACTACTTGGCCTGCTTGTGTGCTATTGAGTTAATAACTTAGTAATTGGAGTCTGGGTTCTTTGCTACCTAATGAGAATAGTGCCATCTAGAGGCATTAGCCCAAAGGGCCACCATAGGGCCAAAGGAAGCTGTGGTTTCTGGAGAGGGTGAAAGGGCAACTCATTATCATCAAGGACTTATTGACAACCTACTAGGTTATTAACTGTCGTGCTACAAGGGTATACAAAGAGTTAGAATTGCTTGCCAGTCTCCACCTTTTAGGTTCGTGACTTTCTGTATCTGAGTAGCTCAAAAGTTCTGTGAAGGCTAAGTAGGGCTCTGGGCCTTGGACCAGCCCCTGTGTTCGGCTAGAACAGTTCTGCTCTCATCTGTTGTACACATTGGAGGTTATGTTTGCAAATGTATGCTATAGTGGCTTTGGATAGGCAGCACAGATATATTATTTGCTGTCCAAGATTGTCCTAAGGTACTGGTTTTCTGGCATACAAAATAATGGCGTGAAAAATATGTAATCATTGAGAAAAAGGGCATAAGCTATAACCACACATCAAATGTTGAAAGTATGTTTTGCTTCATATTAGCGCATGTTAAAATTATGAACAGTTGGAAATAATATTCTAGTAGACCACATTATCACAATCATAAGTTGAATATAATTGGAAGAACAGATGTTCACCAATGTCAGAAGGGGATGATTCGAGGGGAAAAAAAAAAGTGTGAAAAGAAAATTTGAGGAGTTGGGAGTATAAACTGTTTTCTGGATTTGATTTGCTATAGAGTCAGCATACATGATGGGAAATTCATTATCAACTATTTCAAGTCATTGTTTAGAAAGTATGAAATGAAAGCTAGAAATCATGCTGGTTTCGTTTTAGCAGATAAAAACATTACCTAAAAAAGTTACACAATCTTGCAACTAATGATGAATTTGAGTCATGCTTATCCAAAGAAACAATAAACTACTCTCACTGCAGTCCCCCAAATAGGAAGAAAGAGAGAAAATCCAGTAGAGCTTTCTCTCTTGCCAGGACTGGGAGTGGTAGGGCAACAAGGAGGTAAGATGGAATGACTAGATGAGCCCAAGGCAGGAACAACCAATCAATCAACTCTCAGGGCTCACAGTCCCTAGAATTGAAAGCACGTAAATCTGTGGGTCTGAAGAGCAAAAAACCAAAGTGCAGAGCAAGAGAAGAAGTTAGGAATCAAGCAAATTGTTAAGAGTCCCAGGGCAGACAGAAGTAGAGAGAGTGAGCATTGCAGTTAACGTCCATAACACAGACCAGATTGTGCGCTCCTGTCTTGGCAATCTATAGGTATCTTCTCACTGATCACAGAACCGAGTCCAGACTCCTTGGTGTGAAGTTCAGTTTCCTACTTCATCTATACCCAACTTTCCTTTTTAACCTTATGCTTCACCTTTCTGTATAACCACACATAGCCACAGAACTCATGGCTTTTTCCAAGTAACAGCCATGGAAACATGGCTGTTTCCAAAATAACACTTTACAATAAAAAGTAACACACTTTTTATGCCTTTTTCTTTTATTGTTTGCTAAGTCTATAACATTATGTTCTCCTTGCTGAATCTCTCTCCTGTTTCCTGCTAAGGACTGTTGAAGTCCTTAGCAGATAATTGGTTTTAGTGAAGTGGAAAGCATAATTTGATGACTGTGGTTTTCACCATCTGTTTGGAGAATAATAATTAAAAATTATTTTATAAAACATATGCTTGGGGTTTACAAATTTTGAAATTTGTTTTCTAAATAAGATAGCAGTGTTAAATAGAATAATTATCTCCCATCCCCCTCACTGTGATGCATACTTTAAGAGCTAACAGAGTTGTACCCGTGTTTAGATACAGGGAGCTTACAGAATACTTAGGGAGGGAGCTGGGAATTGATGAGAGTGTACTCTCATTTCAGCCTAGTAACCTCAGGACAGTTGTGAAAGGAAGGCCTTATGGATCGATGAACTAGATAAGCATACAGAATTAGGGACCACAGTTCTCATTGAGCCAATTCGCTGGTATTCAGTACGAACCCAGAACATCTTTGGGGGCTTCTGTATTCCATGTGAGAAAGAAATGAATGGTGATTTTCCCTACAAAATAGGTGTAAGATATCTAGGAACAACAGCATGTCAATGCATTCTTTTTTTTTTTTAATTTATTTTGAGAAATTTTTAAAAACGTAGAAAAATAGTTATATAACAATCAAAGATTCTATTACTCACAATTGACAGTTAACATTGCCATATTTACATAAATATTTTTGTTAACAAAATAAGTGAAATAAAACAATACAGAAAAAGTTTTGTTTTTTGTATCCCATCTCTAGTTCTATCATGAATTTAGAGTAAATATTTCATGTCTCTTTTTATATTTGTAGTTATATATATTTATATATATGTATAGCATGGTGAACAACATAAGATTTTTTTGTGTATTTGAAAGAAATTAAGGAGGAAACATTTTAAATTTTATTTCTTCTTAAAAAAAAAAGGAATACATGTGCAGAATGTACAGGTTTGTTACATAGGTATACGTATGCCATGGTGGTTTGCTGCACCTATTGACCTGTCCTCTAAGTTCCCTCCCCTCACCCCCTACCCCCCAACGGCCCTAGTATGTGTTGTTCCCCTCTCTGTGTCCATGTGTTCTCAATGTTCAACTCCCACTTATGGGTGAGAACATGCTTCACAAGGAAACTATATTTTCATCTTGATCAAAGAATTCTTTAAAATATGAAATATTATTCTTAGCCTTTCAATTTTTACATGTAAGTTGTTTAATTAAAGTTATTAAGATACAGCTTTGGAGTAATGACTAGGGGCAGGATGGAAGAGTTCAGTAGCTGAGCAAATTCTGGTGTGAGATGTAGTTACTGTCTGCAGACTCAGTCCTACCAAAGGCATGTGTAGTGCTAATCTCCAGTCTTGTCTGTTCTTTGGTCAGAGATGACCTATAAATACTGTTTGTATGAAAATAAATAGTTGAACTTATATGTTTATATTCAGTATATAGCCATATATATATGAATGGCAGTTAAATATATAGTTAAATTTAAACTGTTTTGCTTGGATTCAGATACATAGTTAAATGTATACATTTATAGTAATATACAGGTAATAAAGAATATCTTCTAGTTATTTATCTTGGGTAGAGTGGGAAAAGGTACAGTACTTTTTATGAATCAAAGGGCCATTACCCTTCTATTGTGATCCAATAAACTGTGTTCTTTTCTCACGCAAATGCTTGAGATACTTAACTTTGGCATTTAATAATTGTGTTTTTATCTACGTCTGTTTCCTGTTAGTAGATTATGATCTCCTGAAAGGCAAAGGTAGTATATTTTATTTGTGTCTGTACTTTCAATAATACCAAAGGCCAATTAGTCACTGTTTTCTGTCAGAGTAGTCAATTCAGTTCATGTAAAATGAAGAAAATAATAATCATCAGATTTATCTGTGTTCTGAGGCTGTAAGGGAATTTAAAATTGAAAGCAATTTTAATGACTGCTTAATAACTTTAATAACTGGAGCAGCAAATTTGAACGATTAGACAAAAAGTTAATGTGAAGTACTGATATTATTTAATTTCTCTACTAACTATTTCAGAACAAGTTGTGGGTACCTTTTGAAATAAACTCTAGAACCGTTAGGTGAGCTGTGAAGTGATATCTAATAGAGATGGGTCTAAGAAATAGGCTCAGGTTCTAAGAGAAAATTGTTAATATGATATTGGGGCTGGGGTTACAGATTAACAGCATCTCAAGGCAGAAGAATTTTTCTTAGTACAGAACAAATGGAGTTTCTTATGTCTTCCTCTTTCTACATAGATAAAATAACAGTCTGATCTCTCTTTCTTTCCCCCACAATTTATTGGTAACAATATGGTGGATTGGATTGTCATCCACCAATTTAGAAACAGATTATGTTCCAAATGTGCTTCGTTGATTATAACTTGGAGTACATTTTCCTTATAGAAAGAATGGTATAAATGATTTCCATATTAGCATTCTTCTGGTTTTGATACAATTGAATGTAAATTTTTCTGCATTTTTTGGAGAGTAAGTTAATAATTACTAGCATTTTCTCAGAATATATGACTATTAAAATAATAGGAATGAAAATATATAATATTTTCATATAAAAGTATATAGTCTTTTAACCTTTCGTTTTCTGCTAGTAAAATAATATCTAGAATTTTATTTACTAGTAAAATGAAAAAAGATAGGCTGAGAGTGGTGGCTTACGCCTGTAATCCCAGCACTTTGGGAGGCTGAGGTGGGTGGATCGCCTGAGGTCAGAAGTTTGAGACCAGCCTGGCTAACATGGTGAAACCTCATCTCTACAAAAATTCACCAGGCCTGGTGGTGCACGCCTGTAATCCCAGCTACTTGGGAGTCATGAGAATTGCTTGAACCCGGGAGGCGGAGGTTGCAGTGAGCTGAGATTGTGCCACTGCATTCCAGCCTGGGCGACAGAGTGGGACTCCATCTCAAAAATAAATAAATAAAAATAAATTTTAAAAGATAGCACATTTAAATTTTCATTCATTGTTCATTTTTAGAAAGTACTTTCCCCATTAATCTTACCACTTCGGCAAACACTAACAAGTACTGTGTTCTTCTTGAAAATCTACTGAGTAGTTCCCAGAGGTAAAGCCAGATCTACCTCTGAAATATTCTGATTTATAATGTCCTTTAAAGTTTATCTGAAATACAATGTTTTAGGACCTTATTTATGATGTCAGTGAAATTTTAGAATATTTAGCCCATTTTCTTTCTCTTTGCTCTAACCATGTAAATGTTCTTGGTATATATTGGAGGAGGACTTAAATAACAGGAATTGAAATGATGGCAATCATAGCTTTTATTTATCTGCTTATGCCAGACACTTAAACAACAGCCATTGGGGGCTAGCATTATTATCTCTATTTTGTGCATGAGGAAACTGAAGCCTAGGTTAAAGGATTTGCTCAAGTCACACAGTTAGGGAGATGCTGAGCTGAGATTTAAACCCAGATTTATCTCATCTCCAGAGCCTGTTTATCTTTGTACTGCACCTACTGTCCCAACAGAAGGAAAACTTGGATATTTCCAAATGCTGCATATTTTGAAAAAGAACTTGGGATGCAAATATTAACATTATTGTGGTTTTTTCATATCAAAGAATGATATGATCACTTTTGGGTAGAGTGATTAGAGAAGCAGGGTATAAACTATTCAAACCTAAATATAATATTTCGTGCATAAAAAGGTGGATTTGGAGCCTTTAGAAGTCCTACCAATGTCAGATTCCAGATTCTCTCTCTTCCCAGTTCTGTTGCATGCTGAACTTCCTTGTTAAGTGGAGAATGAATTGTAAGCTGACCTGGGAAAAAGAGTGAGAGCATAACATGTTTAACATGGGAGATTAATAGTACTATGGAAATAGGGAAGTAAGCCTCATTGAGTCAAGAAAAAGCTTTTCAATAACTGTATGCTGGACTTTGGGGAGCAGTGATAAGCAAGACCTGAATTGTAAACTAGGAGTGAATTAGGAGTAGTTTAGTGAGATAAATAAACAGGGATGTTGTGGAAACTGAAAAGAGAGCCACTTTACTCCTCACATAATGAATCATAAAAAGGTCTCTCAGAGGAGATAACGCTTGTTTCAAGTTTGTAGGATAAACAGGACTTAGACTAAAAGGGGAGATGAGCACACACACACACAAAAAACCATATACAAACAAAACAGAAGAGTAGTTTTTCTGAGTTTGGGGTGCCTCTTGAATGAGCCATACCGATTATAATTCCCATCAATGCCTTGCAAGTCGTGAGAGCAAGAAATTCAGTGTTCAGTCACTCAAATTTTAGGAAACAGTTGACTGTCTTGTGATATTTTGAACTATTACACCCTGTCATTGGATTATGTATATGTTCATAGGGAAAACCTATTCAAGTTTTCTACACTCATAGACTATTAGAGTGGCCAGTATCCTCAGAGATCATCTAGTCAGTTCCAGTTTTCATTCAGCCATAACATTTGCTGTGTACTAGTCACAGGACACAGATGAAAAGATGGACGTTGTCTTCAAGGAACTCACAGCCTAGGAGGAAATAAACATACAAACAGACAATGCACAAGCTTGATAAAGTGCTATAATAAAAGAGGTACTGATTAAGCACAGAAGAGAGCTCATTAATTTTTCTTGAGGATTAGCTAGGTAAAGTTTTAATTAGGTCTTGAAGAACCTAGAAAAGCAGTTCATTTGTGACACAGAGGGAGGATATTTCAGGTCAGGACTGCTGGTTATTTAAAAGGGACAGTTTTTAACATTTCTACCTAAGTTTTTCAGTCTGGATTCTTTAAATAAATAAAGATTATCTAAAATAATTAAGTCATATCATGGATTTTCTTAGTTGTCTATTAGTAATATAAATTAGCCTAAGCAGCTGGTTCTCAATGTGTGGAACTGGGACCCAGTGCATCAACATCTCCTGGAGACTTGGAAATGCAACTTCTCAGGCCCCAGCCTAGACCTACTGAAACAGAAACCCTGGGGTGTGGAGCCCAGCAATATGTTTTAACAAGCCTTCAAGGGGATTCTGATGTATGCTCAAGTTTGAGAACCACTGGCCTAAGCTAACAGTAATACACAGAATTATTGAAAGTTCATGGACTTTGAGGATTTGGAGACCTGAATTTGAATCTCACCTCTCCCACTTAATAAGTTTGTGACTATTAATCTGTCACCTAATATCTATGAGCATTGGGATTTTCACCTATCAGGTGAAGGTTATAATGTTTCCTTCCCAAAATTGTTGTGAAAATTGGTTAATATAATGAATGCCTAATATTATCACTGGCACACTGTAGGCTTTTGATAAATGTTAACTGCTTTTTATCATGATTGTTATCTTTTTCTTGATCTTTTTTCAGTGATTACTTTTACTTACTTAATGAAAACATGCGCATATTTTTGCTTTTAGATTCAAACGCTCAAGAAATTAAGGACATTTATGGACTAAATGGACAAATAGAGCACAAACTAGCTTTCCTGAGAACTCATGTGCCAAAGGACTTGAAACTTGTGCTCATTGGCCATTCGATAGGCAGCTATTTCACACTTCAGATGCTGAAGCGAGTCCCTGAGCTCCCGGTAAGTAGGTCTCCAGAGGTAACTGTGGGTGCTGGACTGTGTGCCTGCACAGATCCTCCTCACCCTTCCTATGTTCTTTTGTCTCTTGTTCAGTTGATAAATAGAACAGAGAGAGGGATATTTGCTTTCTGCCTTTATCCTTATCTCCATATTACGATGGGCTTATGTGAATGTATGTTCATAATGTTTCAGAGAATAATGCTGAGGGAGATAGGAAGTTTCTGAAAGAATGCCTTTGAATCTAGGGTTATCGGAGTTCTTATGTTACACATTACTTGCTGTTTTTTATAAAGAAATATTTGTCTAGGTAAGACCTAGACAAGAATCTGTCTTTTGTGGGAAGGTATTTTGTAAATATTCTTGCCTTTTTCAGAAGGAAGAAATGTATCATCATCATCATCATCACTGATAGGCAAACAGCTGTCTTTATGGAACACTACATCTTTATTAAGTCATAAGTTCAGATTCTTACCTATTCTGTGTCTTGGCGGCCTTTTTGAGACACATATTCACAAATACTCACAAATATTTGTTGGATACCACTATGTGCCAGATATTAAGTGAGGCGCTAGAGACGCAAAGACCTATTTAAAGTACCCAGGAAAGCAAGTGAACTATAAGAGATATAAAACAAAACAAAAAAATTGTACTTTCACTAACATATACCATTAAAATAACTCACTGAATGGATGCAATTCACAAGATAATTCATTTCTTTATTCAACAAACATATATTAAGCTCTTTCCATGTGTCAGATCCTGGGCTATGTTTTAAGGACATCCCAGTGAGTAAGACAGTCTTTGAAGTAGGAGAGCCTGGAGTCTGCTTGAGGAGACAGTCTAACCAATAGATGTGATACCTGCTGTCTTGTTTAAGTTCAGGGGGTGTGGGAGCATGGAGTGCTGGTAAACCTAGTAATCTGAAGCCAAGATAGGATGTGATCGCTTCGTGGCCACTTTGTGCTAGGTTTTTAACTGTTTCTCACTCCATGGGATAAAATATCTTCAGTGGGGTCTCAGAGCTCACTAAGCACTCGCTCCTTTTCTTGCCAGCTTCACCTGCTTACTTCTTATTCATAATTGCCCTTAGGAAATGTACAACTGTAGCCACCCTTGCTGTGGTTTTTAATACTAAATGGAGGTTTTAAATTATTATTGGGTATAAGAAAATGTGTTTTTCGTTTCTAAGTGTGAATTCAATAAATTCAAGATTGTACTCTGTTCTCTGTATTATTGTCTACTGTGTTGGGTGTTTTTTCCCTAAATAAGGTGTCTTAATCAGAATGCAGGCTTTATTTTTGCTTTTAGCATTTTGCACAGCTTCTAATCTCTTTTGTGCCTTTGAAGTCTCCTCTAGTACTATGTCATGTGGTTGCCATCTTTATGGTGTCCACCTCTGCCTCTTAGTGGTTCTACTTGCACAGCTGTTGTGAGTTCTGGCACTAGAACCAGGACACCTAGGTTCCAATATTTATTGTCATTTTTTTAGTCTGTCTGATCTTAGACAAGTTATTGAGTCTCTACTTCAGTTTTGAGTCTCAACCTCAGTTTCCTCATTTGTAAAATGGTGATAATAATATGCTCTTCAAAGGATTTTTGTGAGGAATTATATAAAGCATCAAGAATGATATCTGGAACTTTTAACTTTCCAAATAAGTATTAGCTATTATTATTATTAGGGAAATAACTCTAGAGTCATTGTCTCAGTCATTAGGTTAACTATTGTATTAGGTACCTATTGCTGTGTATCAAATTGCCCGAAAACTTAGCAGTGTAAAACAATACACATTTCTTCACTCGTAGTTTCTGGTCAGAAGTCTGGCCACAGCTTAGCTGGATTCTCTGCTTCAGGGTCTCTCCCCAGATTTTAACCAACATGTCTTCCAGGGCTGCAGTCTTATCTGAAGGCTTTAGTTGAGATGGATCTGCATCCAGGCTCACTCTTGTGGTTTTTGACAGGATCCCATTCCTTGAGAGTTGTTGGACAGAGGGCCTTCATTCAGCAGTGGCAGTTGGGTGGAGGCCACCTTCTTTAACATGTCGGCCTGTCTAGCTTACTTCATCGGAGCACGCCTGAAAGAAGAGCCAAGGAGACAGCCTGCTAGCAGATGAAAGTCACAGGCTGTAACCCAGTTACAAAGTGACATCCCATCACATTTCCTGTATTCTTGTTAGAATCAAGTCACTAGGTCTAGCCCACACTCAAGGGGAGGTAATTACACAAGGGCATGAATACTAGGAGGTGAAGGTCATCGGGAGCTGTGTCAGAGCTGCGTACCCCACCATTCTAAAATTAGGATTTCACTTGTGTGTTGTGCAGTCAAGAACATGGACATAGGATGTACATAAATTGTTGCATTTATTTACTGGTATAGGCAATGACTTGGACGTGTCAAATAAAATGTAGCAAACTGACATGAAATGTAATTATTTGTTGTTAGTTGTTCCAGGTGTCTTAAACACTTTAAAAACATTAAAAAGGATACTTGCATATTTGAAATAATAGCGTTACTGTTCTATAAACATAGGAAAGAAAATATTCATTTGGGAGCCCATCACAGGCTATTATTAACTTAATCACAGATCTGCTTTGATTTTTGTGTTTGCTCCAGATCTGTTCTGCATGTGATGTGTGGTTTCTCTTTTGTGTGTTTGAAAATGATTGTTCAACACGTTGTCTTGAACCTTTCTCTCTTTTTGGACTCATATTCACAATGTCTGTTGGGAAAGAAGTAGAATGCATCTCAAGGTTAATGTGCTTTCTTATAGCTTTTTCAGCATCATAACTTTCTAATTATTGTCCTGCCTTCAAGTGTCCTTGCTTTTGCAGGAATAGTGGTGAAAAGGGGAAACAAAGATGAAACGTGAGCTTAACCTACTTTATTTGTGGAGACACAACTCAAACTGATTATAGAGTCTTCAGAAAGACATGTGAAGCTGTGTTTTATCTTCTTAAAAAGGGTGTAGGCTAGAAAATAATGTGTGCAATAAATTGTCCCAAAGGTCACCTCTTTTGGAGGGTAGGAGGGGCAGTGAACATCTGTATGATTTTTAAATTATTATTCAGAAGCTTTATCTGGTTTCAATTAACTACATTGTTGAAATTCCCTACCCCATCCCCAGCCCGCATTAAACACCTGGGTCAGTGAATATTGGTGGTGTGATCCCTGCCAAAGTGTTGAAAGTTCAGTGTCTCTGGGCTACTCTAAGACACCGCAGCGCCTGCATGCCTGAAGTTAGCATGACATGCTCCATTTAAGATGCATTTGACAAATACGTTTGTGTAAGCCAGAATGTTACAATCCTTAATCATTTTGCCAAAAATAAGTTAGCTATTATGTTTTATAACATATGAAGTGTGATAATAAGAAACTTGTGTTTCCATCTCTTCTGTTATTTTTTACTGGAATATTTGACTCTTGTAAGATTTTGAGGACATATGTGTAGTTTAGTAGCTAGCTGGTTTATTTAGTTTTATTTTGGTTCAGCTTTTTGCAATATTTTCATAACTAATTATAGGCAACTTGGTCTTAAATCATTTTAAGAGACTTATTGTATATGTCAGATATATTGTCTGACCTGTATTTTAATATACTAAAAAAAAGGTGCCCCTTTAAAAAAAATCTGGTATTTAAAGTTATTTGTTTAAACAAATTCCATACATAGAATTAGAGATATTCTTCATATATTTTGAAAGTAATGCTCAGTATAGGAAATTTAAAGAGAAATTTTAGCAAATAGGTAATTGGAAGACTGTTAAATAGTAGCTATCATGACTTACAATAATAAACATAATTGAAAGTAATGCTCAGTATAGGAAATTTAAAGAGAAATTTTAGCAAATAGGTAATTGGAAGACTGTTAAATAGTAGCTGTCATGACTTACAATAATAAACATAATTATAAGCATAATTATGCTCATAAACAGCATAATTGTTTTTAGATTGATGGAATCTTAGAACTGAGATAGGCTTTAGAGACAATCTGGCCCCATCTTTCATTTTATCAATGGGAAGTGAGAGAAAGGTCCCTTGCCAGGATTCAGCCTTGGCTCTGCCTGACTCTGGGGTGGGGCATACTGGTATTAGCTGTGAGTATAAAAAGAATCCAAGAAGGTATTGATGGCTCCTTCAACCTGTGGATGATAGCAGAGCCTATAGCTATTACAGTATGCCCTGCAGTGTACACAACTGCTAGGTTCGTGTGACTCATTGTGTTGGTGCTCCAAGAGTAGGAAACCCCGTGATTGCTCTAGCAATTTCAGGATTGTGTGTTGGGGTGGGGGGAGAATAATACAGAAGCAAAAATGTAGTAATTTTATCTCCACTGTTAAAAATGTGTCACCTGATTTTGCCAGTAAATCTTTTTCATAAAGTTCAAGTTTGGGAGTTGAGTTGAAAGCCCTTGATTCTTCACTGAGTCTTGGGGTGAACTTCAATTAATATAACTTTAATTTTCCTCTAAGAATTTATATAACCTTTAATGATAACATGTTCTTCTCTTCGAGGGATATCAGATCCTTCACAAACTTAATTTTTTATATTATTTGGCCTTCTTGTGTACAATAACGTAGAGTTTCCTTTGTCTGTCTGGTTGGCAAAAATGTCTTCTCTCTGAGTGAAATTTCTGGATTACTTAAACTCACTCTCTTAAGTACCAGACTGTTTTATCCAACTGAATAAAAATTTGTCTAAAATATATTACTTACTTATCTGCCTTCAGCAATGCATATTGACTATAGAGGAATTTTTTCTTAGTGATTTAAGGGCAGTGGTAATAACACTATTATTTTGATAGTGTTATGCTAGAATAAAATGTAATCAAAAGGAATGTGCCTGTGTCCTGAAATTTCTTAGGTGATAATGCTTTTTCATTTTTTTAAAAAAAATGTTTCATGTATGTCTATTTTAGTTTTTCTATCTCCTCTCTCAGTGTTAAGTATCTCTTCTCTTCCTTACTTGTAATTTATTGCTACTAATTTGCTATGGGCAGAGAAAACCAATAACTACATTAGAATTTTTTTCAGTAGGAATGTACAGGTCCTAAATAGATAAAGGAGTAAAATCGACAGCAGTAAATGTGCGGGCATTGTTATCACTCAGCCTTCTTTTCTCTTCTTTTGAGATCCTCAAAAAGGATGTTTTGGGGCATTTTAAGTACTCAAAATTTTAGAGACTCAACATACAACCACAGCTGAGAAGCTTACAAAACTTTACTAAAAGAATTAGAATAACATGTTAGATCATGTATGTTTTGATTCAGGAATATACCTCATCCACACTAAGGAAAAAATAGCTTCAATGTTCTCCAACAATGAGATTATTGAGACTGTGGTTTACTTACACTATTCTACTGAGCCTTCATGTCTGCTGTCAAAGTAAGACATGCTTGTAAGAAGCATTCATATTATGTCACTCAGCTGTGTTTAACAGTTGAGATAATCTGGAGGGAGGGAGAAAAATAGGAAATAACTCAATTGTCATAGTAAATTTTGTCAGAATCCTATCCCTAGATTCAAGTGACAAGTGACAAGACATGGAAGGCAAAATGAGGCAGTACTGTAAGGCTCAGAAAGTTTTGTGGAGAGGGATGTCTTCTACCTGGGAAGCTCAGAAAAAGCTTCCTGGAAGAGCTTCAGGGCCACTGAAGGACGAGTTGTATCTGGAAGCAGAGGATTTTAGATGGTGGCTAGGGGGTACTGTGCATTCTAGGCAAGGGAGACAGCATGAAGAGAAATGGTTTTCATCACTGGGCACAGGGAGAGGGCAGTGGGTGGTGTGACTGGGTTGCGGCAGAGTGTGCATGGAGGGGTCAATCGGGCATGAGATTCAAGGTTGATAGAGATGGACAAAAAACTGGGCTAGGGAGCATGGGCTCATTTTCTGGACAGTAGAAAGCCATTGAAGGATCTCTGATGATAGCAGTCATGCATCAGGTAAATTAATCTCTCAGAGAAAAGGAAAATGAGATGGAGATAGAAAAATTGCAGTACAAAAAGTGAACATCCAGGTGACAGGAAAGTTTACTAGTCCAAGTAAGAAATAATAAAGACAGTGTAAGGGATAAAATTGCCCAGGGAGATTGTTGAGAAAAGAGAGAGGTCATAGATGTATATCAGCGGAATGATTTCATTTGCCATAAAGGAGTGTTACAGGATCTTTGGGGTGTTGCTGTTCTGCCAAAAAACCTGTGGTTGGTGGAACCTTTGCCTGAGTTTTGCTCGGGCCCACTGGGCTCATTCCACCCACTCTGCCTGACAGGCTATGCTCAGCTCATGCTGCCGGCCTGGATCCTATGCCTCCAAGGGAGACTAGAGTCAGGCGTGGAGTGATGAGGGGTGTGTGTGAGCGAGTATGGGGTCCAGCCACTGCACAGTCAGACATGCTGGCTGCTGCCATGGGGCAGGCAGCTCCAGGTGCCAGCATGGGTGCCAGCTCTCTGTGAGGCTGCAGCTGGACCAGGCACATCGTAAGCAGCTTCCCCGGCTGGCACCAGGGAATGCGGTGGCACCCAGAAGCTTAGAGACACCAGGAACCACAAAGCCCCAAAGAGGGAGTCACAGCTCTGGCTCAGGGAGCTCCCAGGTCTGGGCTCCCTGACGTGCTGCAGATTTTCTCTCCTTCTCTTCACTTGCAACATGGCGAGCAGGGGGCATGTTTCAGCTCTGTTTGTGTTACAGCAGCTCTTTTAGCCTCGCCACTCATCAGGTCCTGAGTTCTTGTCCTGTGACCAGGAAGAATGAGGTTTGCAGACATGCAGAGGGTAAGCAAGACAGAGAGGAGCTTTACTGAGCAATAAAACAGCTCAGAGAAGACCCGCAGTGGACAGCTCCTCTATGTAGCCAGGGTGTCCCAATGGGTGTTCAGCTCCTAGCAGAGAGGGTAGCTCCTCTCTGCAGCTGGTCGTCCCGACAAGTGTTTAGCTATCAGCAGAGAGGGTAGCTCCTCTCTGCAGCTGGTCATCCCATCCTGCAGCTCTCAGCAGAGAGGAGGCCCTACAGTAGGTGGCTCCTCTGTGCAGGCGGGTCATCCCTTTGTCTGGATCTCTTGGCAGAGATAGTAGCTCCTTTCTGCAGCAGGTCGTCCCATTGTCTGTGTCCTCTGCTCTGCTCTGGCTGAGCCCAGGGCTTTTACAGGCCTCAGAGAGGAGGAAGTGCCCACTGATTGATCCATGGGCAGCCAGGGGTAGGCCCAGAAAGGGCACCACAAGTCCCCTACTCTGGTCGCTGGGACTGGCAGCCTGGCCCCTAGCCTTCAAACCCTCCCTGGCCTGCAGGTGGGGCCTCACCAGAGACCCTACCCCTTCTGCCCAGTGGCCCATCTGCCTCCTGCCAGCATCTAAGGCACCGAGGTTGCTTGTGCCAAGGGGCACCTGCAGGCCAGTGCCGAGCCGCCCTCAACACAGCCCCTCAATTTCCCCTCATGCTTGTCGCACCCAAAGTCCAGAGGGGGCTGAGGTGGCATGTCAGTGCTCCTCAAGTGTGCGCACATCCAGCCGGGCTGTGACAGTGCCCAGGCTTGGCCCCAACCCTACTCCAAGATCAGAGCAGGCACCAGGAGCAGGGAGAAGTCAGGGAGTGGGAGCAGGCCTCTCCAAGCCTTCAAGGGCAAGAGAGGGGGGCCTTCCCAGGGGGCACAGAGAGGCCTGGGTCCACAGCCTTGACTTGTGCTGCTGCCTGCTTCTGGCTCTAGTGGCTCCATGGAGCATGAAGCCCAGCTGCACCCCCTCACAGCCTGGGGCAGGGGCTCTAGGTACTTGCTGGGCCTAGGCCAGTGTCAGGGTAGGGGCGACATCTCCATGAGCTCCCCCAGTGGCCCTGGCATTCAGGGGCAGCTGGGAGCTCCCCCTTGCCCAGATTGTGGCCCTGCCCAGTGCGCACCTCTAGGAATGGATTGCAGGCCCTGGCCTGGCCGTCAGGAGTGTCAGGCCTGGTGGTCACCCTGATGCAGGGCAGACCCTGGGGACAGAGCCCTGGGCGGCCCTGCGCAGAGCCCCCTGCTGAGGTGCAGGAACCCTGCACCGCTGGCCGGTCCCCGAAGCAGGCGTCACAGTCAGCTGCCTCGGGGACATGGGGCACAAGGGACCCACCACCGCCATTGCTGCTCCTGTAGCCACTCCTGCTGCCACTGTCCATGCCTCCCCTCTGTGGACAGCCCCCTGCTGCCATCAGGAGGGGGAAGAGGTGGAAGTCACAGAAAGAGGCAGAAGATATAATAATTTTCCAAACTATTGGCTGCAATCCATTAGTGGATCCCAAAATCACTTCAGTGGGTTGCAACCAGTGGATCAGTCAAGACAGAGTAGACTGTGCTACAATGTCAGTAACACAATGTCAGTGGCTTTTAACAACAAAGGTTTGTTTCTTGCTCATGATACAAATCCTTTGAGGGTAGACTGCCCCTATGAAGATCTCTCTATGCAAGCTTTCTCCAGAATCCAGATTGATGGAGTAGCTCTGTCTGGAATATTCAAGTCCCATGGCAGAGGATATAAAGTGAATAGTGAACCACACCTACATTTTAAAACCTCTGCCTGGAAGTGAAAATTTTCACTCCTCAAATTTTATTGGACAGAGCAAATCATATGACCAAGTCAGCCATCAATGAGGCTGTGAAGTACAATCATCCCTAGAGAATGGAAGCATATGTTTGTGACCAGTGAAACAGTGTTTTTAAACAATGTATAATAAAATCGAGTAAAATAGAATAGAATAAAAATATGTTACAGTAAAGGCATGTATTATGAAACGTTTGTTTCACTTTGTGTGTGTGTTGATAACATAGTAGATTATAATGTCGAATGTATATCTTACTGTGAGTTAAGGTAAAAAAAAAAAAAAAAAAAGTTTAAAAACCATTCATCTGGGCTAGAGTACACCACAGCAGCTAAGAACAGAGCAAGAATGTCAAGAAACGGGTAGATATATGGAGGATTACAGATGGCCACAGATTTTTTGGTCATTCCTCTCAAGAAATGAAACCTGTTTCCCTTCCCCTTTAAATTTAGGCCGAGCATGTGACTTATTTTCACCAATAAGATACAGTGGAAGTAATGTACTTCTGGCAGCTTCAAGTCCAGGCCTTAAGAGGACTGGGATCTTCTATTTCCTCCCTCTCAGAAGCCAGCTGCTGTGTAAGAAGGCCGACTGCCCTGAGACCACGAGGCTGAGAGAAGCCCAAGCTAGCTACGTAGGAGGATCATGAGGCACCAGGCCTGAGTGAAACCTTCTAGGGTCTTCCAGCCCATCTCAGCCCAGCCCATCCACCACTGAATGCAGCCAAATGAGTGACCCCAACCCACACCACATGGAGCAAAAGAACCATCCAACTGAGCACTATTTGAACTCCTGACCCACAGAATTGTGAGAAAGCAAAATCATCGTGATTTTAAACCGTAAGTCTAGAGATGCTGTGTTATATAGCAGTAGATAATTTAAACAAGGTAACAGGGTTGAATGTAACAAATGTTGAAGGCTTTAGGCTTCTGGAGTAAAAGGTTCTTGATGTCCTTGAAGATAGACTTTTTAGTGAAATAATGGGACAAGGGGGTTGCAGGAAGTTAGGTAATAAATGGACAGTGATTCCACTGGCCGGTGAAGGAGAAGAACACATAATAATTTAAGGAAGAAGCTGGTCAAGGGAACTTTTTTTCCTGTAAGTAGGGGAGAATTTAACATGTGCTGAGGGGAACAGCCTAAGCATAGAGAGATGTCGAAAATGAAAGACAAATAGGAACTTTTGTTGGAACAGGTTTCTTTCCATTTGCCTTTTAGTCTACATACTTGAAAACTTGGAAAATGGAATTTTTCTTAATATTTATGTCTTTGCAAAAGTGGTTTACCCCTTCCCTGGGGTGTAGGGGGAACATATATTAGATATTTGGTTCTCCTTTTCCATCTAGAAAAAGTCTAGCTCAATTTTTAAAATTGATGTTATTGTCATTACTAACAGTGATTATACCTAACATTCATTTGAAATTTATAAAACATGTTCACATGTAACAAGGTATTTTAACAATCTGATTTTTCCCATCTTAAAGATGAGACTGAAGTGCCAAGGAGCCATGTGTCCAACCCATATGTCAACTAGTAGAAAGTAGCAGAGCTGGGACTCTGTATTCTGTTTTCTAACTTTCCCGTTATCTGTTTTCTAGGTGAGTTAATTAGAGAGGTGGTGATTACAGATGGTTAGACTAAGTTGCTTTCACAGATCACCAAACTATTTGGCCTAAACTTAAGATTTCTATTTTTGCTTTTTTAATATTTGAGTTCTTCAAATACAGAGTGTTTTAGTAGGAAGCAGGTGAATGCATTGGGAGGAGTTCAGAGAGAACTGAGAAATGACAGCATGTGTGAGTGTTCTGGAGCATAGGAGATACAGAGACTGTTGAGGCGTGGGCCAAGGGCAGAAATTAAACTGAAAAGATAGTAAATCAGAGTCCTAGAATTGAGCTGGGAACAGAAGGAGTATGAAGGAAATTGGAGGATTCTGCAAACATAGTGCATAGTAGTTTGACAATTACGTCTATGTGACCCATTAATAAATCCTGCTGCGTGAAAAACACAGGCTTAGACAATCAGCACCTAACTACTCTGATTTCTGAAAGATTTTCCATTTCAGAAAACCGTAAGTCTCTTACTCTAAGTTTGTATTGTAGATGATGAAATGCTATTTTTCCAATCACTTATGCATTTATTTAAGTATCTATGTATCTGCATATTTGTGTGCACACACACATTATCTTTTCTGAATTACCCAGAATACCTTGCTAAAAACTGACACATGGACAGTTTCAACTTTTCAACTTCAGCCATTTTTAGTTATCTGTGTATTTTTTTAAATCCTGAAATTGCTTTCAAAGTGGAAAAATTGTGTGGGCTTTTTTCATCTTTTCATAACTCAAAAACGACTTAATATGTTTTTCTCAAACTTTGCAAAAAAAAATCACCTTTGGGCTGAAACCAAGCATGGAAAATTTCACCACAAAGGGCTAATTTTTTGGAAAGCTGCAAGAAAGTGAAAACAGGGGTTTATAATAGAACATTCTTCATGCATGTTAATACTTAGTACTTTATCTAATGCATTTCATCTGAGAATTTCTGAACACTTCAGATTTAAATATTGAGCCATTTTAATATTTGTGTACCAATGATATATTGTCAGATATCGAAAAGTTCCCCCATCCTCTCAGATGTCTAATAGCTTGGGAATTAGTGAGATGTGTTTAAAATGACAGGTAGGGCAAATGAAGTTAAGTGGCTGCTAGCCAGAGAAAGCCATATATTTACTGCCCAACACATTTTATCACTACCTCTTCTTGGCCCAGGAGTACTGTAGTTGTAAGTAAAATATAATAGATGACACTGGGCACAATTTGAATAAGCCAACATGTCTCAAAGTAGTATCAACAGCACCTGTGATCTTGTTAGAAATGCAAAGTCTTCCCCCTCTTCACCCCAAGGGGTGGGGCTCACCAACCAGCATTTAACTAGCACTGCAGGTGATTCTGATACATGCTTAAGTTTGAGAACCACCTACCTAAGCTTGGAACAGAACGCATTGAAATGCTGTGGACAGTTAAATCTGTCCTTGGTCTTTCTGTGATGTCAGCTCTGTCTTCTCATATCCCTTGGAAGCAGGAGGAATATGAATCAAATTCTCTGAAGGAAAGGTCTTCTGTATTAATGTGCTCTAGTTCTTTCCACCTATGACGTTGTCCATAAACACAGAGACTCCCTTGAGTAAATGTGCTGATATCAGCTTGTTCAGGGTAACAGCACTACCAAGACGTATTTTCTCATTTCCTTGAATTATTAGGGTCAAAACTGAAATGGGACTATAAATTTCTTTCTTATTTCTTTGAAATCTTTTAAGTTCTAAGATGGTATCAGATGTGTCAGTGGAAGTTGATTGAAGCTCTTTGGTGTGTAAATTCTCAATCTGATGCTTTGCAGTAGCCCTCTGCATTTCAGCAAACTCCACGGTCTATATTTTTGTGTCTTCAGGCACTGAAATAGTTGTTTACGTGGCATTGTAACAAGTTTTGAAAATATTACCCTGGTGATGGAAGTCACTAGTCTGTAGTATGTGGGCCTTTAGCTAATCCTTTTAGCTTAGGTTAATTTCTTACAATAAATAATTTGTAGAAATTCATAAAAAGGACAGCAAGTTCTCAAATAAAGATGCAAAGGATGTGAACAGATAATTCACTGAAGAACTAACTAATATATCAAAAAGTGTGTGCCTACCACAATGTGTGATACAGTGTTTAATGAATTAGTATACAGTAGTATACTTAATGATGTCTGTTTATATTGAGTATGGTAGTATTTGCTAATGTTCATTTGATGAATGAACCTGAACAGTTATCAAAATTAACTATTACTATTACATAGTCTAAAAGAAAAGTTGTGTTGTGTATCTGTGTACTTCGATGTCCATTTTAAGTAAGTTTGAACAGGTAAATACCAGGTGGCTTATAGTAGTTTTCTCTGGTGGTTAGGAGTAAAGGTTGTATTGGACTGAAAACTCTACGTTGTTTCTGCTTTTCTTTATAATTGTCATGTATTATCAGAAAAAAATAATTTCCATTAAAAAAGTATTCATACCGTTTGAACCTACTAATTCTTTTCTTTGGAATTTATATTAAGAAAACAGACAAAGATAGAAAAAATCATGTGCAAAACTATTATCTATTATAACAAAAAATTGGAAACATCCTAATGTCCAACCTTAAAGACAAGGTTAGGTAGAGTATGGAATGTACAGCCATTAAAATTATATTTGCAAAAGACATTATAATACATAAAAGTTAATTATAGAATATTAAGGATGTCAGAATACATAGAGAATATGTGAATACAACTGTATAAAAATCACACATGGAAAAGCTTGATAATTATAAAATGAATTTAGTGGTTGTATTTAAGTGGTGAGTTTGGGCTTTTTTTCTATTTTTTCTTTTTGAATTTTCTGTAATGGCATATATTTATTTACTATTATAGTCATTTAATGGTCATGCATTTTTCTCTTTTTTTTTCTTTTAAGGTGATTTTTTCATGTTACTTTATAGCAGAAAGTTGTTCCAGGATAGATCTTTTTTTAAAATTTAATTTAATTTTGGATTCATAGGGTACATGTACATGTTTATTACATGAGTATATTATGTAATGGGGGGGACTGGGCTTCTAGTGTACCAGTTACCCAAATGGTAAACATTGTACCCAATAGGTATAAATTATGTTTGCTTTGTATATTGTCAAGTTCAGTGCAGTCCTTCTTAGGGCTCAAGTTATCCTACAGGGCCCATATTAAATACCAACCTTCTTAAGTCCTTCTGGGTACAAGATAGTTTATAAATAGACAAAAGAACAAATAAGTCATTAGCCAAATGTCACTTCCTGCATGAAAACTTTGCTGATTGCTCTGATAGAATATAACTTCTGCTACTTTTGGGCCAATCATATTGTCTCCTGTTAGCTTTTCTGTTGTGGCTTGTAGCTTAAGTGTAATTTTTTTTATAGCCACAAGAACAAGAGCTGGCTTGTTTTCTTCTTTGTACCCTTGCAAGTTCTAGCATAGAGTCTTACACATCCCAAAAGGAAGACATCCATTTTTTTTTCATTTAATTAAATTAAACTATATGAAAGTTACATCAGCAGCTTCTGCTGGTAAAATTCTCACTTGGTTCATAAGTGCCACTGACTTCTTCTGTTCATATAGATTAACCACTGCATTGACCTTAAGGAAACATTTGTCTTGTTCGACAGTGGAAGAGAGTACAGATCAGCAGCAAGAGTTAGCAGCTATGTGCATCCAAAGGAGCAATACTAATTCAGCTTCTATAAGGTAGAATTGAAGAATATTATTATGGTCTTGGAATAGTTGAAGATTTCTTAAATTGAACAGCACAAATGTTTATACAAAATACTGCTGTAAGTGAAAGGAAAGAGCTTAGGGGTATGGTGGACAGACTTTAGGGTGGGTGGTGCCCAATGATCCTCACCTCCTAATGTTCATTCCTACATGTAATCCCCTCCATAAGTGGATATGACTGATGACTTGCATCTAACCAACAAAATATGATAAAGGTGACAGACAGGAAGCACATGATTATGTATATGTGATTTACATACCCAAGATTGTAAAGCCTGTCTTGCAGAAGTCTCTCTCCCATGATGGCTTTAAAAGCAAACTGCCATGTTGTGGGTTGTCTATGTTGGGCGGCCTATATGGCAAGGAATTGCAAGGGGCCACTAGAAGCTGAAAGCTGCCTTCCATCAACATCCAACAAAAAAACTGAAATCCTTGATCCTGCACTACAAAGAACTGAATCCTGTCCACAACCTTAGTGATTTGTATCCTTCCCCAGTCAAGCCTCAGATGAGACTGCAGCCCTAGCTGACACCTTGATTGCAGTCTGGTAAGATGCTAAGCAGAGAACCCAGCTAAGCTAGGCCTGGACTCCTGATGTGCAGAAACTGTGCAATATCAAGTTTGTATTGTTTTAAGCTGCAAAGTTTTAGTAATTTATTACCTAGCAATAGATAACAAATCAAGAGGAAAGTAAAAGGGTAATAGCAACTCCTTGTTTTCTTTGCAGGAAAATCCACCTCTAAGACCAGTAGTGGCCCTAAGTTAGTATCAGTGTTATAGCAGTAGCAGCTAGCCTAGCTTTTTCCCCTGCCACTTTTCCCTGCTTTTACGCTATCTTGCCCACTCTTCCTACTCCACTCAATTACCTAGACTTTTGATCTTCCTTGCAATTTTTTTATTAACATTACTTCTCTCCCCACCTCAAAAAAAAAATAATTTGGGTTGTTGATAAGCATGCCTTTTGATAGCTTGCCTGGTGATTATTTGATGTAATAACAAAATCACAGGTTGGGATTAATTAGCATCATTCATCCTACTCTAGGTTGAAGCAGATTTTATTTGAAAGTGTTGCCATATTCAAATCTCATCTGACCAAGAGGTTAATAGTGGTAGGATATTGAGAGGCCCTGTGGTATGAGAGAGTGGCCCATGCTAAGGCAGAGGTGATAAATTTGTGAATTCCCTTGCATTTGGGTGGATATAGGTCTGAAAAATGTCGCTTGTACCTGGCCACGCTGAAGCCTTGCTCATAGAAGAGCACATTCATAGAGCCTCAGTGGACAGACTATAACTATCAGAGAAGACATAAGAGGGAGGGGAGTGGAAACAGATGAACAACATTCTGTGAAATTGCCTCTTTCTGGCTTTTGTTTAGTTCAGATAGAAGCTTCTTTCTAGGTCTGTTTGTGGAGATGAGAAGTATGATTGTGATCTTTAAGAAGGGAAAAAGCTCTCTAATATGGTTAACCAGCATGTATGAGGTTGTTTTACGCTCACTTCTAGCTTGTATGGAAAATCTGTGAACAATATGCAGTGTAGGCCACAAAAAATTTCCTGAAATGGAAAAAGCCTAGCAGGCACTAAATGAAAGCTAGGCACTAAATGAAAGATGCTTCACAAGAACAAAATGTGGTTGCTTTGAGATCTCACATTCCAGGCCATTTCAGACCAATTGTATTTGTTTGGGAAGAAACAAGATTGTCAGGTATCAGGAAGGTGTATTGATACATAAAAGACGGAAGCCAGCATCATACTGTGAACCTCTCCCTAGGAAGCCAGACAGTAAATCATTTTCCAGGATCAGTCATATAGAGACCAGAGGGAGCATGCATGAATTAAGACACAGTCTAGAAACTCCATTTCAACCAATAATTTCTCCCCTCACCAGTACTGTTATGGGAGCTTCTGCAAAAAGCCAAATTGAGTGTTAGAGATTCAGCCTTTTCCCCTTTCATAATCTACTACCCTCAGGAAGATGCTGAGGAGCTTCTTATAACCTCTTACAAAGGAGAAAGTCTCTGAGAGCTTCAGTAATATTATATTAATGTCAATAGACATTTTTTCAGAAGAGATTTCCTAAAAACTTAGGGACATATTCTGGTTATCTGGGTACCAGGAGGGTTCTCCTTAAGGCCCTTGTTTCCTTCCATTCATAGTTTCTGTGTTTGCCTTACAGTCCCTGCACTTAGGGCTCCATCCTGACTTTATAATTTCTCATTGTCTAGATATATATTTTCCTATCTATGTGCCTTTGTTGAGCTACTTCCTTTCTGCTTTGTCCCACACCATCTAACTGATGCCTCCTGTTCTTCTGGAAAATCATCTCAAACATGAGCTCCTATGTGACTCTTTCCTGATTCTTCCAGTCATTTTTACTCTGTCTTTCCTTTGGTAACACTTTTTCTCATAATTCTTCTATATTCTACCCTATTTTATAGGCATTGCGTATTTCTTTGATTTTTCCTGTTAGAATTTTCAGCTTTCCTTTTAACTAGAGCATAATCTACATACAATAACTGTTTTGTTTGTCTCCCTGCCTCATTCTAGATATTTCTTCTGACTTAACATTCTACTTCACTAATCCTCACTTGAGCTATTGATAAACACCTTTAAACTCATCTGTTACATCCTCAATTTTAGTTATTCTATTTTTTGCCTATAAAATTTACATTTTATTGTTATAATTACTAATTCCTGCAAATCTCCATCTTGTCATTTAATATCTTGATCATATTATAGTTGTTTTAAACTCCCTATCTGACTTTATTCTCCTTTGCACCATCAACAATTTTTTAAATTATCATTACTTTTATAAAAGTTCAGAGATCATATATTTGACATGAAAACAAATAAAGATTGTGTCTGATAATTCCAACATCTAAGTCTCATGTGGTTGCATTCCTACTTCAGCTTTTTCCTTTGCTTTGGTTATATTATCTTGTCTATCCGTATGCCTGTTTATTAGTCCAGGTTTGCCAGAGAAACAACTGATGGGATGTACGCACATGGAAAGAGCTTTATTATAAGGAATTGGCTCACATATTTATGGGGGTTGACAAATCCCAAGATCTGTAGTCAGCAAACTGCAGACCTAGGAAAGCCAATGCTGTAATTCTAGTTTCAGTCCAAAGGTCTGAGAGCCAGAATTTCTGATGGTTTAATTCCAATCCAAAGGCTGGCAGGCTCAAGACCCAGGAAGAGCTGATGTTTCATTTTGAGTCTGAAGACAGAAAAAAAAAAAAAAGTCCCAGCTTGAAGGTGGTCAGGCAGAAGGAATTCTCTTTTATTAAACCTTTTGGTTCTAGTCAGACCTTCAACTGATTGGATGAGGCTCACTTACATTAGGGAGGGCAATATGCTTTACTCAGTGTACCATTCAAATGTTAATCTCAGCCAGAAACACCCTCACACATCCAAATTATTTGACCAAATATCTGGGCACCCTGTAGCCCAGTCAAGCTGGCATGTAAAATTGACCATCACAGCTTGGTAAGTATTTTTTTAAACTGAATACCTGACATTATATGTGAAAAATTATTAAAACAATATTAGAATCTTATCTTTCTCCAGGGAGGATTTACCTTTGTTTTTGCAGTTATTCTTAGGGTAGGTCACTTTGATGTCATTGGGAATTGGGCTGAATCAAAGCTATCTTTGGAGGGGCTGGCCTATTTCTAGTTCATCGTTACTTCTAGGGTATAGTCCTTTAATAGTTTCCACTGAAAGCCTAGAGTGCCTTCTCTTTTATGGGCACAGAATTCCCAGGTTTTTCCTTCAAGCTCACAAGATTTTTCAGAAACTCTCTTCAGCTTCTTGGCTTCTTAGCTACTGCTTGCAAATCAGCAAATAACAAAGGAAAGCTACTTCAGCACTCCTCTCTGATGTTCCTTTTTCCCTAGCATTTTAGCCTTCAAATCTCCTCTGCCTCTGATGCCTTCAAGGGGACTTTAAAAAATTTTCCCAACTTTTCTAATTGTTCTTGGCAAGGAGATTGCTCTCCAACAAGATAGCCTGCCATCTTCACCTCCTATCAACACCATTAGCAGCTGGTGCTGAGCTTTAAGTTCTTCCAGCTCTGCTATTGAGAAGTATGTCATTTCAAATTTTTAATTATTTTTGTGAACTGTTCTCTTCCTCTAGAAAGTTTTAGAATATTCACTTTATTCTCAGTATTATATTTTATGATGATATTCTTTGGACTACTTATCCTTTTTAATCCAGAAACTGGCATACTTACACACTGAAAACTCTTGTATTTTTTTTTCTCTACTTGTTTTCTCATTATTTGTGTGTTATACTTTCAGAAAAGATTTTCTTGATTTATTTTCTTTTCTATTATCCATTTCTTTCGATTTTTGGTTTTTTGCAATGAGAAATATGGGATATTTTCCCTACTTTATCTTCCAATTCATCTAATTAAACTTTTGATTTTGGCATCTACACAAATAGTTTGTAAGGAATTTCTTGTTCTTTTCTTCCTTTTTATAATATCCTTTTTATTTTTACTTCATGCATCTCTCTTTCTCTGTCTCTCAGGAAAACATTTTTAGAGTTTTTGGGCTCCTGCATTGCCTGTATTCATTCTGAATTCCTTTCTTCATGCTTTTAAAAAAAATACTGATCTGTCTATTTTAAGCGAAGCTTTCCTTAAATGTCTGGTACTTATTCATTATCCACTCATATTTAAGAATGAGGCACCAGGCTGGGCATGGTGGCTGTCACCTGTAATCCCAGCACTTTGGAAGGCCGAGGTGGGTGGATCACCTGAGGTCAGGAGTTCGAGACCAGCCTGACCAATATGGTGAAACCCCGTCTCTACTAAAAATACAAAAATTAGCCGGGCATGGTGGCGCACACTTGTAGTCCCAGCTACTCGGGAGGCTGAGACAGGAGAATTGCTTGAACCTGGGAGGCAGAGGAGGTTGCAGGGAGCCAAGATCGCACCACTACACTCTAGCCTGGGTGAAAAAGTGAGACTCTGTCTCAAAAACAAAGAAAAAAAGAATGAGGCACCAAAACTATCAGGAGGTTTTGTATGGGAGTGGGTTTGGTCAGTTGGTCAGCTGTACTACAGGTAATTGGACAGGTATCCAACTTTTTTGGTGTGGTATTATCCAGTGTACATATTTTTTCTGGAGCCATTACGTCTCTTCAGAAAAACATTTTCAAACCACTTATCTAACACACAGCATCCTGAAGCAAACAGCTCAAGGAGCTGGAGTTTGCATGTAAGAATGTCTTACACTTAGTGTTTTGGCTTTCACTTATATTGTTTTTATGATGTTCTTTTTCCCATGCCTTTTTCTATGCCCTGTGTGTCCAGGTCAGGAGCCTCTTTCTTCTATTTCTACACAGAATAAACCTCCAGGCCATGATGGGGTTGTGGAGAAGTTGCTTGAGGGTATTGGATGAGGCAAGTGTTCCAGAGGACTCGCTGCCTGTCAGCCAGCCTTTCATTCATCAAGTCTGCTCTGTGCCGTGCACTGTTACTGGCACCTGTTATGGTCTTGGATCCATCTGTGAACAAAATAGGAAAAGAAACAAAAAACAAACTCTGCTTATGCAGAATTTACAGTTTACTAAGGAGAGATGGCAATAAGCATAAAAATGAGTAAATTAATATGTTCAAAGGTGATACTGCCTTGATATAAAGAGTGGAGCAAGATAAAGGGGATTGGAAGCACCATGGCTGGGGGATAGAGGGCAGTGGTGGACTGCAAGTGATTTTTAAAACTTTTTATTTGGAAATAATTTCAAACTTACAGAAGAGTTGTAAGACTAAGAATAGTGCAACAACACGAGATGCACTTTTACCAGATTTACCTGTTGTTAATATTTTACCTCATTTGCTTTATTTGCTCCCCTACACATACACACATGCACGCACACACACACACACACACACACACACAAACACAGACACACAGTATTTCTTCTTGAACCGTTTGAGGATAAATTGAATATATTATTGCCCCTTATCCCTAAATACCTCCTTAAGTTGTTCTTAAGAATAAGAATATTCTCTTGATCAACCACAGTACGGTTATCAATGTCAGTAAGTGTAATATTGATATAATACTTTAATCTACCTTGCATATTCCCATTTTGTCATTTGGCCCACTAATGTCCTTGACAGCATTTCCCCCCCGCCCCCACTATGGTCTGGAGAATCAGGTATTGCCTTGAATTTTCATGTTTCTTTATTCTCCTTTAGTATGAAACATCTCAAGAGTATTCCTTTGTTTTTTCCTAAAACTGACATTTTGAAGAATATAATTCCTTTTAAAAAAGAGATTATCCTGATTTTGTATTTGTGTCATGTTTTCTTTTGACTAGATTGAGGTTTTGCATTCTTAGCTGTAAAATAATACCTCATAGGTGATGCTATGTCCTTCTCAGAGTAGGTCACCTGTAGGCACATGACATCCAGCTGCTCATCATTGGTGATATTAATTTCAATCACCTAATTGAGATGTTATCCAGAATTTCTCCACTGCATACTTTACTTTTCTTTTTCTTTCTTTTTTTTTTTTTTTTTTTTTTGTGGCAGGGGGAGTTGGAGTCTTGCCCTGTCACCCAGGCTGGAGTGCAGTAGCGCGATCTCGGCTCACTGCAAACTCCGCCTCCCGGGTTCAAGCCGTTCTCCTCCCTCAGCCTCCCGAGTAGCTGGGATTACAGGCACTTGCTGCCGTGCCCGGCTAATTATTTTTTATTTTTTTAGTAGAGACGGATTTCACCGTGTTGCCCAGGCTGGTTTCAAACTCCTGAGCTCAGACAATCTGCCTGCCTCAGCTTCTCAGAGTGCTAGAATTACAGGCGTGAGCCACTGCGCCCGGCCTGCATACTTTACTTTTTCTTAGCAATGAATAAAGAGTCTGTGGGGAGGTACTTTTTTTTCATGTCAATATCCTGCTCTTCAACAAAATTTTCTCCTAGATTCAACATCCATTATTTATCCTTGCCTGATCCAATCTTTACCAAGATTTTCTAACTGTAGTACTTTCTTCACATAAACCCATTAGAACTCGGTATTCTTTTATAAGCAAGAACCTTCCTTCTTATGTATGTTTAATTTGTATGTATATATGTATTTATCAGCATGGACTTATGAATTTTGGATTTATTAAAGGTATATGATTCATTACTATATTGATTTTGGTGATAAAATTATTCCATTTTGGCCACTGGGAGCCACTTAAGTCTGGCTCCTGTTGTAACTGCAATTTTAAGCAAGATGTTTATTAGGTGTCATAGAAGTGACCTGCTGGAGGTAGAGTTAGCCACGTGGCTATCTAGGGTGCAAGGGTTCTACACAGCAGAATAGTTATTACAAAGGCTTTAAGGCCGTGAGTGTGCCTGTTTGAGAAACAGCAAGGCCAGTGTGACTGGAGCAAAGTGACTAAGGTGTGAAGTAATAAGACAGGGAAACTTTCATTGCATTTGCCCTCCCCATACTCTTCGATATCCTGTGGTCCAGAAGAAACATTAAATACACCCTTATATCCACCAACAAATAAAGAAGTAAAACCTGCCATTAAGCCAACTTCTTGAATTTATTTTGTATATTGTAAAATCCAGATAGCTACATATAGATATGTACTTTTTGAAAATGTATCCCGTCAGCCAGTGATAGTTGTATTTCCATGGAGATTATTCCAGTCACCTGTATTTGAACAATTATACAGGATCTGACTGTAATTAGAAAAAGGAGACAGAGGCCAAGTCAACCTAGTACAAGTTTGGATTTCACATTTTAAATCATTGGTTACATAAAAACAAAGTGAAGATGAAAATGTTTCTTTTATTAAAAAAGATAAGAAAATATAAAATTGGAGCTTTTATTAATTCATACATGTCTCAGAGAAATAATAGTCACAGAGAAGTAGCAGACAGTGGCATGCACTTATTAGCTTCTCACATTGTTATATTACGCTGGAAACATGGGCTGTTACTGTATGGTGAAACTGGAGTTTAAGGTGGATAACCAGATTGACCTAATGCATGTGAGTGTTTATGAGTTTCACATTGAAGGTGCCTAGTTTTTGTTGTTGCTGTTGTTGTTGTTGTTGTTGTTGTTTTCTCTCCAAAGAATACAGCTTAGAATGAGTGAGGCAAGCTCAAATCATGTAGCTGTAACTGTCAACTTGGTGAATTTCTGAGTTACCAGAAGGTGAGACTCTTTAGGCATGATGAGGCCGTAAGTCAAGGAATATCAGCAGCCATCAGAAGCTGGAAGAAGCAAGGAATGGATTCTCCCCTAGAGCTTCTTGACACAGGGCAGCCAGGGCATCTTTATTTCAGCCCAGTGATACTGATTTGGCCTCCAAAACTGCCAGAGAGTGGATTTTTGTTATTCGAAGCCACCCATTTGTAGCAATTTGTTACAGCAGCTGCTGGAAACGAGTACATTGCCATTGACATTTGATGGCTATTTCAATACTAAGACCTGTGTATCTGTCTTGTTCAGTTTGGGGGAAACTTTCATGCATTATTTCTGTCATGTTCCCTTCCCTCCTTCCCTGTCTTTCCTTTCTAGACCTCATTTAATAGGACATTAGTTTTCCTGGATTGGGTGTCTGATTTTCTTTCCACCTGCTTATCTCTATGCTTTCAGTGGAATTTTTTTCTACTCAATCTTTTTCACTGATTTTTTTTAATTGAAGTATAATTTTAAAAAAAAAAATACTACTGTCTTGACCAGGCACAATGGCTCATCCCTGTAATCCTAGCACTTTGGGAAGCCAAAGTGGAAGAATTTCTTGAAGTCAGGAGTTCAAGACCAGCCTGGGCAACATAGTCAGACCCTGTCTCTACAAAAAAAAACAAAAATTAGCCTGGTGTGGTGGTGCACACCTGTAGTTCCAGCTACTTAGGAGGCTGAGACAGGAGGATCACTTGAGCCCAGGAGATTGAAGCTGCTGTGAGCTATTATCATGCTACTGCACTCTAGCTTGGGCAACAGAGCAAGACCTTGTCTCTATAAAACTAAATAAATTTAAAAAAGAAAAAGAATACCACTTTGTTTACTGAGTGTTTCTTTTATATCCCACTCATCATTGATACAGTATTTTCTCGTAGCTCTAAGCAAATTACAATTTCGTCTGATTCTTCATTGTCTTTTCCTCTGAGTTTCTTCTATATTTGTTGTGCTGTCTTTCATGTTAGAGGCTTTACCTAATATCTGTCAATCTGTTGTTTCTTTATATTAAGGAAGTTTTTCCCCCTGAAATCAATGGATGAATGGGAATTATATTTTTAACTTATTAGAATAAGTTAAAAATGTGTAAATAGAATAAATGCGTTTGCAGGGCATTTACCCTTCTAAGACTGAGGGAGAGCATATGTGTGTATTGTGGCTTGTTGTTACAACTATCTCCTAGATTCATTGAAGATAGAGGTTACGTTTGTTTCGTAGTCTCCTCATTGGTTTGTAGTAATTTTTCAAAAGAAGGAAGGAAACATTTTTACCTTACAATAAAAGTCTGAAACCACATATTTTATGGTGATCTGTAGGAGGACTAATTGGAAGCAGTCACAGGGTACTGTCCCTAACAGAATGCACATCTTTCATGCAGTAATTATACTTTACTAGTGGAAACTACATTCCAGGAAACCTTTACATAAAGGTTTTACAATGTTGAAAATAAAAGATATGCTTTTTACCTTTAAAAAGAAAGGTGGAACTTAATCGAGAATATTATATAATTATTTCAAAATCAGACTGCTTTTAAAAAAAAAACTTCAACTTTTATTTTAGATACAGGGGATACATGTGCAGGTTTGTCAAATGGGAATATTGCATGATGCTGAGGTTTGCGGTACAGATCCTGTGACCCAGGTAGTGAGCATAGTACCCAATAGGTAGTTTTTCAATCGCCCCATCCTCAAGTAGTCCATAGTGTTTATTGTTCCCATGTTTATGTCCATATGTGCTCAGTGTTTAACTTCCTTTTGCAAGTGAGAACATGGGCATTTGGTTTTCTGTTCCTGCATTAATTTACTTAGGATAATGGCCTCCAGCTCCATCCATGTTGCTGCAAAGGACATGATTTCATTCTTTTTTATGGCTGTGTAGTAGTCCATGGAATATATGTACCATATTTTCTTTATCCAGTCTACCACTGATGAGCATGTGGGTTGTTTCCGTGCCTTTGTTATTGTGAATAGCACAACAATGAACATAAGTGCATGTGTCTTTTTGGTAGAATGACAAAATTAGTCTTTGATTTAATGGTGACAAATGTGCTTAATTACTTAACGCAAACTTTTGCTGTATGCATTTGAAAAGCATCAGTTGGTTCTATCAATTGGAAATATTAGCTGTATTTATTGAACAACTGTCTAGAGCCATTGAGTTAGGTGAATCTCTTGGTTACTGACTAACACAGAGTATATGATCCCCAGTTTCATCATAGAGCATTTTCCGATACCGTGGGGGTACTTTTGATGGACAAAGGCTATCAGCAATGCTATCCAGTCCCATTAGGGAAGTTAAGAGTCTCCCCAGAGTCAGTTGTCCTTTCTCTAAGCTCTGCAGAAGCTGAGACCTCAGAAGTTTAGTAAGGCAGGCTGGGCTCAGTGGCTCACGCCTGTAATCCCAACACTTTGGGAGGTTGTTGAGGTGGGTGGATCACCTGAAGTCAGGAGTTCAAAACCAGCCTAGCCTATGTGGTGAAACCCCATCTCTCCTAGAAGTACAAAAATCAGCTGGGTGTGGTGGCAGGTGCCTGCATTCCCAGCTACTAGGGAGGATGAGGTGGAAGAATTGCCTGAACCCAGGAGGCAGTGGTTGCAGTGAGCCAAGACTGCACCACGGCACTCCAGTCTGGCCTACAGAATGAGACTTTGTCTCAAAAAAAAAAAAAAAGTTTAGTAAGGCAGAGGTAAAAATCAGGAACTAAATTTCGGTTATTGCTGAGTCTGGGAGATACCATGGTACCACCAGGAGGGATGCTACCCTTATGAACCTGTTCTTTCTGGGAGTAAATGGGAGGAGGAAACCCCCTTCAGAGACCTGTGAGGAAGAAATAAACATCAGATATGTCTTCTTTCCTGAACCAAGCAGGACAGATCCTAACCTGTTCCATTATCAAAGCTGATATGGGGACTTACACACTTCAGCCATTTGGGCCTAACCTTTTGTGTGTGAGTTAACTGCTTATATTCCTAAGGTTTAGTCTCTATCTCATGGGGTCTTAGCTGCCCTAACTGATGGATTTGCTTCTTACCACATAACATTGAACACGAAAGCTGTACTCTTTGCCTTCCAGTTGACTTCCTAGATGCTGGGAGTGTCCTCTGGCAGCTTCTGTGGCAGAAGTCCCTTGTGGCTGGGGCTCTGCTGTGTGCCCTATACATGCCTCTGGCTATGGGCCTTTGCATTGTATTATTCATCCTTGGCCTGAAACCCTGTCACGGATACCTTTGCCTCATCTAAGTACTGGTATAAAAATGGCATTTTAGTGTATGGAACTGAAGTATACATGTTTCACAATATCTTTTAGCAAAGTTAAATAGGGAATAATTTTTTTTAGTGGTTTCGCTGAATAACCCTGTATTCTATCATCAGCACTTTGCAGTGTTTGTCAAGAAAATTTCTTTCTGAGCTGCTTTTCAAAGGTTCCTGGACCCTTATAGAGAAGAAATTTTGAGTGCCCATTTTGTATGTTTCTATTTTACTCTTCATTTCCCATGTCCTGATACCTCTCTAAATATCTCTTCCACTAGACTTTATGTTCTCTGAAGGCAGGGACTTTGTCTTGTCACCCCTGTGTCTCCAGCACTCAGCACAGCACCTGGCATACCGTAGGTACTCAGTATATCTTCATGAATGAACAAATGAACAAACCAATGAACAACCAGTAGATCTAATGAATGGCTCCCCCTCCCAATCATGCTAGGCCTGCACTTTTAAATATTGGGGTTTTTAACTTAGAACAGTCCCAATGCCATTGCCAAACATATTGGTGGGGTGTGTGTGTGCTTCCTGACCCGTACATAGCACTCCAGCTCTAAGTTTATGCCAAGTAGCAGTTTCTTGATCAGCAGAGCCATCCTATCACATTTTTTGTAGCTTTACCTCTAGGAACCATGAGAAAGGCCTGATATTGCCAAAGGCCATAGTAGTCATGTGAGAATTTTGTAGCTATAGACCTTAAGGTTTGCTATTCACTATTCACTGAATTCTGAGGCTACCTGGAGAACACTGTTTAATTCAAAATAACAGATGCCTAAGAGATAGTTGTACTGTAGAGCAGCAGGTAAAGAATAATTTGCAGTGAGCCTGTGAGCATCATTGTTTTCTGAATGAGCTCTCAGTGATTCTGAATCGGAGCACCCCAAAACGAAGTGGTTTCCACAAGATTTCAAGCTGAGGAGAATAGCATTTTGCATTCAAAATAAAAATAAGTGCAGAGAATATAAAATGATAAAAGCTTGAAAAGAATGGGCTATAGGAAGATATTGAAGCTAAGTTTCAGATGTTTGTGCAGTTATAAGTTATGTAAACACCTCTGCAAATATGCAAACATTCCTTATATTTAACAACCGTGACATGAAGATTAAACGTATGAAATGGCTTTTTTTTCCACATTCAGGTAATTAAAGTGTAGAAAAATCTCTGCCCTGGAGGTCTGAATATAATTCACATGAATGGAAAATGGCAAAAGTGGTTAGTTTCTTGAGTACCATCTTAACTGAAACATACTAAAATGGCATAATTTTGTTTCAGTAATCAGTTGAAAGATCTCATGCTTTACTTCTTAGGATATGGGTTTAATTATTTCTGGAGCTAAATGATTTGAGACACTTGTAAAGATTAGCCCATATCTAACAATAATAGTAGTAATTGGTTCAACCACAAGAAAATTGCCTCCAAACAGTAACAATTACAAATAACTTATTTTGTATGTAAGTATATAATATATATAAAGGTTAATGGCTTGGATTCAGAAGTCATCCTGCTTGAATTCATATCTCTGTCACTTTGTGGCTGAACCTCAGTTTTTTCTTCAGTGGAATGAGGGAATGTCATAAGGTTTTTGTGTGTATTAAATGAAATAATATATATAAAGTGCATAAGTGTAGTACCTAGAAAATAGTAAGCTATCACTACTACTGTTAATCCAAGTACTTCCCTGTGAGGCATATTCTTATCTTTCTGACATACGAAGTTTTTAAGACAGTAGAAAATCTCAAAAAGCAAGCTCTTGATTAAAATGTAATGGCATTTGCAGTTTATAAACTGCATACTTAGTAAATAAGCTGACTAGCCTTGTGTTTCCAGTGTGATCCTAAGGAGAGGAACATATGGCCTTATGGGAAGAGGAGATAAACTAAACTAGGATTACTTCTAGACCTATGTTTTGACAACTAGCAAGTTTATCTTTGAAGGCTGTCTGGTTGACATTGCATGTTGGCTAAGACATGCCTTACAAATGTTGCAGTCATATAAAAAGAGAAACTGTGTGCTATTTTTTTTGTTTTCTGCTTGTACAGTGGGGAAGCACCCTGCCATAACTACATCAGATGGGTTAAACTAATAAATGAATAGGCAGAGTGGCAGTGATAATGTTCTTTTGAAGATGTTGAAGTACTATTTGTTGCAGCTTCACTTAGTCATAACACATAGGCATCATTGCTGCTCTCCCAGAAAAATGGATGCATCTGTAATAAGCTATATAAACAGGTGAAGTCTTTTAAGGATTTTTAAGATTGACTGTTTTTTTAAAGCCTATTTAATGAAACAGATTGAACGCAATCCACACCTCAGCACCATACTGCTTACCTTGTGGCTATACCTCAAATTGTTTCTTAGCTTCTTTTCAGAAAAATGATTACAACAATAATAATAAATTCAAGAAAAATAAGCATCAAAATACTTTCCTCTAAACCCTGCAAATGTATCCAGTATAAAAAGTCCCAGTGTGCGTATTCACCTTCCTGTACTGTTCAAGAAAACACGGTTGTACTTCATTATCAAAAGTTGATTCTGGTAGATATCAGAAGAGAATGTGAAATATGCGAAAATGTTTTCTTAGGATAGAATGAATTGGCTAACATGGGAGTTCTTTTTTTAATGAGATAGTAACATAAGAAAATGTTTGGTCATGTACACAGATTTGGAAACCTTCACCACATAGCTGTGTTATCATATTAGGCATACTTCCTTGACTTAGGTGATTTTTTTTTACCAATATGAAGAATGAAAAATTTTTATTACTGTGACTTACCAAATTTGGACTATAAATTTCACTGAAATTATCATTACAATATCTAGGAAAAGTTTCACCCAGCAGGTAATAATTGTTGTTCTCCAAAGGCAAGAGAGGAAAACCAGTCTCATCAACTAAGTATTAGTTGTGATAAGGTCTTTGGTCTTCTTATATTTTTACAAGGCAATGACACATTCAGTGTACATATTAGAACTTCGTTATTGTTTTGGTCCATTCCCATTATTTCAGAGTGCATTTTAATTCTCAATTTGTTATTGATATAGATCAACCAAATATAACCCTGTGGTTGCTTATATATTTTTAGAGTTTCCCTTACATGCAATTTTGCTTAACATGGGTCACAGTAAAGGATCGTTTATAAAAGTAATGGATTGTTTCCTGTTTCTGCCAGCTGATTTGATCAAACTGAAGTTCCTTATGTACTATGGGTTACATAACCAGTCTGGAATCTGTGTGGTACATTCTTCTTTTAGTTTGGTATTAACTGAATTAACCATTTATATTCTTTAAATCACCGAGGACATTTTAATAAACACTTGAACTGCTCTCTTCTTCATGTACCCTGCTCCAGCAATCCTGTCCACCTGGCTTTTACTCAAACACACCACATTAGCTTTCTATGGCCTCTGCACATGCTCTTCCCTCTCCCCACAAAATTTATTTTTCTAAGCATCTCTTAGCTCACTCCCTAACTGCCTTTGCACAAATGTCACTTTTCATCAAAGCCTTTCCTAAACACCCTATTTAAAACTATCCCACCACCCCCAGCAATTTCTAGTCCTCTTTTATTATTTTATCTGCCCCGTCATAGGACTTGTGACTTACTACCACTATACATATTTGATTCGATTATTATTTATTGCTTAAATTGTTATGATCATTTATTATAAATCATTTATTATGGCTAATTAACATACATATTATGCTGAGTCATTTACTTGATTAGTTATTAGCCTCAATTATATTTTATTTTTTAATATATATTTTTATTTGACAAATAGAAAGTATATAGATTGGTACAATATGATGTTTGGAAATAAGCATATATTGTGGAATGACTAAATCAAGCTAAATAACTTATGCAGTACCTTACATGCTTATCTTTTGTTGTGGTAAGAACACTTGAAATCTATTCTACTGTCTTAGCAATTTAAAAATGGGCAAAGGACTTGAATAGACATTTCTTCAAAAAAAATGCAAATGACCAACAGGTATATGAAAAGGTGCTCAACATCACTAATTATCAGAGAAATGCAGATCAAAACCACAATGATATATCACCTAACACCTGTTAGGATGTCTATTAGAAAAACAAAATGTAACAAGTGTTGACAAGGATATGGAGAAATAGAAATCTTTGTACGCCTTGTACACTGTTGCAAGAGCATTGGTAGAACTACTTGGGAAAACTCTTTGTAATTATCTGCTAAAGATGAATATATGCCTACTATATGACCCAGTATTTCTACTTGGAAGTGATACAGCCAACAGAAATACATGCATACATGCACCAAAAGACATATACAGAAATGTTATTAGGACTTCTGGTTTCCAGTTCCACATGTAGGGAGCTTAGAAGTTGCCACTCCAACCCTAACAAGTAAAAAGCTAAGCAAACTGAGAAATCAATTCTTATTGGACCCAGGATAGGGGAGGACACAGGGAAAACCACTGTCCCCAAAAGACTAGAGAGACAGACTGGCAAATACCGAGAGCCACAAGTTACTAGAGCACGCAGTCACAAACAGAAGCCCCCACAGGAAGCAGTGCCATGGTAGAAAAACCTGAGCTGTAACTGATGAATTATAGGAGGTTCAGTATGAACAACTCTGAAAGTTTAAAACTCCAGGGGGACCCACTCATGGGGAAACACCACTATTTTGTTAGACTTACCTACATGATCTCAATTAGATTCTCCAAGTAAATATTGCAGAAAAATCCCTATGTGCTTCTGGCAGGGGGAGGGTGAAATGAACCATTTTGAAATATGCCAGAGCACTGTGCTCTTCTTAACAAGGTCTGCCTCCAGGAGAAATTAGTTAGCTAAATCCTAACCTGCTAGGGTATTACTAGAGCCTGACCCAAGGGAAGGGAAATACCTAACTCTTGTCAGCTCTAACCTTCTGCATCAGAGAAGGGAAATACTAAACTCCAGACAACTCTAGCCATCCTGTCCCACCAAAGAGGGGAGAAGAATACTGAGGAAACACTTAGAAGTTTGTAGACCAGAGGCATATGCTTACTAAAAGACTGAGACTTAATCATAGGATGATAGAATGTCTCCCCTCCCCTTTCCCCCACCTAACTACTACAATGCTAAAAGCTGATTTACAAAAGTTCCTTTTACCTGGTACATCATGTCCATCTACCAAGAAAAAATTACTAGGCATACCAAAAGGCAAAAAAAAAAAAAAAAAAAAAAAAAAAAAATCTGAGGAGAATAGAGCAAGCTTCAGACCCAGACAGGTAGGGATTCTGGAATTATCAGATCAGGAATTTAAATCCACTATGATTAATATACTAATGGCTATAACAGATAAAGAAGGCATCATTCAAGAATAGGTGGACAATGTAAGAAGAGAGATGGAAATCCTAAGGAAAAAGCAAAGAGAAATGCTAGAGAGTAAAAACACTGTAAAATAAAAATGCCTTTGATGGGCTTATCAGTAGATTCAACATGGCTGAAGAAAGAGTCTCTGAGCCTGAGAATATCTCAACATAAACCTCCAAAACTGGAAAGCAAAGAAAAAGACTGGGAAAAGAAAAAAAAAGAGTAAGGACTGCAGGACAACTACAAAGGGTGAAACATATACATAAGGGGAATACTAGATGGAAAAGAAAGAGAGAAAGAAACAAGAAATATTTCAAACAATAATGACAGAGACATTTCTTAAATTAATGTCAGACATCAAACTTCAGATCCAGGAAACTCAGAAAGAAAATAATAGGGGTTTGAAACTCAGATCTCCATAAAGAAAAGAAGAGCATCAAAGAGGGAATAAACAAAGACTAAAATGTTCATTTTTCTTATTCTTAATTGATCTAACTGATAAGTTTGTTCAAAATAATAGCAACAGTGCTTTCGATTATGTATGTTTATATGTTATATGTATGCTTACATACAAGTGAAATGAATGACAACAACACAAGGAGCAGGAGGGAAGACTTAGGATTATTTTGTTTTTGTATGATACACTACTTATAAAGTGGTATAATGTTATTTAAAAGTGGACTGGGACTAGTTGTAAATGGATATTGCAAACTCTAGGGCAACCACTAGAAGAATTTTTTTTTTAAGTATAACTGACATGCTAAGAAAGGAGAGAAAATGGAATCACATAAAATGCTCAATTAAAACCACAAAGGCAGAAAATATGTGGAAGATGAAAATAGAAAATAATGACAAATATGGTCGATATTAATTTAACTACCAGTAATCACTTTGAACATCAGTGGTCTAAATGCACCAAATAGGCCTGGTGTGATGGCTCACACCTGTAATCTCAGCACTTTGGGAGGCTGAGGCAGGAAGATCACTTGGGCCCAGGAGTTTGAGACCAGCCTGCGCAACATAGGGAGAGAGACCATCTCTACAAAAAATTTGAAAAATTAGCCAGGCATGGTGGTGTGTGCCTGTAGTCCCAGCTACTCAGAAGGCTGAAGTGGGAGGATCTCCTTGAGCCTGGGAGGTCAAGGCTGCTGTGACAGAGTGAGACCCTGTCTCAAAAAAAAAAAAGAAAAACAAAAGAAAGAAAAGAAAAAGAAAAGCACTAATTAAAAGATTGCTAGAGTGGATCAAAAAACAAGACTCAACTATATGTTGTTTACAAGAACCCCACTTTAAATATAAAGACACATGTAGATGAAAAGTAAATGGATGGAGAAAAATATACCAAGCTAACACTAATCAAAAGAAAACAGGAGTAGCTATATTTCAGACAATGCCAACTTTTCAAAGCAAAGAAAGTTATCCAGGATAAAAAAGGTAATTACATAATGATAAAGAGGTCAGTCCTCCAAGAAGACATAACAGTCCTTTACATGCATGTGCCTAGCAGCAAAGCATCAAACTATGTGAGGCAAAAACTGATAGAATTACAAGCATAAATATATGCATCCACTATCATAGTTGGAGATTTCAATACCCCTTTATCAGAAATGGACAGATCCAGCAGGCAGTAAATGCGTAAAGACCTAGTTGAATTCAACAACACCATCAATCAACTTGATATAATTGACATCTATAGACTACTTCATCCAACAAGAGCAGAATACACATTCTTCTCAAGATCACATGGAACATTCACCAAGATAGACCACATTATGGTCCGTAAAGCACACCTTAACAAATTTAGAATAGAAATTATATAATGCCTGCTCTCAGACCACAGTGGAATTTAACTAGAAACCAACAAAGGAAAGATAACTGGAAAGTCTCAAAATACATGGAGATTAAACATGGATTAGAAAAGGAATTTCAAGATAAATTAAGAAATAATTTTGAACTAAATGAAACTGAAAACACAACTTATCAAAATTTATAGGATGCTGCAATGAGCCAGGATCGTGCCATAAAATAAAATTAATGTATCAGAGATGTATGTACTCCATGTTCTTTGGAACAACCCTTCACAATAGCAAAGTTAATGGAATCAACCTGTGTCCATCAGCGGATGAATGGATAAAGAAAATGTGTATGTACACAATGGAATACTGCTCAGCCTTAAAAAGAAGTTTTGTCATTTGCAACAATGTACATGAAGCTGGAGAATATTATGTTAAGTGAAATAAACCAGACACAGGAAGACAAATACTGCATGTCCTCACTTATATGTGGAATCTGAAACAACAGAACTTACAGAGTGGGGAGTAGAATGGTGGTTACTAGAGTCTGGGGTGGTGGGCAGTGGGAGAATGAAGAGAGGATGGTTAGAGGGTACAAAGCCTCAATTAGACAGAATTAATAAGGTTTTTTCCTTTGGGATATATTGCACAGTACAGTGAGTATAGCAAAAACAGTCTTTATAACAAATGATGCTGGAACAACTGAACGTCCATGTGCAAGAAAATGAATCTAGACACAGACTTTATACTTATCACAAAAACCAACTCAAAATGGATTATAGATCTAAATATGAAACACAAGTATAAAATGACTAGAAGATAACATAGAAGAAAACCTAGATGACCTTGGATATGAAGATGACTTTTTAGATACAAACCAAAGGTACAGTCCATGAAAGAAATAACAGATAAGCCGAACTTCATTAAAATTAAAAACTTCTACAGAAAGCAGGGTCAAGAGAATAAAAAGATAAGTCATAGACTGAGAGAAAATCTTTGAAAAGACACATCTGATAAAAGACTAATCCAGAATATACAAGGAACTCAGAAAACTCAAAATAAGAAAAATATAAAACCTATTTTAAAATGGGCCAAAAACATTAACAGACACCTCACCAAAGAAGATATACAGATGACAAATAAACATATGAGAAGATGCTCTGCATCATATAGCATCAAGGAAATGTAAATTAAAATGACAGTGAGATAACGCCACACCTGTTAGAATGGCCAAAATTCAGAACACTGATAATAAATGCTGAAAAGGATATAGAAACAGCAGGATATGGAGCACCTGTCATTCATTACTGGTAGGAATCAAAATAGTACAACCACCTTGGAAGACAATTTGCTGATTTCATACAAAACTAAACATATTCTTACCATGTGATCCAGCAATTGTGCTCTTAGGTATCTACCCAAAGAAGTTGAAAACTTAGTGCACATGGGCATTTATAGCAGCTTTATTCATAAATGCCAAAACTTACAAGCAACCAGTATTTCCTTCAGTAGGTGAATGAATAAATACACTATGGTACATTCAGGTGATAGAATATTTTTTAGCATAAAAAGAAATGAGGGGGCCTGGACATGGTGGGTCACATGTGTAATCCCAGCACTTTGGGAGGCCAAGGCAGGAGGATCATTTGATCCCAGGAGATCAAGACCAGCCTGGGCAACATAGGGAGACCCTGTCTCTACAAAAATATAAAAAATGAGCCAGGCATGGTGGTGCACACCTGTAGTCCCAGTTATTTAGGAGGCCGAGGTGGGAGGATCACTTGCACTCAGGATGAGGCTGCAGTGAGCTGTGATTTTGCCTAGTTACAGGCTGAGATGGTGGGGAGTGGTGGTTCTTCTCACTCTGAAGAGATCTCTAGTCATTCTAAAACCCAGTCATTTGTCATTACTGTATAGAAGAAACAATAAGTAATGGACCTATCCTTTAAGAAAACCTCTCATCGAAGTATGCTTCTTTATTGCAGGTAATTCGCGCCTTTCTGCTCTTTCCAACAATTGAACGAATGTCTGAGTCACCCAATGGCAGAATTGCCACTCCACTTTTGTGCTGGTTTCGATATGTTCTCTATGTTACTGGCTACTTATTATTGAAACCGTGTCCTGAGAAAATCAAGTCCTTGCTAATCAGAAGGGGCCTTCAAGTAATGAACCTAGAGAATGAATTTTCGCCATTGAATATATTAGAACCATTCTGCCTTGGTAAGCACAGATTTTAAAATGTATATGTTTATTCTTGTATCACAAAATGTTTACACAATACTCTCTGACAGTGGACAAATATCAAGCAAGCGATTATTTACTAGTTTTTTTTTTTCTTCCAAAAGTTTAAAACTAGAAATAAATAAAATTAGAAATAGAATGAAGGAATTTTTTCATAAGAAATTAGACAGAAAAGCTTCATCACGCTTTAATTTTACCTTATGTTTCTGATTCTTCACTCTAGCTGCAGGACGGTGAGAAACACTTCTTCTGCATACAGTACATAGTATATATGGAGTCCCTACAGGAATCCTGGGTGTGCCTGTTAGCTTAGTGGGAGTACTTTACAAAAAACAGCACAAGGACACAGAGCCTAATATTCTTGTAGAGTTAACGGGTTGTTTTTATTTTCCTCCTTTAAATGTTTTGGGAGAATTTAAATCATAGAAGTAATAAATAGTTGTCATGGTAATGTATTTTAATACTGGGTGCTTTGCTGATTTTTCTGAATATGGTAGGAAATGTTTTTGTGACTTTACTTTTTGGCTTCAAAAGTTGTTTTAAAATGTAGTCTACCTTTTTAGATCATGCTATTTTATACTATATTTATAAATGACTTTCATAATAAAGTCATCCTAGTTTCTTAATCTATAAGATGGGGATAACAATACTCCGTACTTCAAAAGGTTATTCTAGTGTTAAATGTGATAAAATATGCAAAGCTTCTATCTAGTATTTTATTTATAACAGACCTCCAATGAACGATGTAACAGTTAGTTACAGCAGTAGCTAATGGCACTTTCTAAGCTTTTACCTGTGTTCCTCAAAAGAACTAATAAGGTTTAGTATTGCTATTGTCCCCATTTTAGACGAAGCAACTGAGGTACAAAGAGGTTACATGATTGCCCAAAGTTATACAACTAGTATGTAGTGTCGAAACCCAGGCATTCTGCCACCGTATTGCATTTCCTTTCACCATAGCTGGTGCTGTTGCCCTTGTTAATGATAACAGCAGGACTCCTGAATAAAGTTTTCCATGCTCAACTGTATTAAGAATGCCATAAGGTCACATGCGTAATGAACTAGAAACAAGTTAACAGCCCTGCCTGTTGAATTGTACAGCTGCAGTTCATATGGGAGGTGTTTTTCTAAATATGTAACAAGAAGCAGTCCTCAAACATACAAGGTTCAGTGTATTTGTCCTATTGATAGATTTTTTTCCCCCTTCCATCTTCCCCCAAATTTCCATTCTTTAATATAGCCTTAGCATAGTGGTTAAAAAAGATGAGATAGGAAGAGGGAAAACAAGGGCTAAGGACAGTCATAGAAACTGCCAGAGGTTGAAGTTGGAAATATCCCTTAAAGACCATTTGGTCCAACCGCTCATCTCTCCACCATATTGTTAAGGAAAGGGGTCCCGGTCCGGACCCTAAGAGAGGGTTCTTGGATCTCGCGCGAGAAAGAATTCAGGGTGAGTCTGCAGTGCAAAGCAAAAGCAAGTTTATTAAGTAAGTAAAGTGGTGAAAGAACAGCTCCTCCATAGACAGAGTAGGATATTCCTGAAAATAAGAGGAGGGATGCACCCACCCTAGGTACAATGCTTATGTATATAGGGAGATGTGTTCTGCTACAAGGGTTTGTGATAAAGGATTAATTTTCTTAATTACTATATTTTGCAAGAATCGATTTATTATTATTATTATTATTTTGAGATGGAGTCTCACTCTGTCGCCCAAGCTGGAGTGCAGTGGCGCGATCTCGGCTCACTGCAACCTCCGCTTCCCAGGTTCAAGTGATTCTTCTGCCTCAGCCTCCTGAATAGCTAGGACTACAGGCAAGCACCACTGTGACCAGCTAATTTTTGTATTTTTTTTAGAGACAGAGTTTCACCATGTTGGCCAGGCTGGTCTCAAACTCTTGACCTCGTGATCCGCCCACCTCAGCCTCCCAAAGTTCTGGGATTACAGGCATGAGCCACCGCGCCCGGCCCAAGAATCGATATTTTTATCTTTAAAGCAAAATTAGGAATGCCTTTGTTCTCCAGATATCAGGATATCTGGACACTCCCAAGTCTGAGTCTGTTTTAGTAAACATTATTAATTTGTTCCCTTAACTTTAAACATCTAGAGGCTCGGAATGCCTTACTTTCTGAGAATACAGTCCAGCAAGTTTCAGCCTCATTTTCCTAGCCCATACTCAAAATGAAGTCTCTGGTTCAAACGCCTCTGACAATATTATGGAACAGATGCCTACTGGTGAAAATAGTACTGACAGGGAATCAGAAACCCTCAACTCTCATTTTGGTTCTGCCCTAGAGTCACTATGTGGCTTTTGTTTAGTTACTTTCCCTTGTTGGTTTTCAGTTGTTGATTAAATCAAGAGTTAGGGCCAGTCTACCTTTGGAAATTACTTGAGACCCAATGGAATCAACATTTGAAATTCTGGCAAATATATGTAAAATTCTCCACATATACTTTGATAAGGTCATTTTACTTCTCTTTACAGGTTTGTTTGTCCCTCCCAGCCCCCTGTTGCTTTTTGTCATTTTCTTTTTGCCTTGTGGAATGTATTTTATAAAGCATTCTTCAGTTATGGATTCCATTTTCCTCCTGGGACTTCTGCTTCCAGGAAGATAGAGTAAATGGACTTTCCACTATTTCTCCTGCTAAGTACTAAAAACCCTGGATATTATCTGTAAAACAACATCAAGAAGACTATACAAGGTAGAGAATAGAAAGCAGGCTATGTAGGGACTTTGGGACCCAAGGAACAAACACGGTGGTGAGTTCCCTGGGTTTTCTTTTTACCACATATATCCCGGATGTGGAGCCAGCAACCCAGAAACACCAAAGAGTAGAGACTTTTAAAGGTCCTAACAAAAGCCTACTCTCTCTAGCCCAAAGACCAGGAAAGGAGCAATGTTTTATAGAGTAGGAAAAAATAGTCTTCTCCCTACCTTGTATAGTTCTTACTTGGGGCAGATCTTTGTTACAAAAGACAGATTAACAAAAAAAGTATAAATTTATTAACATTTATATTTCATATGTACATGGGAGATACCCAGAGAAATGAGTAAATCTCAAAGAGGTGGCTTCTGAGTTCAGACTTAAATACCATCTTCAACTAAAACAAAGAAAGGAGGTCAGTAATCGGAGGTGACCAAGAAAAGCACTGCACACAAGACAAAAGTTCGTTGTGCAGATTTAAGTTAGTGCCCTTTGCATTGATAATAGAGTCCATGGTGATTTAGAGTCATCCTTCATGGTACAGAGAGGAAAGCACCCATACAAATGGAAATGTCCTTTATAGATGTGAATTTCCCTTTAAAAAGGGAACTTCTCCATTTTTAGAGCTTCTCCTGTGTCTCCAGTTTCTCAAAATACTCAGTTTAAAATAATCCTTTTGCCCAAGAGACATCTTTAGGGATGGTATATTTTGGTCCCCTACAGTCATTTTGTGGCAGTATATTCTGGCCTTCAATACTTTCTTTCTTTCTTATTATTATTATATATTTTTTGAGACAGAGTCTCACTCTGCCACCCAGACTGGGGTGCAGTGGCTCAATCTCGGTTCACTGCAACCTCCGCCTCCCGGGTTCAAGCAATTCTCCTGCCTCAGTCTCCCATGTAGCTGGAACTACAGGTGCCTGCCATGACTCCCAGCTCATTTTTGTATTTTTAGTAGAGACGGGGTTTCACCATATTAGCCAGGCTGGTCTCAACCTCCTAACCTCAGGTGATCCACCCACCTTGGCCTCCCAAAATGCTGGGATTACAGGCATGAGCCACCGCACCTGGCCTCTGGTCTTCAATACTTTCTAAAAGAAACATTTAGACAGTAACTGCTCTACTCTACTCCAGCCATCTCCAGTCATGCCTGCAAAGATTGAGTGGACTTTACCCTCTCTCCAGCAGTAATGAAGCACCCCCTCTCTTTCCCTGCTGTAGGGTACTGTAGCAGAAGAGGCTGAGTAGAGAGCGAAGACTTTCATCACTGCCCTGCAGTAATGGGGCCACCATCACCACTACCCCCATATTATCAGTAAAGGTCATGTGGGGAGAAGTAGCAAGGGACTCCCCACTCGTCCCAGCCAAGATGGTAACAGTGGAAGCCTAGTACAGAGTCAGAATTGCTTCCCCTACCCAGCAGCTATGAGGAGCCTCTTCATCCCTTGGGTGTCAACCGAAGTCAAATGGGTAACTTAGACTCTACCCTACGTGGCCATAATGAAAAAAACATCTAAAACATAAAGTTTAAGTAAGATCCAGAGTCTCAGAACATAATACTCAAACTGTCCATGTTTTAGTTGAAAATCACTTGTCTAACAAAATCTCAACTTGACTGAAAAAAAAAAATCAATGCCAACACAAAAATGACAGAGATATTATCTGACAATGACTTTAAAGCAGTCATTATAAAAATTATTTAACGATCAATTAATAAACATGTTTGAAACTAATGAGAAGATAGAAAATCTTAGGAAAGAGAAGATTTAAAAAAAACTGAATGGAAATTTTAGAACAAATTTAAAATCTCAATGGATGGAACCAACAATAAAATGAGAGGACAGAGGAAAGAATCAGTGAATACGAGATTAGATTAATATAAATTATCCAACAGACAGAAAATAGACTAAAAAGGAGAAAAAAAGGAACAGAACCTCAGGGACCTGTTGGACTACAACAAAATATCTAACATTTGTGATAACCCTAGTCCTAGAAATAGAGAGTAGGTCTGGAAAAGTATTCAAAGAAATAATAGTTAAAAACTCCCAAATTTTGCAAAAGATATGAATTTACAGATTCAAGAAGCTGAGCGAATTTAAAACAGAATAAACTCAAAGAAATCTACACTAAAACACATCATAACCAAGCTTTTGAAAACTAAAACAAAGAAAATGTCTTGAAAGCGGCCAGAAGAGCAAAGCGATGCATTATTCGTGGAAGAAATTCTGTTTGAAAGACAGCTAGTTTTTCATCAGAATCCATGGAGACCCAAAGGAAAATGACAAAATGCAAAATGAAAATAACTATCAATCCAAAATTCTATATCTAGCAAAAGTATCTTTCAGGAAAGAAGGGGAAATTTAGCATTCTCAAATGTTGAAAAACTGAAAGAACTTGTCAACATTAGATCTATCCTAAAAGAATAACTGCAGGAAGTTAGGAATCTGGGAACGTCAAAAAGAAAGAACAGTGAACAAGTTAAAATGTGGACAAATGCAACTTTCTTTTTCTCTTAAGATTTGTAAATTATGTTTAACCGTTAAAGCAAAAATTATAGCACTGTCTCTTATGGAAATGATAAAAGAAGGAATCTGGGAACGTCAAAAAGAAAGAACAGTGAACAAGTTAAAATGTGGACAAATGCAACTTTCTTTTTCTCTTAAGATTTCTAAATTATGTTTAACCGTTAAAGCAAAAATTATAGCACTGTCTCTTATGGTTCTAAATATACACAGAGGAAATATTTAGGGCACCGATTTTATAAATGGGAAAGGGTACAGGGACATAATGGCATGTAAGGTTTCTACACTTTACTTGAACTGTTAAGATGTAACCACATGTAGATGGTAATAAGTCATGTATATATGTAATGTAGTACCTAGAACAGCCATTTCAAATGCTATTCAAAAGAGATACTCAAAATCACCATGGATAGATCAAGATGGAATTCTATATTTAGACACACATTGATTGGAAGGCCAGAAAAAGAACTCAGAGACACGACACAGAACAAACAGGAAACAAATAATAAAATGATCATCCATGATTATATTCAGTGTAAATCTAAATATACAATTAAAAGAAATTGGCAGGGTAGATTAGAAAACATGACTCAATTGTATGCCGTCCTCAAAAGTCTTAGTTTAAATATAACAATATAAGTAGGTTGAAAGCAAAAGGATGAGAAAAGATACATTATGCAAACATTTATAAGCAAAGGAAACCAAGAATAGCTTTATTAATATCAGATAAAGTCGATTTCAGTGCAAAGAAAATTACCTAATAGACATTTGTAGAACACTCCACCCAAAACCGAATTGATAACAGCACGTTAATATCATTGAAACCATACAGAGTATGTTCAGTGACCACAGTGGAATCAAACTAGAAATCAACAACAGAATAACAAAAGTTAGATCTTTAAATACTTGGAAAGTAAACTGCACACTTCTAAACAACTCATGAGTCAAAAATGGAAATTACAAAGAAATTCAAATAATACTACATGTAAATAATAAAACTATAGCTCACAACTGTAATCATAGCACTTTGGGAGTCTGAGATGGAAGGATCGCTTGAGCCCAAGAGTTGTAGACCAGCCAGAGCAACACAGTGAAACCCTGTCTCTATAAAAAATTTAAAAATTGGCCAGGCACTGTGGCTCATGCATGTAATCCCAGCACTGTGAGAGGCTAAGGTGGGCAAATCACTTGAGTCCAGGAGTTCAAGACCACCCTGGGCAACATGATGAAACCCCATCTCTACTAAAAATACAAAAATTAGCTGGGCATGGTGGCGCACACCTATAACAGGTCCTAGCTACTTGGGGAACTGAGGCAGGAGGTTCCCTTGAGCCTGGGAAGTCAAGGCTGCAGTGAGCCGAGATTGTGCCACTGCACTCCAGCCTGGGTGACCAAGTGAGATCCTGTCTCAAAAAAAAAATATATATATATTAGCCAGGCATGGAGGTATAGCCTGTAGTCTCAGCTTCTCGGGCAGGCTAAGATGGAAAGATCACTTGAGCCCAGGAGGCCAAGGCTGCGGTAAGCCGTGATCATGCCACTGAACTCCAGCCTGGGTGACGGAGCGAAAGCATCTCAAAAAAAAATAAAATTATTAATAATTAATAATAAAACTCAAAATGAAAATACAGCATATTAAAATTTGTGGGACACAGCTAAAACAGTGATGAGACAAAAATGTATGCTGGTGTCAGAAATGATTACATTAGAAAAGAAGAAAAGTCCTAGTAACCTAAGCTTCAACCTCAAGAACCTAGAAAGAGAAGAGCAAAATAAACCCAAAAGGAGGAAAAGGAAAGAAATAACAAGAATAGAAATTGGGGTTAGGAGCAGTGGCTCACATCTAGAATGCCAGCACTTTGGAAGGCCTTGAGGCAGGAGGTCTGCTTCAGGCCAGGAGTTTGAGACCAGCCTAGGCGACATAGTGAGACCCTGTCTCTACCAAAAAAATTGAAAACAAAAACAATAGAGAAAACTAATGGAACAAGAAAGCGGCTACTTTGAAAGAGTAATAAAATTGACAAACCCTTAGCAAGACTGACAAAGAAAAAACAGCTGAAGACACAAATTACCAATATCAGAAATGAAATAGAAAATATCACCATAGAGCCTGCACCCATCAAAAGGATAATAAAGGCTACTGTGAACAACTCTACACATATAAATTTGACAACTGGAATGAAATAAACCAATTCTTCAAATGTGGACACACTACCACAACTCATCCAAGATGAAATAGATCATTTGAAGAGCCCTATAACTTTGAAGGAAACTCAGTTTGTAATTTTAAAACTTCCAAAAAAAGACATTTAGAGGCTCAGACAATTTCACTGAAGAACTATACCTAATGTTTAAAGAAATATTAACACAATTCTACCTATTTTTTAAATAGAAAATAGGAGAGAACACATCCCAATTCACTTTTCGAAGCTAGTATTATCTAATATCAAAACCAGAGAAAAATAATACAAAAAAAGAAGAACCTACAGGCCAGTATCCCCTATGAGTATAGAGACAAACATCTCTAATAAAATATTAGCAAATAGAATTCAGCAATATATAAAAAGAATTATATACTATTCTATTACCAAATGTGATTTATTCCAGGGATGCAAGGCTGGTATAATATTCAAAAATCCATTAATATAATCTAACATTTTAACAGGCTAAAGAAGATAAACCACATGATTCTATCAACCGATGCAGGGAAAAAAAAAATATTTTGAATGCTTTTCTTCTAAGACTAGAAAAAAGACAAAGATATCTGCTCTCAGCACTCTTATTCAACATAGTGCTGGACGTTCTAGTCAGTCCAGTAAGGTAAGGCAAGGAAATAAAAGATATACAGATCAGAAGAGAAGAAATTAATCTTGTTTGTAGATGGCATGATTGTAGAGAAAATCCCAAGGATGGTTCTGTGGCTCTGCCAGGGAATAAAAATATATCAAATGATTTAAAAAAAAAGAAAAACTAAAAGAAAAAAATGACAATCCCAAGGAATCTACCAAAAACAAACTTTGAGAATTAATACAAGTTCAACAATGTCACAGGATAAAAGATAAACACAAAAGTCAATATTATTTGCATACACTAGCAACAGTAACCAAAATTTAAAATATAATATACATTTTTAGCCAGGCAGAAAAATTAAATTGTTAGGCATAAATTTAGAAAAACATATACATAATTATATGCTGAAAATGATGACTATTAATAAAGAAACAAAAGAAGACCTAAGTAAATGGAGAGACATACCATGTTCATGGATTGGAAGACTCAACATAGTAAACATGTATTAATGCACTCTCACACTGGGTAATTTATAAAGAAAAGAGGTTTAATTGTCTCACAGTTCCACAGGCTGTACAGGAAGCATGGCAGCATCCACTTCTGCAGACGCCTCAAGTAGCTTTTACTCATGGCAGAAGGCAAAGTGGGAGCAGGTGTCTAACATGGCAGGAGCAGGACAGAGAAAGAGCAGTGGGGGAGGTGCCACACACTTTAAACAACCAGATCTTGAGATAACTCCATCATTATTGCTGTAACAGCACCAAGGGGGATGGTGTTAAGTCATGAGAAACCATCCCCATGGTTCAGTTACCTCTCACCAGGTCCCACCTCCAACATTGGAGATTACATTGAGGACATGAGATTTGGGTGAGGACACAAATCCAAACCATATCAGATGTCAATTCTTCCTAAATTGATATGCATATTAAACATAGTTGCTATCAAAATCCAAGCAAGATTTTTTTGTAGCTATTGACATGATTATTCTAAAATGTATTTGGAAAGGCAAAGGAATAAGAATTACTAAGACAGTTTTGTAAAAGAAGAATAAAATGGAAGGCGTGAGTCTGTCTGGTTGCAAGATTTATTATGTAGCTACAGTAATCAAAACTTTGTGATATTGATAAAGGGATTAATGCATAAATCAATGGAACAGAGAAGAGAACCTAGAAATAGACCCACACAAATGTGTCCAGCTGATTTTTGACAAGAGGGCAAAAGCAATTTGATAAAAGAGGAATTGCCATTTCAACAATGTTGCTGGAGCACTTGGCTCTTCTTAGGCCAAAAGAAAAAAAAGAAGAAGAAGAAACGAAGGAAGGAAATGAACCTCAACCTAAACTGTAAACCTTACACCTTATAAAAAAGTTAACTCTAAATGAGCCATGAATTTTAATATAAATCTTAAAACTACAATCCTTTTAGAAAAAAGGGAGAAAATATTCAGGATCAGGATCTAGGACTAGGCAAGGACTAGCTGGGTGTGATCACAGTGAGATATCATTACACACCTATCAGAATGGCTAAAATAAAAAAATTAGCAACCACAAATGCTGGTAAGGATGCAGAGAAACTAGATCACTCATACATTGCTGCTGATAATGTAAAATGGTGCACCCACTCTGGAAAGCAGTTTGACAGTTAAAAACCTAAACACGCAGCTACCGTATGACCCAGCAGTTACACTCCTAGGCATTCATCCCTGATATGTGAAAACTGGTGTTCAGAGAAAAACCTATATATGAATGTTTATTGTAGTTTTATTCATAATAGCCAAAAACTGGAAACAACCCAGAGGTATTTTCAATGGGTAAATTATTAAACAAACTGTGGCAAAGCCATACCATGGAATTCTACTTGATAGTAAAAAGGAACAGACTTGTAATACACACAACAACCTATGTCCATCTCCAGAGAATTATGCTCAGTGAAAAAAAAAACAACCCTTAAGGATTACATACTTTGTGATTCCATTTATATAGCATTCTTGAAGTGATAACATTATAGAAATGAAGAACAGGTTAGTGGTTGCCAGGAGTTAAAAATTAAAGATAAAAATTTAGCTAGGCATGGTGGCACACACTTGTAGTCCTGGCTACTTGGGAGGTTGAGGTAGGAGGATCGCTTGAGCCTAGGAGTTCAAGGTTACAGCGAGCTGTGATTGCACCACTGCAATTCAGCCTGGGCAACAGAGGAAGACCCTGTCTCTTTAAAAAATACATACATACATATCCTGGCTGTAACATTATACTGTGGTTTTGAAAGATATTACCATGGGAGAAACTGGGTAAAAGGTACGTGGATTTCCCTATATTATTTCTTACACCTGCATGTAAATCTACAACTATCTTAAAATAAAAGTTGAATTAAAAACAAAAAGCATTCTCCAGCTGGGGATACCACTTTCCTCCCTGGAATAGGTGTTCCCCTCATCCTGACTGCCTGAATTAGGAGCTTCTTGTCCTTGAGACATTGAGAAGGTTGAGGACCCAGAGTCCCAGGGCTGAGGACACCATTAGATATGCAGCTGTACTTATGCCTCTTTAGAAATATTTTCTAAACCCAAATCAGGACATGGGATATACATTTTATACATTTTTAAAATTTATATATGAAAAGTCTAGCTATGACAGATTATTCTTAACAGTATATTTAGTGAATACATAATATATCACATATATCATATAATCAAGTGTTTAATGTTTTTAATTAAAACAGGAAATTATGTAAAGGTATTTTCCACTTTTTCTGCATCAGAGTTATATACACTTCAGGAGAAGGAGGCTCCAAAAGCTGCACTTGAAAGAAAGGACTTCCTTTTAATTGCAATAATTGACCTCCTACTGCATCTTCCAGGAGACCAAAGTTTAGGCAGCAGGGAGCAAGACAGTTTAGGCATAAGACATATTTCACTCCCCAATCCAAGGCAACCAGAGTTTTACACTACATGGTTGCTTGAAGAACCCTGGGCTTCCTTCCTCACACAACCCTGATATATGAAATACGTTTTGTAAATCAGACTGAATATTCAGCTACATTTCTTCATCTCTGTTCTAAATAACAAACTAGCAAACAAATTTTTGGAGCACAGTCCTCCTATTTCTTATATCCTTTCCTTTTCTGATCTTTTAATCCCTTGGCTCTAATCTGGCCTTCTGATAGCCAAATAACTACTACTTCAGTGGTCTCTGATTTTTTTTTTTTTTTTTTTTCCCATAACCTACCCAGTGTGTGTAACCTTGGGTAAAGGAAAATGAGGCAATAGTTACCTGTCTTCTTCCTTCTTTGGGTTATTGGTTCATTCCCTACTTGGGTTCATAGTTCACTTCCTAGTAGCCAGCCTCTTCCCTCTAGATCTGCAGTGCCACCCCTGCCTCCTCTTGCAATAACCCTCACAGAAGCTGCCTTCGCCCAGGCTAGCCCTCACCATCACTTTGGTGATTCCTAGTACCTTGCTTCCCACAAAGAGAAGGTCCCAACTGAGAGAGAGCAACACTCAACAGAAGACCCTAACTTTGGGAGATGATTAGTGGGCTCTGCTAGAGTTTACACTCCATGAATAGTGGACATAAATAATGTTCATATCAGCTACTTGCATCGGCATAATTTTCGTGGTTACACGAAGAGTGGGGTTATCAAGGGAAAAGAAGATCAGGTCAGAGATCATTCCCAGCTGGGAATCTGGTCCAGCTGGATATTTCCCCCTGGCCCCCACAGACCTGTTTCTCTGTGGCTTGACTGTCATCCAGACAACGACCTTTTAACCTGCCAGCATGCCTTTTAGGAGGCTTTGCAGTGTTTGCACATTATGTAATGTCTGTGCTTCAGTAAAAATCTTACGGAAACAAATGGAGGAAGTTTGCTAGTCCAAGCAGTGGATAATAAATCCTGCCCTATCTAGATAGAAACTGGTTTTCTGTATCCTTTAGTTTATACACACATTTTTGTTGTTGTTGTTGTAAGCTCTGAAAAATTCTAGGAACCAAAATATTCAAATATTTTAAATCCTGCTGCCCTTTTGGCAAAGATGGCACATCCTTTCCTGTAGGCTTGAGTTCTGGGGCATTAGCGTTCTTCTCTAGTATGAGTGAGTGAAATGTCATTTCCTATCCAGCATTCAGAGAAGAGTAGCCCTACATCAGTTAGCGTACATTATAAACTTTACCACAGTGTTCATCAATGTCATTTTGTTAACTAGGTTGTTTTAAATGTTATTTTTAAAGAACATATATGGATTTTTTCTTCAGTTTTAATTCTGGAATGTTTGCTACTCTGTATTTTCTTTAGATGTTCTTCCACTTCATGAAAAATAGGCTTTTCACTGAGACAGCTAAATTGATTTTCTGATCAAAGCTAAGAGAAAGTATGTCTTAGTTCAGCAGTATAGCAGGTCAAAATAATTAACTTTAAAAAATATTCTAGGGTCTTTTCGTTAATTAGGCCAAATCGATATTTTATTTCCTTTCAGTTACCCAACTAGAAAAACATAGTACAGAGACATAGAGAATTTCTGGTAGATTACATTACTTTGTTGAATATATTCTTGTAAAAGAAATTTTCATAATTTTTTCTTTACTTAATATGGAATCAACTTTTTAAGATATAAAATGAACCATTAAATGCGATGACAGCATAAGCATTTGCATCACTAAAGAATCACAAATTTCTTCTAGAATATTTTTAACTCAATCCCAGAATAATTTTTGAGTAAGACAAAACCAGACTCTCATGTTACCTATTCTCTCATTTATCTGAGCAGCTTACAAAAATCTGTTTATAAAACCCAACTGTGGCTTTTATTTATTTATTTATATTAGAGACAGGGTCTTGCTATGTTGGCCAAGCTAGTCTCAAACTCCAGGCCTCAAGCAGTCCTCCCACCTTGGCCTCCCATAGTGCTGAGATTACAGGTGTGAGCTGTCATGCCTGGCCCCAACTGCAGCTTTTAATGATTCATGCAAGTATAACCTAAAATTCAAGAATGAGAGAAAAGGTTTTTTTGTTTGTTTTTGTTTTTGTTTTTCGGTCAGTATTAGGATTTAGGACAAGAGGTGATTAGTGTGGTACTAGGATATAATCTCTGGTTTAGAAGTTAATAGCCCAATGAATATCTTATTTTTTCTAAAGAAATTTTTATATTTCAAAATTAACGCCAGTCTAAAAAGTTGCATTATTTTTTAAAATCATACAACACCTCCAGTTGTTTTTCACTTTGGTGAACTCAGTGTCACTTAGGTAAGATTATCTGTTTGCAGACTAAATTGATTATCGTATTGACCACAGTCCTGGCTTATAGAGAAATACGTAATAAACTATGTTGACTAGGAAACATTTCTCCAAATTATGCAGAAAGTTTAGAATAGGAGAATTTTTTTTTTAGGTCTAGTTTTCACTTGGTTGCAACTTGGCACCATTGGAAAGGTGGAAAACAGCCTGGAAATAAATAAATAACCGCTGAAGAATTTCCCCTTGTAAGAAGGTTTCTAAGACTATCTGGTCCTACTTAACCTTTTGACAAACCCTGCTGGTATAGCCTTTCTGAGTACCCAGCCTTACTCTGCCTACAGCTGTGTTGGCATGTGGGGCTGCTCATGTCTCCAGAATCTTCTAGTCTTGCAGCCTGTCCTCAACCCTAAATTTTGTTCCCACACAGCCCTGCTTGACTTGAACCTTCCTAACTTCCCTACACTCAGCACATCTTGCCAGCCTCAGAAATAGTCAGAATATGTGCTAGGAGGAGCTTTCCTGAGAAAGGCTCTTTTTCAGTCAGCTCCTACCCTGCCTCCTCTCAGGCAAGCCCTGGATATGTGCAGATGCCACTTTCTCCCCCACTCAAGTACCAGAGCCTGATAGGCAGTTAAGCACATCAACCACCCTTGTGCTGTGACCAAAAACACCCAGAATATTCAAAGGCCCTATTTCTATTCACTTTTATCATCTGGGATTGAGTTTGACTATAGATAACAGAAAACCAAATTACAGTGGCCTAAACAGATAGGGATCTATTTTTCTCATCTGCCAAGAAATCCAGGCATAGGCAGTCCAGAGGTAAATAACATCTCAACAGTGCCATCAGGGACATGGGTCCTATGTTTCTACCCTGTTGTCCTTTACACATCACATAAACCTTTATCCTTGTGGCCTTCATCTCATGGTCACATCATGGCTCCTGCAACTCTAGGCCTCATTTCTAACATTCAGCCAGAAAGAAGGGGAAAGGGAAGAAAGGCAAAAGGCCTACTCCTGATTAGGCTTTGGCTTATTTAAAAAGAGAATGTCCTCCTTAGGAACTTTTAGATTAGTAGCCAAAATATCGCTTACTCTAAGGAATAGAGAAAAGCCATATGTTTTGATTTCCCCATGTCTCAGTAGAGTCAGTCAAGGGAAATGAAAATTTTTGTTGGCTTTTAGGTAGTTACGTTGTGTCTACTATATCCACACTGCAAGATGGTCTTGAGATTCAACATCCATGGACTTCAGTCACAGAATAGGCCACCTACCAAACACTGAGGTAAGACAGTCAGTCCACCATAACTAAAATCCATCATTGCCATGTTCCTGCAGAATGCCTTCAGGCGTTGTAACCCTTGGCAAGATAAGCTCACACTGAGGTCTACCATTTATTTCTTAATTGTGACAGGTCTTCTTCAAATCTTGTCTAAATAAGTACCCATCCACAGTAGAGCTCATCTCAGCTCCCAAGATTATTGTACTTTTTATTTTAAAGGGAGTTTTAAAATGTTTGGCATTTCACCAGTATTAATGGGCTTACTAATGACTATTCTCCCCAGCCACCCCCCATCATGGAGCTGAATCTACCAAAGCCTTTTCCTAACTTGTCAAACCTTTTCATGAGTACTTTAAGAAATTGATTTTTCCTTGTAAACATGGTGGTATATTTTGGACATGTAGAATCTGTCAGACCTTTTAAATAAGATCAGAGTGACTAGAAGTAATATCTCAGTCAGCATAGACCAAGAGTAAAAATCACATATATATTGTGGTATATACACCCACAATGGTTGATTTCCTACCTCCCAAATTCACCTGTACTAATGAAACCATGCCCATCTCCTGTAATTCCCCTTGCTTCGGTACCAACAAGTCCCTCTCCTCAATAATGGCAAAGCCAAACAAACTGGGGCATTCTACTATGAATCATACTAGTGGTACTAGGCTACGTACCACCAAAACAGCAGGACAACTTGGCTTGCCACCTTGCAGTTCTACTTGAGAAAACTATTTATGCATCACCTTCCATTTTATGATTAGTTGTGGTTTAAATTGCCTCTACATTGTCTCTGGCTGTTATAACTAGTGTGTATGTGGCCTAGTTTCTGGCTAGTCCCAACAGGAGCTGTTAGACTTGTACTCTGGCCTTCAATTATTCATCTCACTTTTATACCAGTACCTGCCAGCTTGGCTTACCAGTGTCAGTGTGTTTCAGCCTCTAGTTCTGGCCTCCATCATGATGTCAGCTCTTGGACCACTTCCTCCCCACCCCGCTTTCCAAAACACGAACTGAGTAACCTTCTCTGTCAGTCTCTTCCCATTTATTTCACTTAACAACCCTTCCTTACTGATAGCTGCTGTGAGCTAACTGTTCAGATAAGCATTGGAGAGAATAATTAATGAAATATAGTTCCTGCCCTTAAGTTACTTACACTGGGATAGAAGAGGAAAAAAATGAAGAATTTTAATATATCACAGTAAGGGCGATCATAAATCAGATACGAGGTATGAATGGTAATGAGAAAGGAGAGATCAGTTCTATTAATACCTAGGTAAGTAACAGAGGACAAGATGAACGAATTTGGACTTGAAGATGAGTTGGGATTTTTCCAGACAGACAAAATGGCACCAGGATAGGCAATTAGAAGGCAGCCTTCTGTTATGGATTATGTGTACTTGGAGAATTGGGTGATAACATTTGACCCGTGAGATGAATGCCCTATTGGTCTTCTAGCTTTGGCCCTCACTTGGCTATTTCAAACCTTTTAGCCGGCCTAAGTTAAAGTTGTATAGTAATATTTGGACATTAAGCAAATCTTAGAAAATAATGTTAGTAAATAACGTTAGACTCTTCAATTAGTCTTTTTTATACCTGTGTTTAGATTTGTAATGGAGCAAAAGTAAAGAATTAACATTCTTCCAAATCATTCTCTTTCCTTCATGTTTTTGTTTCCATTACTACTGCTACTAGACATTTCCTTCACTGTAGTGCTTGAAATTCTGAGTTCTGCTGGATTTCCAGGAATGCTGTTGACATTCATTGCCAAGAGAAATGTGTTTTCCACTTAGGAAATTACACTTCTATTTGGTATTATTATTTCTGACCACTATGTTGTATTATGAGCATTTCTGAGGAATGACAAAGATGGCTTCCTTGGAGCAATTACTGGAAAAGAAGCTGGTGTTCTATTAAACAAAAATATATGCTTAGATAGGAAATTACCAAGAAATAAATAAGGGTAGGAACAAAGGTGGGATGGAGTACATTCCCTGATGAAAAAATTTACTTTCAGAAAATAGGACTCCTTACAAATTATTTGAATTTTTAAGTTTTTTTTAAATTTAAGAATAACAAAAAAGTACCTAAAACATAAATGTATCCCCTCATGAATTATCACAAAACAAACTTCTATTAACTGCCACCCACTCAAGAATCACCATTGCCCGAGTCTCAGAAGACCCCCTTATGCTTCTGCCCATCTCGCTTACTCCATTTTCCCAAATGTAACTACTACTAACATCTAGATGTACCTGGTTTTGGACTTTAAATAACCGGAATTATATAATGTATACTTATTTGTGTCTGACTTCTCTCAGTCAACATTGTATGTTGCATGCAACTTTAATTATTTCATTTTTATTACTAAATACTTTTCCACTGGATGAATGCACTACCGTGTATTTATTTATTCTATGATTGATGAATACTTGGGCTGTTTCCAATGTGGTACTACTAAAAATAATACTGTCAAGAGCATTTTTATGCTTGCCTTTCAGTGAACTTATGCACATATTTCTCTTGGGTCCATCCAGAGAGGAAATGCAGAGGTCAGATGGTATGCATATGTTTAGCTTCAGAAGACAATACTAAATGGTTTCCAAAGTGGTCGTACCAATGTGTACTCCCACCAGCAATATATGAGTTTTATGTTGCTTCATTTGCTCACCAACACTTGGTATTGTCTGTATTTTTTGTTTTTGCTATGT